>NC_057799.1:510124749-510463198 GCF_018294505.1 Triticum aestivum
ACCCACGAGATCCCATCTTGGGGCCTGTTCCGGAGCTCCGCCGGAGGGGGCATCCATCACGGAGGGCTTCTACATCAACACCATAGCCTCTCTGATGAAGTGTGAGTAGTTTACCTCAGACCTTCGGGTCCATAGTTAGTAGCTAGATGGCTTCTTCTCTCTTTTTGGATCTCAATACAATGTTCTCCCCCTCTCTCGTGGAGATCTATTCGATGTAATCTTCTTTTTGCGGTGTGTTTGTTGAGACCGATGAATTGTGGGTTTATGATCAAGATTATCTATGAACAATATTTGAATCTTCTCTGAATTCTTTTATGTATGATTGGTTATCTTTGCAAGTCTCTTCGAATTATCAGTTTGGTTTGGCCTACTAGATTGATCTTTCTTGCAATGGGAGAAGTGCTTAGCTTTGGGTTCAATCTTGCGGTGTCCTTTCCCAGTGACAATAGGGGCAGCAAGGCACGTATTGTATTGTTGCCATCGAGGATAACAAGATGGGTTTTTTATCATATTGCATGAATTTATCCCTCTACATCATGTCATCTTGCTTAAGGCGTTACTCTGTTTTCATGAACATAATACTCTAGATGCATGCTGGATAGCGGTCGATGAGTGGAGTAATAGTGGTAGATGCAGGCAGGAGTCGGTCTACTTGTCTTGGACGTGATGCCTATATACATGATCATACCTAGATATTCTCATAACTATGCTCAATTCTGTCAATTGCTCAACAGTAATTCGTTCACCTACCGTAAAATACTTATGCTTTTGAGAGAAGCCACTAGTGAAACCTATGGCCCCCGGGTCTATCTTCATCATATTAATCTTCCAACACTTTGTTATTGCCTTTGCTTTTATTTTACTTTGCATCTTTATCACAAAAATATTATCCTATCATATCTATCAGATCTCACTCTCGTAAGTGACCGTGAAGGGATTGACAACCCCTTATTGCGTTGGTTGCGAGGATTTATTTGTATTGTGCAGGTGCGAGGGACTCGCGCGTAGCCTCCTACTGGATTGATACCTTGGTTCTCAAAAACTGAGGGAAATACTTACGCTACTTTGCTGCATCACCCTTTCCTCTTCAAGGGAAAACCAACGCAGTGCTCAAGAGGTAGCAAGAAGGATTTCTGGTGCCGTTGCCGGGGAGTCTACGCAAAAGTCAACATACCAAGTACCTATCACAATCCCTTATCTCCCGCATTACATTATTTGCCATTTGCCTCTCGTTTTCCTCTCCCCCACTTCACCCTTGCCGTTTTATTCGCCCTTTTTCCGTTCGTCTTTTCGTTTGCCTTGATGTCTTACTTGGCTCGTTTGCTCATTTGGTTGAAATAGTTGAGTATTTATTCCTAAACAGAGAAGCTAAGATCTATGGATCCTCATCCGCTTGCCAATCTTTTTAAGAGATCCAATTATGATGAACCAATTTCTAGTGAGTTTTGTGCACTAGATTATCTTTATGAAGTTTTGCTTGAAATTTGTGAATCTGAAAATTGTGATGAAGTACTTTATGAAGAGATTCACGATAGCTCCTTGAATAAAAAGCATGATTGCAATGATTTTACTATAAATTCTCTTGATGTCAGTTGTGCTAATAATATGCAAAACCCTAAGCTTGGGGATGCTAGTTTTGCTATGTCTACTACTTGTTGCAATGATCATGATTGGGGTGATTCTTCTTATGATCTTGAAAATTTATTTAAGCCCCATGATGAATATGAGATTGATAATATTGTTTGCAATAATATTGAAAGTGGGTTTGGAAGAGTGTCAACTTTAGATCCCACATATTTGGAGAATATTCAATCTTATGAATTTTTTTATAAAAGTGAGTTTGGAGAGTTCATGACTTTAATTAATGTTAATCCCACTATTTCGGAAGAGTGTCAACTTTGCATGCATGTGGATCATGTTGAAAGTATTTATTGTGATATCTATTTGTTGAATTTTCTTATGATCATACATGTAATTATTATGAGAGAGGAAAATATGGTTATAGAAATTTTCATCTTACTAAATTACCTCTCGTTATGTTGAGATTGCTATTGTTCTTTTCCGCTTCCTTGCATATGCTAGTTTTTGCTTGCTATGATAATTTGTTTGCCTATAAGATGCCTATGCATAGGAAGTATGTTAGACTTAGATGTGTTTGTCACGTGTTTCATGATGCTCTCTTTGCGCTTCATTTCTTGTCCTTCATGTGAGCATCATTAAAATTATCAATGCCTAGCTAAAAGGCTTTAAAGAAAAGCGCTTGTTGGGAGACAACCCAATATTTTTCCTTGCTGTTATTCAATAAATCTTTCTGGTTAGATGTGTTTTTATGTTTTAATTAGTGTTTGTGCCAAGTTAAACCTATAGGATCTTCTTGGATGATAGTTATTTGATCTTGCAGAAATTTCCAAAAACTTTCTGTTCACGAAAATAATTGTTAAAAATCACCAGAACGTGATAAAATACTTATTACAATTTCTTCTGATCAATAAACAAATTGCCTAGGTCTTCCTATTTTGTCTGAGTTTTTGGAGTTCCAGAAGTTTGCGTTAGTTACAGATTACTACAGACTGTTCTGTTTTTGACAGATTCTGTTTTTCGTGTTTTGTTTGCTTATTTTGATGAATCTATGGCTAGTAAAATAGTTTATAAACCATAGAGAAGTTGGAATACAGTAGGTTTAACACCAATATAAATAAAGAATGAGTTCATTACAGTACCTTGAAGTGGCCTTTTGTTTTCTTTCGCTAACGGAGCTCACGAGATTTCTGTTGAGTTTTGTGTTGTGAAGTTTTCAAGTTTTGGGTGAAAGATTTTGATGGATTATGGAACAAGGATTGGCAAGAGCCTAAGCTTGGGGATGCCCATGGCACCCCCAAGATAATCTAAGGACACCAAAAAGCCAAAGCTTGGGGATGCCCCGGAAGGCATCCCCTCTTTCGTTTACTTCCACCGGTAACTTTACTTGGAGCTATATTTTTATTCACCACGTGATATGTGTTTTGCTTGGAGCGTCTTGTATGATTTGAGTCTTTGCTTTTTAGTTTACCACAATCATCCTTGCTGTACACACTTTTTGAGAAAGCCATACATGATTTGGAATTTGTTAGAATACTCTATGTGCTTCACTTATATCTTTTGAGTTATATAGTTTTGCTCTAGTACTTCACTTATATCTTTTAGAGCACGGTGGTGGATTTGTTTTATAGAAACTATTGATCTCTTATGCTTCACTTAGATTATTTTGAGAGTCTTAAATAGCATGGTAATTTGCTTAAATAATCCTAATATGCTTGGTATTCAAGATTAGTAAAAACTTTCTTATGAGTGTGTTGAATACTAAGAGAAGTTTGATGCTTGATGATTGTTTTGAGATATGGAGGTAATAATATCAAAGTCGTGCTAGTTGAGTAGTTGTGAATTTGGGAAATGCTTGTGTTGAAGTTTGCAAGTCCCGTAGCATGCACGTATGGTAAACATTATGTAACAAATTTGAAACATGAGGTGTTCTTTGATTGTCCTCCTTATGAGTGGCGGTCGGGGACGAGCGATGGTCTTTTCCTACCAATCTATCCCCCTAGGAGCATGCGCGTAGTGCTTGGTTTTTGATGACTTGTAGAATTTTGCAATAAGTATGTGAGTTCTTTATGACTAATGTTGAGTCCATGGATTATACGCACTCTCACCCTTCCATCATTGCTAGCCTCTTCGGTACCGTGCATTGCCCTTTCTCACATTGAGAGTTGGTGCAAACTTCACTGGTGCATCCAAACCCCGTGATATGATACGCTCTTTCACACATAAACCTCCTTATATCTTCCTCAAAACAGCCACCATACCTACCTATTATGGCATTTCCATAGCCATTCTGACATATATTGCCATGCAACTTTCCACCATTCCATTTATCATGACACATTCATCATTGTCATATTGCTTAGCATGATCATATAGTTGACATAGTATTTGTGGCAAAGCCACCATTCATAATTCTTTCATACATGTCACTCTTGATTCATTGCATATCCCGGTACACCGCCGGAGGCATTCATATAGAGTCATACTTTGTTCTAGTATCGAGTTGTAATCATTGAGTTGTAAATAAATAGAAGTGTGATGATCATCATTTAATAGAGCATTGTCCCAATAAAAAAAGAGAAAGGCCAAAAAAAGAAGGCCCAAAAAAAGAAATAAAAAGGGGAAATGCTACTATCCTTTTTTCCACACTTGTGCTTCAAAGTAGCACCATAATCTTCATGATAGAGAGTCTCTTGTTTTGTCACTTTCATAAACTAGTGGGAATTTTTCATTATAGAACTTGGCTTGTATATTCCAACAATGGGCCTCCTCAAGTGCCCTAGGTCTTCGTGAGCAAGCAAGTTGGATGCACACCCACTTAGTTTCTTTTGTTGAGCTTTCATACATTTATAGCTCTAGTGCATCCGTTGCATGGAAATCCCTACTCCTTGCATTAACATCAATCGATGGGCATCTCCATAGCTCATTGATTAGCCTCGTTGATGTGAGACTTTCTCTTTTTTTGTCTTCTCCACATAACCCCCATCATCATATTCTATTCCACCCATAGTGCTATATCCATGGCTCACGCTCATGTATTGCGTGAAGGTTTATAAAGTTTGAGATTACTAAAGTATGAAACAATTGCTTGGCTTGTCATTGGGGTTGTGCATGATGAGAGCATTCTTGTGTGACGAAAATGGGGCATGACTAAACTATATGATTTTGCAGGGATGAACTTTCTTTGGCCATGTTAGTTTGAGAAGACATAATTGCTTAGTTAGTATGCTTGAAGTATTATTATTTTTTATGTCAATATGAACTTTTATCTTGAATCTTTCAGATCTGAATATTCATACCACAATTAAGAAGAATTACATTGAAATTATGCCAAGTAGCACTCCGCATCAAAAATTCTGTTTTTATCATTTACCTACTCGAGGACGAGCAGGAATTAAGCTTGGGGATGCTTGATACGTCTCCAACGTATCTATAATTTTTGATTGCTCCATGCTATATTATCTACTGTTTTGGACAATATTGGGCTTTATTATCCACTATTATATTATTTTTGGGACTAACCTATTAACCGGAGGCCCAGCCCAGAATTGTTGTTTTTTGCCTATTTCAGAGTTTCGTAGAAAAAGAATATCAAACGGAGTCCAAACGGAATGAAACCTTCGGGAGCGTGATTTTTGGAACGAACATGATCCAGGAGACTTGGACCCTACGTAAGAGAAGCTTCCAGGAGGCCACGAGGTAGGAGGGCACGCCCACCCCCCACCCCCCCAGGGCGTGTCCTCCACCCTCATGGGCCCCACGTTGCTCCACCGATGTACTTCTTCCTCCTATATATACCTACGTACCCCCAAACAATCAGATGCGGAGCCAAAAACCTAATTCCACCGCCGCAACCTTCTGTACCCACGAGATCCCATCTTGGGGCCTGTTCCGGAGCTCCGTCGGAGGGGGCATCCATCACGGAGGGCTTCTATATCAACACCATAGCCTCTCCGATGAAGTGTGAGTAGTTTACCTCAGACCTTCGGGTCCATAGTTAGTAGCTAGATGGCTTCTTCTCTCTTTTTGGATATCAATACAATGTTCTCCCCCTCTCTCGTGGAGATCTATTCATGTAATCTTCTTTTTACGGTGTGTTTGTTGAGACCGATGAATTGTGGGTTTATGATCAAGATTATCTATGAACAATATTTGAATCTTCTCTGAATTCTTTTATGTATGATTGGTTATCTTTGCAAGTCTCTTCGAATTATCAGTTTGGTTTGGCCTACTAGATTGATCTTTCTTGCAATGAGAGAAGTGCTTAGCTTTGGGTTCAATCTTGTGGTGTCCTTTCCCAGTGACAGTAGGGGCAGCAAGGCACGTATTGTATTGTTGCCATCGAGGATAACAAGATGGGTTTTTTATCATATTGCATGAATTTATCCCTCTACATCATGTCATCTTGCTTAAGGCGTTACTCTGTTTTCATGAACTTAATACTCTAGATGCATGCTGGATAGCGGTCGATGAGTGGAGTAATAGTAGTAGATGCAGGCAGGAGTCGGTCTACTTGTCTCGGACGTGATGCCTATATACATGATCATACCTAGATATTCTCATAACTATGCTCAATTCTGTCAATTGCTCAACAGTAATGCGTTCACCCACCGTAAAATACTTATGCTTTTGAGAGAAGCCACTAGTGAAACCTATGGCCCCCAGGTCTATCATCATCATATTAATCTTCCAACACTTTGTTATTGCCTTTGCTTTTTACTTTGCTTTTATTTTACTTTGCATCTTTATCACAAAAATACCAAAAATATTATCCTATCATATCTATCAGATCTCACTCTCGTAAGTGACCGTGAAGGGATTGACAACCCCTTATAGCGTTGGTTGCGAGGATTTATTTGTATTGTGCAGGTGCGAGGGACTCGCGCGTAGCCTCCTACTGGATTGATACCTTGGTTCTCAAACACTGAGGGAAATACTTACGCTACTTTGTTGCATCACCCTTTCCTCTTCAAGGGAAAACCAAGGCAGTGCTCAAGAGGTAGCAATGTGCATTACCGAGAGGGCCCAGAGATACCTCTCCGACAATCGGAGTGGCAGATCCTAATCTCGATCTATGCCAACTCAACAAACACCATCGGAGACACCTGTAGAGCATCTTTATAATCACCCAGTTATGTTGTGACGTTTGATAGCACACTAAGATTTCCTCCGGTATTCGGGAGTTGCATAATCTTATAGTCATAGGAACATGTATAAGTTATGAAGAAAGCAATAGCAATAAACTAAACGATCATAGTGCTAAGCTAATGAATGGGTCAAGTCAATCATATCATTCTCTAATGATGTGATCCCGTTCATCAAATGACAACTCATGTCTATGGTTAGTAAACTTAACCATCTTTGATTAACGAGCTAGTCAAGTAGAGGCATACTAGTGACACTCTGTTTTGTCTATGTATTCACACATGTACTAAGTTTCCGGTTAATACAATTCTAGCATGAATAATAAACATTTATCATGATATAAGGAAATATAAATAACAACTTTATTATTGCCTCTAGGGCATATTTCCTTCTTTGACGGATTTGAAGACCGAGGAAAATTTTTAGCTCACCCATCATGGACATCTGATATTGTTCTTGCATCACATGTCCAAACTCATCACTGTATTTCTTGTTAGTGCAGCCGAAGATAATGTCATCCACATAGATTTGGCACACAAACAGTTCTCCATCATATGTCTTCGTGAAGAGTGTAGAATCCAGAGAACCAGGTTTGAAGCCTTTGCTCTTCAGGAAGTCTTTGAGTGTGTCATACCAAGCATGAGGAGCTTGTTTGAGGCCATACAGTGCCTTGTTGAGCTTGTATACCATGTCAAGATGTTTTGGGTCTTCAAAGCCGGGTGGTTGTGCAACATACACTTCTTCTTCAATCTTGCCATTGAGAAAGGCACTCTTCACATCCATTTGGTACAGAAGAATGTTGTGATGGTTGGCATAGGCTAGCAGTATGCGAATGGCTTCAAACCTAGCCACTAGAGCAAAAGTTTCATCATAGTCAATCCCTTCTACTTGCCTGTAACCTTGAGAAACTAGACGAGCCTTGTTTCTGACAACTTGGCCGTGCTCATCTTGTTTGTTGCGATAGATCCATTTGGTGCCAATGATATTATGCTTGCGAGGATCAGGACGCTTAACCAATTCCCACACATTATTCAGCTCGAACTGTTGGAGCTCTTCTTGCATGGCTTGAATCCATTCATGTTCCATGAAGGCTTCAGCAACTTTCTTGGGTTCAGATATAGAGACAAATGCAAAGTGCCCACAGAAATTTGCTAGCTGTGTTGCTCTTGAACGAGTGAGTGGACCAGGTGCATTGATGCTATCGATTATCTTCTCAATTTGTACTTCATTTGCAACACGAGGATGAACTGGACGAAGAATTTCCCTTGCAGATCATTCTCTTCAGCTTCAGCATTGACTTCATGCTAAGCATTGTCTTCGGGTTGATTAGGTGCAGAAATTATGATTTCTTCTTCAGCCCGAGCCTCTGAAGGTATGATTTCTCCAGTACCCATAAGCTTGATAGATTCACTCGGTGAGGCTTCATCTAGCACATTTGGCAGGTGCTCTCTTTGCGAGCCGTTAGTCTCATCGAACCGCACATCCACAGTTTCAACCAATTTATAGTGAAAGAGGTTGAAGACTCTGTAGGAGTGCGAATCCTTTCCGTAGCCAAGCATAAAACCTTCATGTGCTTTCGGTGCATATTTTGAAGTGTGATGTGGATCCTTGATCCAGCACCTAGCACCAAATACTCTGAAGTAACTAACGTTTGGCTTTTTACCAGTTAGTAGCTCATATGATGTCTTCTTTAGAAGCTTGTGAAGATAAACACGGTTGATTACGTGACATGAAGTGTCAATAGCTTTAGGCCAGAATTTCCTGGGAGTCTTGTACTCATCGAGCATCGTTCGTGCCATCTCAATGAGGGTTCTGTTCTTGCGCTCCATGATGCCATTCTGCTGAGGTGTGTATGGAGCCGAGAACTCATGAGTGATGCCTAATGTATCAAGATAAGTGTCGAGGCCGGTGTTCTTGAATTCTGTGTTGTTGTCACTTCTGATGTGCTTGATCTTGATGCCATAGTTCATCATGGCACGATTGGCGAATCTCCTGAAGACATCCTGAACTTCATTCTTGTAGAGGATTATGTGCACCCACGTGTATCTTGAGTAATCATCAACAATGACGAAGCCATAGAGGCAAGCAGTGGTAGTAAGAGTAGAGTAGTGAGTAGGGCCAAATCAGTCCATCTGAAGCAACTCGAAGGGACGTGATGTCGTCATGATTGTCTTCGAGGGATGCTTAGCCCTAGTCATCTTTCCAGCTTCGCAGGCACCACATAAATGATCCTTCTTGAACTTGACGCCCTCGATGCCTACGACATGCTTCTTCTTCGTGAGAGTGTACAAGTTCCTCATGCCGGCATGCCCTAGCCTCCGATGCCAGAGCCAGCACTCTGAAGCTTTTGCTAGAAGACATACAACAAACTGTGGTCCTGCTGAGAAATCTACCATGTACAGATCATCTTTTCGATACCCTTCAAAGACTAGAGATTTGTCAAATTCCATAAGCACAAGGCAACGATATTTTCCAAATATCATAATCATGTTTAGATCACAAAGCAATGAGACAGACATTAAGTTGAAACCAAGGGATTCAACAAGCATCACCTTATCCATGTGCTGATCCTTTGAGATTGCAACTCTACCTAGACCCAATACCTTGCTTTTACCAGTGTCAGCGAATGTGATGCGACTTTTGTCAGATGGACGTAAGGTTGACTCCATGAGAAGACTTCGATCACCAGTCATGTGGTTAGTGCATCCACTGTCCATAATCCACTCAGAAGCCTTTGGTGCCATACCCTACAATGCAGTTAGGGGGATAGGCTTCACCAAGGGAAATGTGAAGCATAAACATTTGACGAACAAGCATATTATCAAAGTTCAGATCCTAGTTAGGGTAAATAGGATGTTTGTCAAGGAATCCTAGGACGAAATACATAGTAAGACCATTTGGACATTTTATCTTGCGTCCCACAAGATGTTTTAGGTCCCCAGCATAAGCATCCGACGCCTTTGATTTCCGGCTAGAGACCTTTCCCTGCAAAAGAGAGTTAATTTTTCTTAACCACCCACATCTTCAGGGGTGGCTTAGAAGCAATGAGTCTAAGTGCAGCATCTGAGAACTTCGGCTTTGGAGCCCTAGCAAATAGCCTTGCAGGAGGTGAATAATACTCATAAGAATAAGCAGAAAAGTTCTTGGTTTTATGAACATAGCGGTTTGACGAAACACGCTCATATTCATAAGTCTGAGTATGGTTTCCCTGCAAAACATTGGCATTAGGGTGACTCTGGTGAGTCCTCTTTCTGTATGAAGCCTTTGGTCTGGGATTTGTCTTCTTCCCAGGAGGTGTCATGATGACATTCATGGGAAGATTCTCAAGACAACTCTTGGGTACCCAGATCTTCTTCAAAGGTGGCCCATTCCTGCAGTTAGTACCAATATACCTGGCAAACACTTCACCATTCTGATTCTTAAATAGTTTATAGTTTGCATCAAAGGATTCATCAATGATAATCGGGTCAGCACAAGTGAAGCCAGATAAGGTAGATGGATCCACTGAGGGTCCTTTTGCAGCAACCCATGTGGTTTTGGGGTACTGCTCAGGCTTCCAATAAGAACCATCAACATTCATTTTCCTCTCGAACCCTACACCCTCTTTCCTAGGGTTTCGGTTCAGAATCTGTTTCTTGAGGACATCACATAGTGTCTGATGCCCTTTGAGACTTTTATACATTCCTGTCTCAAACAATGTCTTCAACCTATCATTCTCATCAGCAATAGTAGTGGTATCCTCAGCAGAAAGTTAGTTACCACTTCAGCAGTTGAAGATATTGCAACAGTAGCAGCAGTAGAACATGCAGCAACAGAGACAGCATTATTACGTTCAAGACATTTTAGACATGGTGGTTCAAATCCTTCCTGAGCGGAACTGGTCTATTGAGCGCGGAGTGACTCGTTCTCCTTTTGAAGATCTTCATGAGACGCTCTCAGGTTCTCAAGTTCTTTCTTCCTTTGAAGATAATCATAGGAAAGCTTCTCATGAGTCGCTGAGAGAGTTTCATGACGACTTTCAAGTTCCTCGTACTTAACATGAAGATTTTTGATGTCTTGAATTAAGGACTGAGATCGGGTCATTTCTGCGTCCAACAGGTCATCGCTTTTGTCTAGCAACTTTTGAATATGTTCCATAGCATTTTGTTGTTCAGTTGCAATTTTAGCAAGTGTTTTGTATCTAGGTTTAGATTCACATTCAGAGTCATCTTCACTTGATGTTTGAAAGTAAGCATCGTGTGAGTTTACCTTGGCACCACGTGCCATGAAGCAGTAGGTGGGAGCAGAGTCATCCTCATCATTAGCACCAGCGTTGGTGACGGGGCCATTGTCTTCAGCGTTGAAGATGGACTTGGCAACATAGGCTGAAGCTAGAGCCAGGCTTGCCACGCCTGAATCAGATTCCTCTTCAGACTCCACCTCTGCCTCCTCAGATGCAGACTCCTCCTCTGAATCCATCTCCATGCCAACAAACACACGAGCCTTGCTGGATGAGCTCTTCTTGTGTGATGAAGATTTTGATGAACACTTGGAAGGAGACTTTGAGGATTTCTTCTTCTTCTTGTCATCAGAATCATATTCCTTGCTCTTCTTCTTCTTATTGGTCTCATTGTCCCACTGTGGATACTCACAGACGTAGTGACCAGGTTTCTTGCACTTGTGGCATGTTCTCTTCTTGTGATCACGAGTGGAAGCTTCATCATTTCTTGAGCTGGATCTTGAAGACTTTCTTCTTGGTGAACTTCTGGGACTTCTTCACAAGCATAGCAAGCTCCTTTCCAATGTCTTCGGGATCCTCAGAACTGTAGTCAGATTCTTCTTCGGATGAGGAAACAACCTTTGCCTTCAAAGCGCGAGTTTGGCCATAGTTGGGACCACAGATATCTCTTTTCTCAGATAACTGGAACTCATGTGTGTTGAGTATCTCAAGTATGTCAGACGGATCGAGAGTCTTGAAGTCAGGGCGTTCTTGAATCATTAGGGACAGGGTGTCGAATGAGCTTTCAAGCGATCTCAGAAGCTTCTTGACGATTTTGTGCTTGGTGATCTCAGTGGCGCCGAGTGCGCGAAGCTCATTTGTGATATCAGTGAGGCGATCAAACGTGAGCTGGACATTCTCATTGTCGTTTCTCTTGAATCGGTTGAAGAGGTTGCGAAGAACATCAATCCTTGAGTCTCTCTGGGTTGAGACGCCTTCGTTGACCTTACAGAGCCAGTCCCAGACTAGCTTCATAGTTTCCAGAGCACTCACACGGCCATACTGTCGTTTGGTCAGATGACCACAGATGATGTTCTTGGCAGTCGAGTCCAGTTGAATGAACCTCTTGACATCAGCAGCAGTGACACCTTCACCGACCTTGGGAACGCCGTTCTTGACGACATAAAAAAGGTCAACGTCAATGGCTTCAAGATGCATACACATCTTATTCTTCCAGTAGGGGTAATCAGTGCCATCGATGACAGGGCATGCAGCGGAGACTTTGATTATCCTTGCAGTCGACATAGCTAAAACTCCAGGTGGTTAAACCGAATCACACAGAACAAGGGACCACCTTGCTCTGATACCAATTGAAAGTGCTAGTTATCGACTAGAGGGGGGGTGAATAGGCGATTTTTATGAAAGTCTTCAAAACACAGGGGCTTTGAAGACAAATAGTAGAAATGAACCTATTGATATGCAGCGGAAGGTAGACTACACTATACAAGCCATAATCAAGTAAGCAATGAAGTGAAAGCACGAAGACTATCAGCAGCTAGGTAGTATGGATCAGGATGGAAGATAGTATGAAGCCAAACAGTAAACAATCTTCACACAGTGAAGACAATCAGATCATGCAATCAAGCAATGACTTCACAAAGATCAACTGAAAGTAAAGAGAGGTAAGGTATAGAACCAGTTTCTTGGTGAGGACAAGGATTTGGTAGACCAGTTCCAGTTGCTGTGACAACTGTATGTCTGGTTAGGCAGGCTGAGATTCAACTCAGAAGACGGCGTCTTCACCTTATTCCCCTTGAGCTAAGGACACACAGTCCTTGCCCAATCACTCTGGTAAGTCTTCAAGGTAGACTTCCAAACCTTCACAGACTTCGTTCACTGGCAATCCACAATGGCTCTTGGATGCTCAGAACGCGACGCCTAACCGGCTGGAGGATTCACTGTCCTCAAGTGTAACAAGTCTTCAGATCACGCAGACAAAAAGACTTCAGTGATGCCTAACACTCATTGGCTCTGGTTGTTTTGGGCTTTGTCCTCGCAAGGATCTCTCTCTCTCTCTCAAATGCTTCGGAGGTGGGTTGCTCTCAAACGACAAAAGCCGTGCACTAACTCTGAGCAGGCACCAATTTATGGTGTAGGGGGTGGGCTATTTATAGCCAGGAGGCAACCCGACCTGATTTGTCCGAAATGACCCTGGGTCACTAAGGAACTGACACGTGTCCAACGGTCAGATTTCAAACACACGCGGCAGCTTGACTTGGGCTACAAGTAAAGCTGACTCATCCAACTCTGGATAAGATTTGCTCTCATTGTCTTCGCTCGAAGACATAGGATTTGGTTGAGCATCACATCATTCACTCTGAGTTTGTTCACTTGGACCCCACTTAACAGTACGGTGGTTCCTATGACTCAACAAAGAAGAAAAGGAAACTATGAAACAACTATGTCTTCGCACTCCATAGTCTTCACGTGAATGTCTTCTCATGTCATAATCTTCAATGTGAATATCTTCACAGACCACCATTGTCTTCAATGTCTTCACACATTTTTAGGGGTCATCTCTGGTAGGTAAACTGAATCAATATGGGACTACTACCTGTGTTATCCTGCAATTCTCACAAACACATTAGTCCCTCAACCAAGTTTGTCGTCAATACTCCAAAACCAACTAGGGGTGGCACTAGATGCACTTACAGTCGGTGTCCACACTCTTTCATTGTATTATCCGTGCTAAATTTATTTTCCCGCTTTCTTCTTGTATTTTTGAAAAAACTTTGAGAAAATCTAAAAATATATTTCCTTCTTCTTTTCGGTTTTTCTTCCTAGTTTAAATTGGTGTAGTAATAAAGAGAAAACCCAAAAATATTTCCTTGTTCTTCTTTTGCTTGTTGGGAGCTCTCCCTTGTAAATAGTTTTTCTCGTTTTTAATTTTCTTTCTTTAAGTTGCTTTCTTTCAGAAAACCAAAAACTCCAAAAATATTTTAGTGTGTTTCTTTTTATTGAGTCATACCGAGGAGAAGACCACGATGAAAATTTTGAGTGGCTCTCATATGCATTACTGTCGATCTAACAAAGAGACCATATTACCTTGTCTTCTCCTTTTTGAATAAAATGTTTGCAGATTCCAGCTTAGTTCAGGGCACTCTTGCACTATTATTATTTTCATATCGTTCGGTCGTGCAAGTGAAAGGCAATATTGATGATATTTGATGAACTGGTTGTGGCAGAGAGATACGGGTATTGTCGGCGTTCTGGGAATGGGGGTCCCCAGACTTGCCTGCCTGCGGCCCACGGCGTGGCTAAGCTAGCGAGCCGTACGGCCCATCTTCATCAACAAAGCATTCAAGACCCTCGCGAGGCGGACGACGCAATACCTCCTCGAGAGCGGCCTCTCCAGGCTACCTCGTGAGGAGTAGAGATATCAAGGCGGGGCAAACCTCACGAGGCTCTCGTGACGTGAGCCATGACGATCGACACCAGGCGGGCGCAAGCGCGCGCAGCATCCTTGTTTCCTCTTTGGTGCTAAGGAGGCAGGCGCAGGTGCGGAGTATCGAGGCGTCAAGCAAAGGTTTCCATACCGGTGTAACGAGACCAAGACCAGCAGGACGGCAAGACGGAGGTCACCATGGAGCCCAAGACGGCATCATCACCAGAGCCTTTTGCTGGCGAAGACAGCTTTTGTCAGGATAGCTTGTACTAGTTGTCCCCTTTCAAATTTGCCCGCCATTGTTGGCTCCCTTCCCACTCAATATTTGGGGAGAGGACCAGGTGAGGGAGTCCTGGATTAGGGGGTCCTCGGATAGCCGGACTATATACTTTAGCTGGACTGTTGGACTATGAAGATACAAGATTGAAGACTTCGTCCCGTGTCCGGATGGGACTCTCCTTGGTGTGGAAGGCAAGCTTGGCAATACGGATATGTAGATCTCCTCCCTTGTAACCGACTCTATGTAACCCTAGCCCCCTCCGGTGTCTATATAAACCGGAGGGTTTAGTCCGTAGGACAACAACAATCATACCATAGGCTAGCTTCTAGGGTTTAGCCTCTACGATCTCGTGGTAGATCGACTCTTGTAATACTCATATCATCAAGATCAATCAAGCAGGAAGTAGGGTATTACCTCCATCGAGAGGGCCCGAACCTGGGTAAACATCGTGTCCCCCGCC
Source organism: Triticum aestivum (assembly GCF_018294505.1). Taxonomy (NCBI): domain Eukaryota; kingdom Viridiplantae; phylum Streptophyta; class Magnoliopsida; order Poales; family Poaceae; genus Triticum; species Triticum aestivum. The sequence goes on from NC_057799.1 coordinate 510,139,856, forward strand.
TCCTGTTACCATCTGCCTTAGACGCACAGTTTGGGACCCCCTACCCGAGATCCGCCGATTTTGACACCGACATTGGTGCTTTCATTGAGAGTTCCACTGTGCCGTCATCATAAGGCTGGATGGCTCGTCTCATTGTCAAGGACAACATCACCTCTGGGGGAGCCCTGGCTGTAGGCCAAACTCTCCGACTAGGCGGCTTCGTCATGACCGCCCGTTCGGCCGCTGCACCGACGATGACTTCTCGGGTCATCAAAAACAGTCTCCACGCCGGCTGGAATTCGCCGAGCAGATGGATCCAATGGAGCTCTCTTCTTTGAACGAGCTCTTGGATCGCATCGCCGCCTTGGGAGTCGTTACGGACTATGATCGGATCGGGCTTAAACCCGACCAAAGGGAGATTAACTCTCCGCCGGTCACCCATCAGATAGCGGTGGTGGAGGAGCAACGCAGCGATTCTTCCTCTATCTTGAGGACAAGCTATGTCTGGATTCCCAAGCTCTCTAAGCCAGATACCCGTGTATGGGAGGACATGGCCCAAGCTCCGAACCTAGCATCAGACAGCGGGCCAGACCTATTGGGCAACAAACCGGAGCCCGAACTTTCAAGATCGGAAACTCCGCCGCTCCTGGGTCTCAGATCGGGTCAGGGTTCGGACCTAAATCTACCCACCCACCCAGATATAAGTGAGCTTTCCCACATTAGACAAGAGCCCCAAGAGACAGTACATCACTATTGGGCCAGATTCCTCCTTGTAATGAGCAAAGTCAAGGACTGTCGCGAGGAAGACGCAATTTCATTCTTTTGCAAAAAATTGCACGGACAAGGGAATCCTCAACGCCATAAGTCGCCGTGACATAGCACACTTCGCTGACTTGGCGGCCATAGTACAGAAGTACTGTGCGATGGAAAGCGCCTGGAAAACCCAAACAAAATTCTGGGATCCTCCGCCTCTCACTAAACCCCTCGTCCGAATTAAAAGGGTGTACTCTCATAAGTCACCCGATCCAATTACAAAGAAACAAAGGCCTACTACAGGGCGTGGAACCGTATTGGAGGGATGGCTCAATGGGCCATGCAAAATTCATAGTACAGCGGATACCATACCAACACACAGCCTTAGAGCATGTTGGGTACTCCGGCAGGTGGCCAAGAGCGGTGAGGCTATCCTCATCAACAATGCCGCAGAGCACCATCCCGTGGAGAACAACAATACAGTATTGACAGTCTTCGAGACCTTCGCCTCAAATAATAGGCGTAAGCGAGCACTCCGCAGCCTTGCTGAAGTCTTCCACGTAGCAGCAATCAATCCATGGAGCGATACGGTGATCACCTTCAATGCCAGTGACGAACCTAAATTCCGAACAGCCCGAGCACCAGCCGCCTTGGTCCTTAGTCCAATTGTGGACGGCTTCCGGCTCACTAAAGTACTCATGGACGGCGGCAGCGGATTAAACCTCATCTATGAGGAGACTCTTCGAAAAATGGAAATAGACAGAAGCCGCATTGAGCAAAGCAGCACGACCTTTAGAGGAATCATCCCTAGTCGGGAGGCACGATGTGCTGGCAAAATCACACTAGATGTGGTATTCGGCACGCCGGAGAATTATAGGTCTGAAGAAATCACATTCCAAGTGGCCCCGTTCAATAGCGGATACCACGCCCTTCTAGGGCGGGAGGCATTCACGGTCTTCCAAGCTATACCCCATTACGGGTACATGAAGCTCAAAATGCCCGGGCCCAATGGAATCATCACTCTAGCCAGTGATCCGGACATAGCACTCCGTGCCGAAAATAAAACAGCTGCACTGGCCCTCGAGGCATTATCCGAAGCCCTCACGGCCGAGGAATTAACTGCGCTGCGCTCCACAGTGGACAGGGACAACGTGATACTCGACAAAAGATCCAAGTCCACCTCTTTTAAACCAGCGGATGAAATAGTCAAATTCCAAGTCCATCCAACGGACCCTACAAAAACAGCATCCATCGGGGCACAGTTAAACCCCACAGTAGACGCTGCACTACGGGAGTTCTTGCGCGAGAATTGGGACATCTTCGCCTGGCATCCTTCGGACATGCCAGGAATCCCATGCAGGCTGGCCGAGCATAGCCTTAACATCCTAAAGGGATTCAAGCCGGTCAAGCAAACTCTTCGGCGCTTCTCTGAGCCTAAGCGACAAGCCATGGGAGAGGAGCTAGCCAAGTTACTGGAGGCCGGATTCATTCGAGAAATAAAACATCCGGACTGGCTAGCAAACCTGGTGATGGTACCAAAGAAGGACAAAATCCTGGCGCCTATGCGTCGACTTCAAGGACCTTAATAAGGCTTTCCCAAAGGATCCCTTCCTCCTCCCTTGCATCGATCAAAATTATCGACGCTACCGTAGGACACGACTCGTTGTGTTTCCTCGACGCATACTCCGGATACCATCAAATTAAGATGGCGGAGTCCGATCAAGCCGCAGCGGTATTTATCACTCCATACGGCCCCTTCTGTTTTAACACCATGCCTTTCGGGCTCAAAAACGCCGGTGCAACCTATCAACGCATGATTCAGACATGCTTGGAGACACAGATTGGCAAAACAGTGGAGGCATACGTAGACGATGTGGTCATTAAAACCAGACACGTCGAATCCTTAATAGACGACTTGAGGCTCACGTTCGACAATCTCCGAACATACGACATTAAGCTCAACCCGGAAAAATGCGTCTTCGGCGTGCTCACCGGAAAGCTCTTAGGCTTCATCGTCTCCAACAGAGGAATCGAAGCAAATCCGGCTAAAATCTGAGCTCTATCATAGTTGACCATCCCAACAGACCTCAAGCAAATCCAGAAACTAACTGGATGCGTGGCTGCCTTAAGCCGCTTCATCTCCCGATTAGGAGAAAAGGCACTGCCTCTTTATCGCCTTCTGCGATGCACCGAACACTTCGAGTGGACGGATGCGGCCACGGCCGGATTAGAAGAAATAAAAGCCATTTTGGCCGCAAACCCAATCTTGGCCGCACCTAACGTCGGCGAACCAATGCTTCTATATATAGCGGCAACACACCAAGTTGTAAGCGCAGTGCTCATCGTCGAACGAGAAATGGATGGACATAAGTTCCCGCTTCAAAAGCCGGTATACTATGTATCTACTATCCTCACTCCATGCAAATCACGGTACCCACATTATCAAAAGATAGCATATGCGGTCTTCATGGCATCCCGAAAACTACGACACTACTTTCAAGAGTGTTCAATTATGGTGGCCTCTGAAGTGCCACTCAACGACATAATAAACAACCGCGAGGCCACGGGCCGGATTGCTAAATGGGCTATTGAGCTCCTCCTGTTCGACATAATATACAAACCACTGCAAGCAATTAAGTCACAAGTACTGGCTGATTTCGTCGCCGAATGGACAGAAGCCGAACTCCCTAAAGAGTACGGCGCGTACTCCAATTGGATTATGCACTTTGACGGCTCTAAAATGCTGGCTGGTCTGGGGGCTGGCGTCGTCCTGACGTCCCCCACCAGAGATACAGTCCAATACGTACTCCAAATACTATACACAGACTCCAACAAAACGGCAGAATATGAGGCCCTGTTACATGGTCTCCAGATGGCAGTCTCCATGGGCATTCAATGCCTGGAGGTGCGTGGGGATTCGAACCTCGCAATATCTCAAATAAATGGAGACTTCAACGCCAAGGATCCAAAAATGGCGGCTTATCGCAACGCCGTCCTCAAAATGTCAGCTCGGTTCGAGGGGCTTGAATTCCACCATGTGGCCCGGGAAAACAATCAGGCGGCGGATATCCTCGCCCGCATTAGCGCTAAGCGCGACCCGGTCCCACCTAATATCTTCTTGGAAAGGCTATTTAAGCCATCCGTGGTATGGGAAGGGGAGACCGATACCAATAGTCCGGACCCGGCCACAACAACAGATACCGAACACTCTGACATAATCGGAGGCTCTGCCACCGAAATAACACCTTCCACCCACGTAATAATGTCTGTCATCGCCCCGTGGACAAAACCATTGCTGGCCTACCTAACTAGGCAGGAACTACCAGAGGACCCAAACGAGGTGCGCTGCATTGTGCGGCGGTCTAAAGCCTACAAGGTCCACGAGGGAGAGCTTTATAAGAAAAGCGCTACCGGTGTCCTTCAAAGGTGCATCTCCGAAGAGGAAGGGCGGCAACTTTTGGTAGAAATTCATGTGGACTTGGCGGCCACCACGCTGCAGCTCGGGCCCTTGTAAGCAAGGCCTTTCGTACAGGTTTCTACTGGCCGGCGGCCCGAGCAGACGCACATGACCTCGTTCAACGTTGCGTCGGTTGCCAGCTTTTTGCAAACCAAAGCCATATGCGCCTACCGCTCTCCAAACAATCCCCATTACTTGGCCCTTTGTGGTCTGGGGGCTTGATATGGTTGGACCCCTCAAAGGGGGAAGCCATAAGAAAAAATACTTATTGGTCATGGTGGATAAATTCACCAAATGGATAGAAGCCAAACCAGTTAAAACGGCCGAATCCGGACCAGTGATAGACTTCATATCAGGGGTTGTACACCGTTATGGCGTCCCCCACAGCATCATCACTGATAACGGCTCGAACTTTACAACCAGCGAGGTAAAACTTTGGTGCAGCAACATGGGCATCAAGCTCGATTATGCTTCTGTCTATCACCCACAAACTAACGGTCAAGTCGAACGAGCAAACGGTCTTATCATGAGCGGCATTAAACCTAGATTAGTGCGATCCTTGAAGGAATCCGATACGCACTGGGTAGAGGAGCTCGACTCCGTACTATGGGGGTTGTGGACCACGCCGAATCGCACTACCGGATACACACTGTTTTTTATGGTGTACGGCGCAGAGGCGGTACTGCCCTGCGACATAATTCATGACTCACCTCGAGTGCGCATGTATGAAGAGAAAGAAGCCGAGCTTGATCGGCAGGACAGTTTGGATGCCCTGGAGGAGGAGCGTGATGTGGCAAAAGCCCGTTCCGCATTCTATCAGCAACAGGCTCGAAGGTATCAAAGCAGAGAAGTACGGGCCAAAACTTATAACGTTGGCGAACTCGTTCTATGCCTATCGGAGAAGAAAAAGAACAAGCTCAAGCCCAAATGGGAAGGTCCCTTCGTTATCGACCAAGTTCTGACCGGTGGAGCGTACCGTCTGCGGGATGCATCGGACAATCGACTCGAGCCAAACCCATGGAACGCAGCCAGACTCCGAAGGTTCTACGCCTAGTGCTGGACTCGGTGTTCGTCTCCTTACCTCTGTCAATTTTTTATATATGCGTTATCTATCTTTTATTTCTTTCTTTCTTCCCCTTTTTTCTTCAAGGCCTTAAAAGGCTAAAATGTGTCTTGACTACACAATCTTGACGCGCTGGCTGCGCTCATGATACCTGGGGGCTTCTTATACAGAAGCTTAATATTGCTACGCTCCGGGCTCTAGGCCCCAAACATGTGTTACTTTTCACATATACCTTTTTTCGCCACTATATGCATCGATATGACTTAAGTTTTGGCCAAGCTGGGTTGCCTGGCTCTTGTGTTTATGCCCTACGTTCCCGTTAATTCGGCTAGGGCATAAGGGGAGCACCTCTGCGATTGTTACTGTCGGGTCAGCCGGATGTGTACCAGACTGGGTGAAGCCGAAAGCTAGCATTCTTAAGGGAATATTCGGTCGGTGAACAAAAGACGATTTCTATTTATTGTACTACATGCCCCCAGAAGTTTATATCCTGCGTCTCTTTTCGCAGTCCGGACATGCACATTAATGCATGCGTACCCAGGGAAAGGAACCCTTAACAGAACTATTCTCCCTGGAAGATGTACTATCCATGTAATATAACATAGCTAGTTGGGTACTTGTCTGTTCACGCACTTATGACCCCTACGCCTGGTTTCCACGCATATCCCGGTTTTTACATAACTGAGCGGCTATTCGGATACACTCCGGACTGTCAGGTCCGGAGGTTGAAGCGAAAGGGTCCGCCATGGAAAATGATTTACAATCCGGCTAGGGACAATATATGTCACTTGAAGTACACAGCCACTTAGACTGACTAAATTCTTCTTCTATACCATCCAATAGGCTGCCTAGCCTACAGTCCTGTTGAGAATATTTTGCGGCTAATTCTACCTGGTCATAAACCAAACTGACGGGGATCTCTTTCCCGTCAGGCCCCACAGGTCTGACCACGGCCATGTGGTTCGGGTCAGCCTTGGTATATCGTGTCTTCACCATGGCCCAGGCCTCTCTTGCACCTTGTCGGCAGGCCGATATCTTCCATAATCGGAAGCGCCGCCGTGCTCCCTTGAGCTTTTCTACAAGCTCTCTCATGCCTCCTGGCAGGGAGGCGGACGGCCACAAGGCTTGGGCAACGCCCTGCATCACCTGCCGCACTTGTTCATGCAGTTGTGAGAGCTCTGGCAGAAGATCGCCCGTAGACCCAGGCATCTCCTCGGCGGGACGACCCGTCAGCATACCTACAGATATAACTCTGTCAGCCGGTTTCTTCGTCGAACTCTACAAAAGTTCGTTCAAGCACTTACTGAAAATGCCACGTCGAAGCTTCTTATTCTCCTTTACGGAGTCAGCAAGCTAGGCCCGAACATCTTTTAGTTCAACGCTCAGCCGGGTATTGGCGTCTTGGAGATCTTTTTCTCCCGCCTAACTTGCGTAAGCACGCGCTTGCCAGCCTTTAGCTGTCGTTGAGCATGTTGCTCATCCAGATTCACTCCGGGACCATCTGCATAATCTATTGTTAGATTTGCACGCATGCCGCATACTACCTGGTACATGACATTCTTTGCCATGTAAACAAGTGTTACCAGATGGGGCCTTCTCGGACTCCTTCACCACGGCAACGGCAGCCTGAAGCTGGGCTTTGCACTCCTCCAGCTCTAGAGACAACTCGGTATTCTTCTCCGTAAGAACCTATGCAAACAATGATCCTTAAATCAGCTGTGCCAACTATTTCAAGTCTCAGGGGCTACTGATATACATAATTATTAGATTTCCTTACCCGTATATCTTTTACATACTGGTCCGTGGCTCTGGCAAGACCATTTTGAGCAGCTCAGATGTACGCGTCTCCTGAGTTGAAGGCATCGAACGCCTCTTGGGAGAAACAAGCGTCACGGAGTACAGCCCGGCGACGCCTGTGATTCATGGCGCTCTCCACTTCGGAATTTGTAGCGGATAGCCTATCCGCATCCTTTGTAGGAGGAACATCCGGCGTTGGCCCCATGTTAGTGTCCGCCTCTATGTCCGGCTCTGGAGCCCAACTGGTGGAGGCGTGACCGACAACCTCTCCGGATACAGTCCGGCGAGCGTTTTTCCTACTAGGAAACATGGGCGTTATTATATTTTAAAAGACGACCACCACGGAGCGGGGTTCTCTTTCGTACCTCTGCGACGGCGTCTCAGTCCTGACCACCTTCCTTTTAAGCCTACCCAGGTTCGGTGCCCCTTGTTGGCGAGTCACTGCGGGTTCGGCATGGCGTCCCGAGGGCCTTCGCTATAAAACACCATATGTGTGCGGTAGGTGAAGTGTAGAAAAAGGGATCCTTCTTGGAAGTTAGGGCTCCGATTTTACTTACATGCGATGCATGGAGCAGTCCAGGATAATCGTCTATGATGGCCACCAAGGTACCGTCACAGCTCAACTGATAGAACGCTTTGTCGATGAGCTCCACAAATGTGTCCGGATCTTCTTCGAGTCCGGGGTCGAGGGCCCGGTCAGGGTCCTCTGGTTGTGGAGACGGGCTGTGGACCTCCCTCACAGCTTTTCGTAGTTCGTGCTATGAAATAGCAAGGTAAATACTTATGACAAAGAATGCGGAAAGGACTGGAGTGGAAAGTGGCAGCTCACCCAGCTTGGGGGGTTGTACATGGAGAACCCATCCCGTGGCTTAATACGGACGAACTCCTCTTCTTCTCCTTTATACAAATCGGATAGTATCTTCGCTAGGGCAGCGACGGAGTCCGGACCTTTACGACCGCAGCGGGTGGCATCGTCTTCTCCGTTGAAGTGCCACATGGGTTGTCCCCGATATTGAAGTGGTTGCACCCCCCGCATTATACATATGGACATAACCTCGGTTATTGTCAATCCTGATTTGGCCAGCATCTCTATCCGGCCCATCAGGTAAAGGACTTCTCCGTTATCTTCCTCCTGGGGGCTCCGAGGGCGCCAGCTGCAGCGTTTCTTCAAACGGGCGTTGTCGAACTCAGGAAGGCCCATCCGAATAGGATCTGGAAGGGGGACGTCCTCCATATAAAACCACTCCGAAGGCCAGTCTTCGGACGTCTTCTTCGGGGTACCGGACAGGTATCCGGTCCCGGCGATGCGCCATATTTCGGCTCCGCCCACTTGATATATTGACCCCTTCTGTGTACGGGGCACGAGGCAGAATAGCCTCTGCCATAGCTCGAAATGAGCTTCGCAGCCCAGAAACAGCTCGCAAAGGGCGACGTAGCCAGCGATGTGTAATATGGAAGCGGGGGTAAAGTTATGCAACTGGAGGCCGTAGAACTCCAGGAGCCCGCGGAGGTACGGATGGATTGGAAATCCAAGTCCCCTTAATAAGTAAGGGACAAGGCATACCCGCTCCCCTGGATGGGTTGGGGAAGCTCTCCGCTTGCTCCCCGCCATTGTAGGTAGCGAGCCCGGCTCGAACGGGGACCATATACGCTGGAGGGAGAAATCCCTGGGTCTGTAACTCTACTAATTGGGTGTGAGGGATGGAACACTTCTTCCAATCATCGGGCTTAGGGCTACGGGAGCAAGAGGAGGAGCTGCGATGGTCGGCCATGTTGGAATGGATTTTTCTAGGCGCGCTCCGATGGATACTCGCTGTGGGAGGATGGTGTGATCTGGATCTAAGAATCCTCGTCTCTTTAATAGACGGTTTACTCACATGGCTAGGGTGGCAAATGTAAAAATGCCCTGACTTATCGCATTCGCTCGACACGTGGAAGATAGCCATTATTAGGTGCGGAAGCCAAGGAGTGCAACATTTATGGGCAGCCGGACACTACTCAACCGGTACTCAGAATTTGGAGAAGAACCCTCCTTGCAATGCCAAAGACAATCTGCGTGTCGGACTCATCGTCATTGAAGCCTAGTTTGGGGGCTACTGAGGGAGTCCTGGATTAGGGGGTCCTCGGACAGCCGGACTGTTGGACTATGAAGATACAAGATTGAAGACTTCGTCCCGTGTCCGGATGGGACTCTCCTTGGCATGGAAGGCAAGCTTGGCAATACGGATATGTAGATCTCCTCCCTTGTAACCGACTCTGTGTAACCCTAGCCCCCTCCGGTGTCTATATAAACCAGAGGGTTTAGTCCGTAGGACAACAACAATCATACCATAGGCTAGCTTCTAGGGTTTAGCCTCTACGATCCCGTGGTAGATCGACTCTTGTAATACTCATATCATCAAGATCAATCAAGCAGGAAGTAGGGTATTACCTCCATCGAGAGGGCCCGAACCTGGGTAAAATCGTGTCCCCCGCCTCCTGTTACCATCCGCCTTAGACGCAGAGTTCGGGACCCCCTACCCGAGATCCGCCGGTTTTGACACCGACACCAGGGCCTATATAAGTAGAGCTAGCCACCACAGTAGGGAGGAGAAGTCGCGCTCTCACCGCACAAGTTCACCAAGCACAAGAACACCTCAACCTCAGGAGTTTCTTCTTCCCCTTGTACTGTTCATCATCAGCCCAAGAGGCAATCCACCACCACACACTGGAGTAGGGTATTACACCACAACGGTGGCCTGAACCAGTATAAACCTCGTGTCTCTCTGTGTTGTGAGTTCGTCGAGTTCGTCTGTGAGATCTTAGCGAGCTAGGGCGTGGATCGGTAGGAGGGAAAGAACTTCGCGCGCACCCAAGAGTTCGAACCTTAAGGGTTTTGCCGGAACCCGAGATCCAACATTTGGCGCGCCAGGTAGGGGTGCGCCGGAGCTTCTTCCTCAGCAATCGACTTACCGACGCTCCATGGCCAAGATGTCCGGCGACCCAAGAGCTGACTCCGACCGCTGGGCAGCCTGGCGGGCCCGAGCGACGACGCCTGCCCATGAAGACCTCGACCCCATGCTCCAGGCGGCGCGAGCGCCGTCCAACACTAGGGGCGCGGGTGGTGCGACCAGGCGTCGTCCACCCTCACTCCACGACAAGTACGAGCCGCTGCAAGGGCAGCAAGCCACGCCGCGGTGACGGCACCGCACTCGCGGCGGGAGCAGGCAAACATGCGGGCAGCACTCACAATGGCAAGAGAGCTGTTGTGGTGCCGGCTGATGGAGAGCGGCCGGGATGCGCTGCTGGAGCACGTCGCCGAGCTGCTGGACGCGGCGGTGTCGGGAGCACCGCCCTTCTGCTATCGGCTCCCTTCTCAGGCCATTGCGGGGCCACATGGCGGGCCTCGCCGCAACCACGTGCCATCAGGAGTGCCTGGGGGCTTCGTCAACACCAGCGCGGCCGGCAGCGCCGGGGGCACCTCCGCCCCCATGTCGCCCGCAATAAGCACGGGCACAAGCATCACCCCCCATGGTCCCAGCACGATGCCGCGCTACTGTCCTCGGGACGCCACGCTGGGCCGAGCAACATGGAGTGTGGGGCACTACGGCGAAGTGTTCGGGGTAACGGCCCCGGAAGCCTACATGCCCCGCATGATGGACCAAGAGGACGCACCGGAGGATGACCCCGGCTCGTTTGTTGGAGAAGATTGGGAAGAAGGGGCGCTAGGATTCGAAGCCTTCCAGGAACCAACGGAGAACCATGACGATCGCGCCATCAACGGCAACTACAAGGTACCACTAATCTCTCAGGAGCAGGCTTACGCTAACCATGGGCTGCAAGTGAATCAGGTTGCAGCGTCGATCGACGACCCTGGCACAGCAGTATCCCTTCCAACAAGGGAAGCACGCTGGGGGCCACCGGGAGGGAGCCAAGAGCAAGGCCCCTCCCCACGTCGCGCGAAGCCGGGCGACACCCGGAGGTAGGCCCTCTGCCGGGGAGGCCTCGATGACCCTTCCCCCGGCAGAAGACCCGTGGTCGCCGAGGGCACCGCTGGCATCCTCTTTCCCCCCCTTTGTGTCGTCCAGGTTGCCGGTCAACTCAAAGGTGGTCGAGGGTGGCGCAAGGCGGGGCCCTCGTCTGGCGATATGAAGCAAGGCCGGTACCTGTGAAGAAGGCCCAGTGCCTGTGAAGCTCGCCGCCCGTGACACTCTCACGTAATAATGAGTTGGGGTTGTACACGCCCCGGGGTCTCAGGGGTGCCGGCCCCAGGCCCTGGGGCTCCCTCCCACACCTAGTGGCAGCACTTAGCTCCATGTTGGTGAGAAGACTTGAAGACCAGAAGACTAGAATAGGCGCCGCACGCGGCCTTTCGTTTTGGATCTCTTTTTCTATAGCCTTGCTTTCCGGATCTGGATTTAAGTTGAAGTCGAGTTTTTATCGGTGCGCGCGGGGGTGCCTTTTCTCGTTCAAGCAATTTCTTGCTTTCTGGATTTCGTTCTGCCTGGGACTCATGTCCGTCGCCTTCCCCTCACGAGCCCCTCGCGAGTGGGACTGCACGAAGCACACACGTGCCGAGCGCGCGCTAACGCTGCAACTGGTGCTTGCCTCTTGCGGGGCCCCTCCCGACGGGTCGACAAGCTCTGCAGGATTCTCAGAAACTCGTCGCCTCATGACCCAGCTCGAGGCTTGCACTAACTAAGGTAACCCATGACGGGAAACTCACCCCTGGACTTACGAGTTCGCGAGGGCACATACTCAATACCACGTAGAAAAGTAAAGGGTGCAACTTGCTTACATGAGGGGCTCCCCCTCTCAAAATGCTCTTACAAGTTTTCCAAGGGTCGCGCCCGAGTTTTTGTGTGCAGGATGCAACGACAGGAGGACATGGGATCAGCCAGATATGTCACTTGTTGCGTCGCCCTCGGACGCGTCACTCGCATCATCTTCGTCTTCGCCGGCACCATCGCCGCCTTCGGCGATGCCTTCATCGCCATTGTCAACCACATCGCCTTCGTCTGCGACGACCACCACTGCGTCGTCGTCAGAAGCGAAGGTTCTGACCAGCGCATCCACGTTGTCCTCCACCCACCGCGCCAGGTCACCCCGGACGGCCTGCGGCATGGGGGCAATGGCGGCGTCGAAGTCGAAGTCAGGAAAGGTGTTCCTGAGGTGGCTAAAGACGCGAGAGAACGCGGGCCCGAGCAGGCCCCGGCTTCTCTCCTCCACGAGCCGGTGAGCCCTGTCAGACCGGGCTTCCAGGCGCGTCACCACATCGGTGAAGAAGTTCAGGTGGCTGGCGTAGTCATTTGAGTGAGGAGGCGGTGCATTCTCGTCGCAGCTGTAGCCCAGGGCGGTATTAGCCCTGTTCCGGAGATCCTGAAGCATGGGGGTGTGCTCGCGCTCCAGCGTCCGCCGTTGGAGCACTTCCTCCCTGTTTTGCCGCGCAGCGGCCTCGGCGTCATCAACCCGTTTCCGAAGAGAAAGCAGCTCGGTGCGGGCGGAGGCCAAGTCCGCCTGCGCGGTGACTAGGGCGGCAGCCGTGGCCTCCCCACGCCTCTCCGCCTCGTCCAACCTGGGCCTGAGGGCAGCGGCCCTGCCCGCATCCTTCATTCCTGCGAGCTTCAACTTCAAGTCATACCTACCCTCCAGGTCTGCGCGAACCTCGGCCACCCGGCGGTCGACTTCCTCTTGGACCCTGGCCTCGCGAGCCCCGACGGCATCTTCCGCCTGAGCAACTTGACGCTCCCTCATCTCCAGTTGCTCGAGCTCAAGACTGTGCTCCACGGCTTCCAGAGCCAGCGCTTCCTCACGCCTCCGGACCTCCTCTTCATCAGCGGGCGTCCCCCTCAGTGACGCAAGGGCGGCTCTGCGCGCGTTCACCTGCTGCTCGAGGGACGCACTCCAGGCCTGGAGCTCCCACGCGCATTTCTCCGCAGCCCCGCGACGGCGGTCAGCCTCGCAAGCCTCCTCCAAGGCTCGAAAGCAAGCTTCGCGGGAGACCTTGAGGGACGCCTCGGCCTTCGCATTGTCAAGATCACGCTGATAGCGGCCAAGGTTGATGGCCACCCGCAGCTTACACCGTTCCTCCACCAGCCGCAGACCTTCAGCCTCAAGGCACGAGTCGACGCCCGCAAGTTCTTCACCGGGTCAGCTCATCGCGCCCATCGCCTCTTGGAAGAGCTCATGGCGAATGACGCTTCGCCCGCGCTCGGACTCGAAAGCATGGCCCACCTCGTCCTCCACCTCGGGGGCTGCAGGCGGGACATCAAGTGGCGCACCGCCTCTCGGCAGGGGGCTGGGGGCTGGTGTCGCACCAGGCGCCGGCCCGACCTCGCGAGAAGCTCCGGCCGGATGCAGCCCGCTGCTTGAGGAGGAGCCGAAGGACGAAGTCAACCAGTTGATGTCCATCACCAGAGGAGAAGATCGGGGAACACCTGCCAGGTTCCAAGCCAGACCGTGCAGGAAGGGCAGCGAGGCCACAGATTCAAGGCTCCCTGAAGGCGAGCGCACCCCCTTTGCCGACCCAGTTCCGGGCGCGGCGTACAGGCTCGGGGTGCACAAGGCCAGCAGGGGTGCCGCGGAAGGCGAGGATTGCCTCATGAGGGACCCAATGGCCCTGGCAGAAGGGGTCCTGAAGAACTAACGTCAGGAAGGAAATCGGCAATCAAGAAATCACAAGGTGCAGTACTTACTCGTCGATAACCCAGTACTTTCGCCGCTTCAACGCCCGAAGATGTTGTTGCTGCTCGGGGATCCTTTCCTCTTGCGGAGCTCCTCGAAGTCCACGCAAAGCCGACCGAAGTGCTAGACGTGACGGCCGGTGCGAGGCGGGGCCGAAGAAGAGCTTGGAGACACAACTCCAGGGGTGCCTGGCTGCGGCGAACAGTCAGGCGCCGTCTCGCTACAACCTCCCGAGGCTTCAGGGGCTTTCACCTCGGGAACTGCATGCTGCGTTGCCTCAGTGACCGATGCCCCAGGGGAGGGATCGCGAGCCCCCGAGGACGACGCTCCCGGATCTCCGCGCGACATGTGCTCTTCAGCGCTGGGGCCGCCGGCCTCCGTCGACAAGATTCTCGCGGGGCCCCACCAGGCCGATCGGGCGCAGGCCCCACTCATCAAAGGAGGGCATGCTCGCAGAAAACTCATCTTGTTTCTCGCAACGGTACAGCAAACAACTTTTCCTGGGCATGTCGTCTGGCAGAGGGGTTCCCGTCAGGACCATAAGCATTGTCTCCCGCGTCTTAAGAGGAAGCCCTTCCTCTTGAAACCTCATGTGGTCCTGACTGCTGATCAAGGCCCACATCGGGCGGGAATGGCGCTGAAGCGGAGCGACTCGGCGCTTGATGAACTCCTTCACCACCATAGGCGCAGTCACACCGCGGTCCTTCAACCTCCTCAGCCTGGCCCAGATGGGAGCGAGGCGGGGGCTCGTGAGCTTCTGATGGCCCCCAACCGGAGTTCGGAACAGCAGGCCCCGCCGGGTAATGGAGCAGAGGGCTGAGCACACCGGCGTCGACGAACACCCATCGTCTCCGGTACTCGCTCGTGGATGGAGGAAGATCAAATTCAATCCCCGCACCTGCCGTCGCAGCCACGGCCTGGAAGCTCACGCACCCCGAGCACTGCTGAGGGTCAGCCAGGTGCAGTGAGAAGAAATGGCGGAGGAGGGCCACCGAAGGAGCGATACCCAACATGGCTTCGCACACAAAGGCGAAGACAGCAAGAAGAGTCACCGATTGAGGGTCAAGATGCAGCATGTGGATCTGATAATGCTCGAGAACTGCGTTAAAGAAGGTGGAGAAGGGAGGAATCAGGCCAGCCCAGAGAGCATCTATGAAGATTGGGACTTCAGTGGCTACCCGAGCCATGCGAGTGCGAGACGTGGGCCAAGCCACCGTCTCTCCCCACTCGTTGAAGCTGGAAGCAAGCATTGGACGCACCTTGTCCATGGCCTCGTCGTTGAGCACCCGGGATCGGCCCAGCGCCGGCTCAACGGCCGGAGGCGCGCTTGGCGGAGACAGGGGCTTCTTCCCCTTGTCTGCTTGCTCCGGCGCCATGGCAGCGAAGCGGGCAGAGGGCAGGTCAGATTGGAGAAGAGAAACAGAGTCTCGAGGAAGCAGAGAGATTGGGGAAGCAAGGCGCAGATGACGGAGGAATAACTGTGTAGGTCGGGGGGCCACACAGCCAGGGGGATTCTAAGGCAGCATGGGGAAGCGGAGACGCCCACGTCCAATCAACCGCCACGCGTCAACCGAGGCCGCAGGCTTTTGGGGCCCGCAGCGCTCCGTACTTGGCCCTTGGCTTCGCCTCGCAGCCAATCCTGAGCGCGCCTTGGGCCCGGGGGCTACTGTCGGCATTCTGGGAACGGGGGTCCCCAGACTTGCCTGCCTGCGGCCCACAGCGTGGCTAAGCTAGCGGGCCGTACGTCCCATCTTCATCAACAAAGCATTCAAGACCCTCACGAGGGGCCAAGCCTCACGAGGCGGACGACGCAATACCTCCTCAGGAGCGGCCTCTCCGGGCTACCTCGCGAGGAGCGGAGATATCAAGGCGGGGCAAACCTCACGAGGCTCTCGTGACGTGAGCCATGACGATCGACACCAGGCGGGCGCCAGCGCGTGCAGCGTCCTTGTTTCCTCTTTGGTGCTAAGGAGGCAGGCGCAGGCGCGGAGTACCGAGGCGTCAAGCAAAGGTTTCCATACCGGTGCAACGAGACCAAGACTAGCAGGACGGCAAGACGGTGGTCACCATGGAGCCCAAGACGGCGTCATCACCAGAGCCTTTTGCAGGCGAAGAGCGCTTTTGTCAGGATAGCTTGTACTAGCTGTCCCCTTTCAAATTTGCCCGCCATTGTTGGCTCCCTTCCGGCTCAATATTTGGGGAGAGGACCATGGCCTATATAAGTAGAGCTAGCCACCACAGTAGGGAGGAGAAGTCGCGCTCTCACCGCACAAGTTCACCAAGCACAAGAACACCTCAACCTCAGGAGGTTCTTCTTCCCCTTGTAATGTTCATCATCAGCCTAAGAGGCAATCCACCACCACACACTGGAGTAGGGTATTACACCACAACGGTGGCCCGAACCAGTATAAACCTCGTGTCTCTCTGTGTTGTGAGTTCGTCGAGTTCGTCCGTGAGATCTTAGCGAGCTAGGGCGTGGATCGGTAGGGGGAAAGAACTTCGCGCGCACCCCAGAGTTCGAACCTTAAGGGTTTTTCCGGAACCCGAGATCCGACAGGTATGAACTCGACTTGTTCTGTTTTTGTAAATATGTTTAACCTAGTATCCATGATTCAGCCTATTATGATCAAACATGTTTGCAATGACAATTAGAGATTGTAGTTTCTCATGCCATGCTTAAGTAGCTAGGAGTGGATAATGATTTATCTTGGATGTCAACATTGCATTAAAATGATTGTAATGTAGTATGATGATATGGTATCCTCCTCTGAATGTTTGGGTGGCTTGACTTGGCACATGTTCATGCATGTTGTTGAATCAAAACCAACATAGCCTCTATGATATTTATGTTCATGGTCTTCATATCCTACTCATGCTAGTATCCAATGTTACTTATGCATAATGCATGTTCATGACCATTTTTGCTCTCTAGCTATCCGCTTCTCAATCTACTTGCTAGCATGCGCCTGTACTAAGTGGGAATCCTGCTTGTGCATCAAAAACCTGAAACCCAAGTTATTCCAGATGAGTCCACCATACATACCTATATACGGTATTACCCTGCCATCCTAAGTAAATTTGCACGTGCCACCTCTAAAAACTTCAAATAAATATCCTTTTTGTGTGCCTGGATTGTCCATAGAGCGACAGGAGGTAGTCAGTACCTTCCATGCTAAGCGGGTTATTCTCATGATGAGTGTTTATTCACTCGTCCTTGCATGAGAGGGGCGGTAATAAGGATTCCCAGTCCCAAACTCAAAGTGCAAATAATTAAACAAAAATCCCCCAGGATTGTTGTTGGTATGGACGGCACCCGTTGTTTCGGACAAGCCGTGGAGTGTGATTGTTGGTGGAGGGGGGCTAAACCTTTACTTTTATTGCTTGGGAACCACCGCTGATGTGTTTAGCATGGAAGATACCGATAACTAATGGTCGCGGAGTAAACAAGAAGGGTGCATTTCTCAAAATTTCATTTACCTCTGTTTTAAAAACTTGAGCTCTGGCACCGCTGCAAATCACTGCTTCCCTCTGCGAAGGGACTATCTATTTACTTTTATGTTGTGGCATCACCTTCTAAAATAAGCGCCAGAACCTAAGAGCACTGTTGTCATTGATACGTCTCCAACGTATCTATAATTTGTGATTGTTCCATGCTGTTATATTATCATTCTTGATGTTTTACAATCATTTTATATCATTTTTTGGTACCAACCTATTGACATAGTGCCAAGTGCCAGTTGTTGTTTTCTGCATATTTTTTACATCGCAGGAAATCAATACCAAACGGAGTCCAAACGCAGCGAAACTTTTTGTGGATTTTTTGGACCAGAAGACATCCAGTGGGCCGAGAAGCACCTGGGGGTGCTCCGAGGGGAGCACAACCCACCAGGGCGCGCCTGGAGGCCCAGGCGCGCCCTGGTGGGTTGTGCCCACCTCGGGAGCCTCCCGCACCACCTCTTTGCTCTATAAATACCCCAATATTCCAGAAACCCTTGGGGAGTCGACGAAAATCAATTCCAGCCGCCGCAAGTTCTAGAACCACCAGATCCAATCTAGACACCATCACGGAGGGGTTCACCATGTCCATTGGTGCATCTCTAATGATGCGTGAGTAGTTCTTTGTAGACCTACGGGTCCGTAGTTAGTAGCTAGATGGCTTCCTCTCTCTCTTTTGCTTCTCAATACAATGGTCTCTTGGAGGTCCATATGATGTAACTCTTTTTGCGGTGTGTTTGTTGGGATCCGATGAACTTTGAGTTTATGATCAGATCTATCTTTTTATCCATGAAAGTTATTTGAGTCTTTTGATCTCTTATATGCATGATTGCTTATAGCCTCGTATTTACTAGTCTTGGCCAGAACATGCTGCTCAAACTAAAGGCGGTTTACTCATTGTCTGAGCAGTTGTACACTGGAACACTGCAAAGCCTTGTAGCCTTGTCAGGTGGCAAGAAACCTCCAACTCAAATCAAAACTGTGCCGGATCACCTTTCAACGGTGCCAACTCAAATTGAAGAGGTTAAACTATCAGCTGCCCGAGCCGGAGCTATTGTCTCACTAGGTCGGGCACGGGCGTGGCAACCAGAACTGCACCCGGACGAAATTGCTACTGGATGCCCAGAGTTTAAAGATGATGAGTCAATCTTTGAAGAGAAAGACTTCAACCAATGCGTCAGAGAGATGCGGCCCGTGGTGTGTAAGCTAATTGAAGAGCTGAATTTAAACAAGTACACGCCGGCTTATGATAACAATAACAATGTGATTAAGCCGCCATCTCATGAAGTTTTAAACCTCATTCCTCCATGGCATAAGCATATCTTTGCTCCTGACCTTGACCCGTCCATTATTCCTAATGATGAAGCCACCTTCGAGGCCTTAACTGGCATCGATTGGACATTGGGTGACCTCCAGATGGTCGACAAAGAAGAGCCGGCGCAGGATGACTTGGAACCTTCAAGGCGTCAGGGAGAAGATTAACTCGGCTGATCATAAGCCGTACTGCTCTGAGACCGGGTTACAAGAGTGCAGCCCCAAAAAGCACCTGATCTGAGATCTTTTGAGCTTTATTTTGAAGCCTTGTAATAGGTAGCTTAAAACAGTGATCCGCCATGTCATGCCTTCGTGCATGCTTATCTCAACTTAGCATATGAATCTTGTTGCATGCTTGATTTGACTGTCCATATGAGCCGTACCATGACTCTATTTTCAATTGAAGCCTTGTATGTTCTGTACGCGCACATGCGACTTATATCCAAAAGCATGTGGCGGGGTTATAAACCCCAGAGATGCATAATCTCCCCTTATAAAGAAATCAGACCAGTGGTTGTATGGTCAAAAATAGACTGGCGATTTAAAGTCAAAAATCAAGGCAGGTGACAACCCAAGTACTCAAAAATGAGTAACCTAACCCGGAGCCTCACGACCCAGGTAGTTAAAATTTGCAAAAAAAAGCAAGAGCTTAAGATAAAAACATCCTAAAAGCCCAAAAGAGAGATATACAAAAAATCTCAAATATTTGTTAGACCGGCTTTCAAGACACGACCAAAAAAGTTGGCTCATAGGCCTTGTGCTTTCAAGGCCACATAGCCGTTGAGTTTATCCTAGCTCACTGTAAGCTGGCTCTCACATGACACAAGCCACCATTTTTAACCTTAACAAGTTCGGGGTCTTAAAAAAGATTGACTGTTAAGAGTTCGGCGGGTCACCTGGCGGAGTAGCAAGTTGCAAACAGGCAGGTGTAACTCATAATGTGGCAACTTAGGCCGGTCAAGAGCGTATGAAAGCTAAACTCGGTGGGTTGGAAGCCCCCAAGTGACCTTATGATCAAATAACAAAGACTCGGATGCATAGAAATGAAATGACAGAGGCCCTGAATATTTCAGGGATGCTGGCTTTATTATATTGATCATAAAACATATATATATACATCGACAAAAGTATGTACAATAGGGAGAGCCAGTGGCTCGAGTATAGTAAGGCCAAAGATGAGCAATGTTCCACGGCCTGTTGGTCTCCTGCTCAGAGGTGTGTGATTTCTTGTGCTCACGTACATCAATGAGATACTACGAGCCATTGTTGAGATTCTTACTAACCACAAAAGGTCCTTCCCAAGGTTGGGACAACTTATCCATATCTGTTTGATCTTGAATCAGTCGGAGTACTAAGTCGCCTTCTTAAAACGCCCGAGTCTTGACTCTGCGGCTATGATAGTGATGCAGGTCTTACTGGTATATTGCTGAACGAGCCGCCGCAAGGTCACGTTCTTAATCCAAAATATCAAGCGCGTTCTGTCATGCCATCTCATTATCAGCTTCAACACAAGCCGCCACTCGGGGCGAGTCATGACGGATATCACTTGGGAGAATCGCCTTTGCACCATAGACCATGAAGAAGGGCGTATAGCCTGTTGACCTGTTGGGGGTGGTATTGATACTCCAAAGCACTGAAGGTAACTCCTCCACCCAACAACTCGGCGTTCGTTCCTAGGGAACCGTAAGCCAGGGCTCAACCTCTCAAAATTTCTTGGTTAGCCCTTTCTGCTTGACCATTAGACTGTGGATGAACCATGGAATATACATCAAGACGGATATGCTCTCTTTGACAGAACTCCTTCATAGCACCCATTAGATAAATTAGTGCCATTATCAGTGATGATACTATGAGGATAACCAAAGCAGAAGATCAGCTTTTTAACAAACTAAAATGCAGTCGCTGCATCACACTTGCTAACTGGCTCTGCCTCAACCCACTTGGTAAACTTGTCAACCGCCACCAAAAGGTGGGTCTTCTTGTCCTTAGACCTCTTAAATGGTCCAACCATATCAAGCCCCCAGACTACAAACGACCAAGTTATTGGAATCATGCGCAACTATTGGAATCATAGCAAATTCCTTAGTCATAAGATTCTCAAACTCAACGTTAATAGCATGGTTAGGGGACCCAAAGATAATATCAACAACATATATTTGGCACACAAACAATTCCCCTTTTACCCTTTTTGTGAAGAGAGTGGAATCTATTACCCCAATCTGGAACCCCTGCTCGCTTAGGAACGTCGTAAGGTGATCATACCAAGCACGAGGTGCTTGTTTAAGTCCATAGAGCGCCTTATGGAGTTCATAAAAGTGAGAGGGGTGATCAGGGTCTACAAAACCAGGAGGTTGCTTGACATACACCAACTCCTTAAGAGGACCATTAAGAAATGCACTCTTCACATCCATTTGATATAATTTAAAATCATGATGAGAGGCATATGCAAGCAAGAGGCGAATGGATTCAAGACGGGCAACGAGGGCAAAAGTTTCACCAAAGTCCAAACCTTCAACTTGGGTGAAACCTTGTGCCACTAACCTTGCCTTGTTCCTTATTACTTGTCCATGTTCATCTTGTTTGTTCTTGAAGATCCACTTTGTTCCAATGGCATTATGATGCTCTTTGGGTCTCTCCACAAGGGTCCATACTTTGTTGCGGGTCAAGTTGTTGAGTTCTTCATGCATGGCATCTACCCAATCCGGATCATCAAGTGCATCTTCAACCTTAAGGGGCTCAACACAAGAGACAAACGAGTGATGCTCACAAAAGTTTGCCAAACGTCTACGAGTACTTACCCCATTTTTTATGCTTCCATAGATGTTTTCGGTGAGATGTTGAAGATGCTTTAACTTGGCGGCCACTTTTTGCTCTTTGATTGCAAGCTCATCTTCACTTGGTTTTGAACTTGATGAAGAAGCTTATCCTTGAGATTGTTTCAGCCTTGGAGACACCCTTCTCTTTGCAACCACAAGTTCTTGTTCGTTGGGAAGTGGCGATGATGAAGAAACTTGTGGTTGGGGTTGATCTTGGTCTTAATCACTAACTCGAGCTTGGTCTTGAGCCTCTAAAATTGGTTCTTCACCATTCTAATGAGCTTGCCCTTGATCTTGCTCGGGAACATGGGGGACTTGATCTTGTTCTTGGATAGGTTCATGATCTCCTGTAGCATCTTGTATAAGAGGTGCCCGTGATGACTTCCCTTGTGGAGACTCTGTTGGGGAACGTAGTAATTTCAAAAAAATTCCTACGCACATGCAAGATCATGGTGATGCATAGCAACGAGAGGGGAGAGTGTTGTCCACGTACCCTCGTAGACCGACAGCGGAAGCGTTATCACAACGCGGTTGATGTAGTCGTACGTCTTCACGATCCGACTGATCAAGTACCGAACGCACAGCACCTCCGAGTTCTACACACGTTCAGCTCGATGAAGTCCCTCGAACTCCGATCCAGCCGAGTGTTGAGGGAGAGTTTCGTCAGCACGACGGCGTGGTGACGATGATGATGTTCCACCGACGCAGGGCTTCGCCTAAGCTCCGCAACGGTATTATCGAGGTGTAATATGGTGGAGGGGGCACCGCACACGGCTAAGAGATCTCAAGGATCAATTGTTGTGTCTCTGGGGTGCCCCCCTGCCCCCGTATATAAAGGAGCAAGGGAGGAGGAGGCCGGCCCTAGGAGGGGGCGCACCAAGTGTGGAGTCCTACTAGGACTCCCTAGTCCTAGTAGGATTCCACCTCCCATATGGAATAGGAAAAGAGGAAGGGAAAAAGAGAAGGAAGGAAGGGGGCGCCCCCCTTCCCTAGTCCAATTCGGACCAGACCAAGGGGAGGGGTGCGGCCACCCTTGAGGCCCTTTTTCTTCTTTCCCGTATGGCCCAATAAGGCCCAATACGTATTCCCGTAACTCTCCGGTACTCCGAAAAATACCCGAATCACTCGGAACCTTTCCGAAGTCCGAATATAGTCGTCCAATATATCGATATTTACGTCTCGACCATTTCGAGACTCCTCGTCATGTCCCCGATCTCATCCGGGACTCCGAACTCCTTCGGTACATCAACATACATAAACTCATAATAAAACTGTCATCGTAACTTTAAGCGTGCGGACCCTACGGGTTCGAGAACTATGTAGACATGACCGAGACACGTCTCCGGTCAATAACCAATAGCGGGACCTGGATGCCCATATTGGCTCCCACATATTCTACTAAGATCTTTATCGGTCAGACCGCATAACAACATACGTTGTTCCCTTTGTCATCAGTATGTTACTTGCCCGAGATTCGATCGTTGGTATCTCGATACCTAGTTCAATCTCGTTACCGGCAAGTCTATTTACTCGTTCCGTAACACGTCATCCCGCAACTAACTTATTAGTCACAATGCTTGCAAGGCTTATAGTGATGTGCATTACCGAGTGGGCCCAGAGATACCTCTCCGACAATCGGAGTGACAAATCCTAATCTCGAAATACGCCAACCCAACAAGTACCTTTGGAGACACCTGTAGAGCACCTTTATAATCACCCATTTACGTTGTGACGTTTGGTAGCACACAAAGTGTTCCTCCGGTAAACGGGAGTTGCATAATCTCATAGTCAGAGGAACATGTATAAGTCATGAAGAAAGCAATAGCAACATACTAAACGATCGAGTGCTAAGCTAACGGAATGGGTCAAGTCAATCACGTCATTCTCCTAATGAGGTGATCTCGTTAATCAAATGACAACTTATGTCTATGGCTAGGAAACATAACCATCTTTGATTAACGAGCTAGTCAAGTAGAGGCATACTAGTGACACTCTGTTTGTCTATGTATTCACACATGTATTATGTTTCCGGTTAATACAATTCTAGCATGAATAATAAACATTTATCATAATATAAGGAAATAAATAATAACTTTATTATTGCCTCTAGGGCATATTTCCTTCAGTCTCCCACTTGCACTAGAGTCAATAATCTAGTTCACATCGCCATGTGATTTAACATGAATAGTTCACATCACCATGTGATTAACACCCATGGTTCACATCGTCATGTGACCATCACCCAAAGGGTTTACTAGAGTCAGTAATCTAGTTCACATCGCTATGTGATTAACACCCAAAGAGTACTAAGGTGTGATCATGTTTTGCTTGTGAGATAATTTTAGTCAACGGGTCTGTCACATTCAGATCCGTAAGTATTTTGCAAATTTCTATGTCTACAATGCTCTGCATGGAGCTACTCTAGCTAATTGCTCCCACTTTCAATATGTATCTAGACCGAGACTTAGAGTCATCTAGATTAGTGTCAAAACTTGCATCGACGTAACCTTTTACGACGAGCCTTTTGTCACTTCCATAATCGAGAAACATACCCTTATTCCACTAAGGATAATTTTGACCGCTGTCCAGTGATCTACTCCTAGATCACTATTGTACTCCCTTCCCAAAATCAGTGTAGGGTATACAATAGATCTGGTACACAGCATGGCATACTTTATAGAACCTATGGCCAAGGCATAGGGAATGACTTTCATTCTTTTTCTATCTTCTGCTGTGGTCGGGCTTTGAGTCGTACTCAATTTCACACCTTGTAACACAGGTAAGAAACTCTTTCTTTGACTATTCCATTTTGAACCACTTCAAAATCTTGTTAAGGTATGTACTCATTGAATAAACTTATCAAGCGTCTTGATCTATCTCTATAGATCTTGATGCTCAATATGTAAGCAGCTTCACGGAGGTCTTTCTTTGAAAAACTCCTTTCCAACACTCCTTTATGCTTTGCAGAATAATTCTACATTATTTCCGATCAACAATATTTCATTCACATATACTTATCATAAATGTTGTAGTGCTCCCACTCACTTTCTTGTAAATACAGGCTTCACCGCAAGTCTGTATACAACTATATGCTTTGATCAACTTATCAAAGCGTATATTCCAACTCCGAGATGCTTGCACCAGTCCATTGATGGATCGCTGGAGCTTGCTTATTTTGTTAGCACCTTTAGGATTGACAAAACCTTCTGGTTGCATCATATACAACTCTTCTTTAATAAATCCATTAAGGAATGCAGTTTTGTTTATCCATTTGCCAGATTTCATAAAATGCGGCAATTTCTAACATGATTCGGACAGACTTAAGCATCGCTGCGAGTGAGAAAATCTCATCGTAGTCAACACCTTGAACTTTGTCAAAAACCTTTTTCCGACAAGTCTAGCTTTGTAGATAGTAACACTACTATCAGCGTCCGTCTTCCTCTTGAAGATCCATTTATTTTCTATGGCTTGCCGATCATTGGGCAAGTCAATCAAAGTCCATACTTTGTTCTCATACATGGATCTCATCTCAGATTTCATGGCTTCAAGCCATTTTGCGGAATCTGGGCTCACCATCGCTTCTTCATAGTTCGTAGGTTCGTCATGGTCTAGTAACATAACATCCAAAACAGGATTACCGTACCACTCTGGTGCGGATCTTACTCTGGTTTACCTACGAGGTTTGGTAGTAACTTGATCTGAAGTTACATGATCATCATCATTAACTTCCTCACTAATTGGTGTAGGAGTCACAGGAACAGATTTCTGTGATGAACTAATTTCCAATAAGGGAGCAGGTACAGTTACCTCATCAAGTTCTACTTTCCTCCCACTCACATCTTTCGAGAGAAACTCCTTCTCTAGAAAGGATCCATACTTAGCTACGAATGTCTTGCCTTCGGATCTGTGATAGAAGGTGTACCCAACTGCCTCCTTTGGGTATCCTATGAAGACACATTTCTCCGATTTGGGTTTGAGCTTATCAGGATGAAACTTTTTCACATAAGCATCGCAACCCCAAAATTTTAAGAAATGATAACTTTGGTTTCTTGCCAAACCACAGTTCATAAGGCGTCGTCTCAATGGATTTTGATGGTGTCCTATTTAACGTGAATGTAGCTGTCTCTAATGCATAACCCCAAAACGATAGTGGTAAATTGGTAAGAGACATCATAGATTGCACTATATCCAATAAAGTACGGTTATGACGTTCGGACACACCATTATGCTGTGGTGTTCCAGGTGGCGTGAGTAGTGAAACTATTTCACATTGTTTTAACTGAAGGCCAAACTCGTAACTCAAATATTCTTCTCTACGATCAGATCATAGAAACTTTATTTTCTTGTCATGATGATTTTCCACTTCACTCTGAAATTCTTTGAACTTTTCAAATGTTTCAGACTTATGTTTCATCAAGTAGATATACCCATATCTGCTCAAATCATCTGTGAAGCTCAGAAAATAATGATACCTGCTACGAGCCTCAATATTCATCGGACCACATACATCTGTATGTATGATTTCCAACAAATCTGTTGCTCTCTCCATAGTTCCGGAGAACGACGTTTCAGTCATCTTGCCCATGAGGCACGGTTCGCAAGCATCAAGTGATTCATAATCAAGTGATTCCAAAATCCCATTAGTATGGAGTTTCTTCATGCGCTTTACACCAATATGACCTAAACGGCAGTGCCACAAATAAGTTGCACTATCATTATTAACTTTGCATCTTTTGGCTTCAATATTATGATTATGTGTATCACTACGATCGAGATCCAACAAACCATTTTCGTCGGTGTGTATGACCATAGAAGGTTTTATTCATGTAAACAGAACAACAATTGTTCTCTAATTTAAATGAATAACCGTATTGCAATAAACATGATCAAATCATATTCATGCTCAACGCAAACACCAAATAACACTTATTTAGTTTCAACACTAATCCCGAAAGTACAGGGAGTGTGCGATGATGATCATATCAATCTTGGAACTACTTCCAACACACATCGTCACCTCGCCTTTTACTAGTCTCTGTTTATTCTGCAACTCCCGTTTCGAGTTACTACTCTTTAGCAACTAAACCAGTATCAATTACCGAGGGATTGCTATAAACACTAGTAAAGTACACATCAATAATCTGTATATCAAATATACCTTTGTTCACTTTGCCATCCTTCTTATCCACCAAATAGTTGGGGTAGTTACGCTTCCAGTGACCAGTCCCTTTGCAGTAGAAGCACTTAGTCTCAGGCTTAGGACCAGACTTAGGCTTCTTCACTTGAGCAGCAACTTGCTTGCCGTTCTTCTTGAAGTTCCCCTTCTTCCCTTTGCCCTTTTCTTGAAACTAGTGGTCTCGTCAACCATCAACACTTGATGTTTTTCTTGATTTCTACCTTCGTCGATTTCAGCATCACGAAGAGCTCGGGAATTACTTTCGTCATCCCTTGCATACTATAGTTCATCACGAAGTTCTACTAACTTGGTGATAGTGACTAGAGAATTCTGTCAATCACTATTTTATCTGGAAGATTAACTCCCACTTGATTCAAGCGATTGTAGTACCCAGACAATCTGAGCACATGCACACTAGTTGAGCGATTCTCCTCCATCTTTTAGCTATAGAACTTGTTGGAGACTTCATATCTCTCAACTCGGGTATTTGCTTGAAATATTAACTTCAACTCCTGGAACATCTCATATGGTCCATGACGTTCAAAACGTCTTTTAAAGTCCCGATTCTAAGCCGTTAAGCATGGTGCACTAAACTATCAAGTAGTCATCATATTGAGCTAGCCAAACGTTCATAACGTCTGCATCTGCTCCTGCAATAGGTCTGTCACCTAGCGGTGCATCAAGGACATAATTTTTTTTGTGAAGCAATGAGGATAATCCTCAGATCACGGATCCAATCCGCATCTTTGCTACTAACATCTTTCAACATAATTTTCTCTAGGAACATATCAAAAATAAAACAGGGAAGCAACAACGCGAGCTATTGATCTACAACATAATTTGCAAAATACTATCAGGACTAAGTTCATGATAAATTTAAGTTCAATTAATCATATTACTTAAGAACTCCCACTTAGATAGACATCCCTCTAATCCTCTAAGTGATCACGTGATCCATATCAACTAAACCATGTCCGATCATCACGTGAGATGGAGTAGTTTCAACGGTGAACATCAATATGTTGATCATATCTACTATATGATTCACGCTCGACCTTTCGGTCTCTGTGTTCCGAGGCCATATCTGTTATATGCTAGGCTCGTCAAGTTTAACCTGAGTATTCCGCGTGTGCAACTGTTTTGCACCCGTTGTATTTGAACGTAGAGCCTATCACACCCGATCATCACGTGGTGTCTCAGCACGAAGAACTTTCGCAACGGTGCATACTCAGGGAGAACACTTATACTTTGATAATTTCGTGAAGGATCATCTTATAATGCTACCGTCAAACAAAGCAAGATAAGATGCATAAAGGATTAACATCACATGCAATCAATATAAGTGATATGATATGGCCATCATCATCTTGTGCTTGTGATCTCCATCTCCGAAGCACCGTCATGATCACCATCGTCACCGGTGCGACACCTTGATCTCCATCGTAGTATCGTTGTCGTCTCGCCAACTAATTGCTTTTACAACTATCGCTACTGCTTAGTGATAAAGTAAAACTATTACATGGCGATTGCATTTCATACAATAAAGCGACAACCATATGGCTCCTGCCAGTTGCCGATAACTCGGTTACAAAACATGATCATCTCAT
The DNA here is from genome assembly GCF_018294505.1 of Triticum aestivum. Taxonomy (NCBI): domain Eukaryota; kingdom Viridiplantae; phylum Streptophyta; class Magnoliopsida; order Poales; family Poaceae; genus Triticum; species Triticum aestivum. The sequence goes on from NC_057799.1 coordinate 510,167,976, forward strand.
ACAACAAATTATATCACATCATGTCTTGACCATATCACATCACAACATGCCCTGCAAAAACAAGTTAGACGTCCTCTACTTTGTTGTTGCAAGTTTTACGTGGCTGCTACGGGCTTAGCAAGAACCGTTCTTACCTACGCATCAAAACCACAACGATAGTTTGTCAAGTTGGTGCTGTTTTAACCTTCGCAAGGACCGGGCGTAGCCACACTCGGTTCAACTAAAGTGAGAGAGACAGACACCCGCCGGTCACCTTTAAGCAACGAGTGCTCGCAACGGTGAAACCAGTCTTGCGTAAGCGTACGCGTAATGTCGGTCCGGGCAGTTTCATCTCACAATACCGCTGAAACAAAGTATAACATGCTGGTAAGCAGTATGACTTATATCGCCCACAACTCACTTGTGTTCTACTCGTGCATAGCATCAACGCATAAAACCAGGCTCTAATACCACTGTTGGGGAACGTAGTAATTTCAAAAAAATTCCTACGCACACGCAAGATCATGGTGATGCATAGCAACGAGAGGGGAGAGTGTTTTCCACGTACCCTCGTAGACCGACAGCGGAAGCGTTATCACAACGCGGTTGATGTAGTCGTACGTCTTCACGATCCGACCGATCAAGTACCGAACGCACGGCACCTCCGAGTTCTACACGTTCAGCTCGATGACGTCCCTCGAACTCCGATCCAGCCAAATGTTAAGGGAGAGTTTCGTCAGCACGACGGCGTGGTGACGATGATGATGTTCCACCGACGCAGGGCTTCGCCTAAGCTCCGCAACGGTATTATCGAGGTGTAATATGGTGGAGGGGGCACCGCACACGGCTAAGAGATCTGAAGGATCAATTGTTGTGTCTCTGGGGTGCCCCCCTGCCCCCATATATAAAGGAGCAAGGGAGGAGGAGGACGGCCCTAGGAGGGGGCGCACCAAGTGTGGAGTCCTACTAGGACTCCCTAGTCCTAGTAGGATTCCACCTCCCATATGGAATAGGAAAAGAGGAAGGGAAAAAGAGAAGGAAGGAAGGGGGCGCCCCCCTTCCCTAGTTCAATTCGGACCAGACCAAGGGGAGGGGTGCGGCCACCCTTGAGGCCCTTTTTCTTCTTTCCCGTATGGCCCAATAAGGCCCAATACGTATTCCCGTAACTCTCCCGTACTCCGAAAAATACCCGAATCACTCGGAACCTTTCCGAAGTCCGAATATAGTCGTCCAATATATCGATCTTTACGTCTCGACCATTTCGAGACTCCTCGTCATGTCCCCGATCTCATCCGGGACTCCGAACTCCTTCGGTACATCAACATACATAAACTCATAATAAAACTGTCATCGTAACTTTAAGCGTGCGGACCCTACGGGTTCGAGAACTATGTAGACATGACCGAGACACGTCTCCGGTCAATAACCAATAGCGGGACCTGGATGCCCATATTGGCTCCCACATATTCTACGAAGATCTTTATCGGTCAGACCGCATAACAACATACGTTGTTCCCTTTGTCATCAGTATGTTACTTGCCCGAGATTCGATCGTCGGTATCTCGATACCTAGTTCAATCTCGTTACCGGCAAGTCTCTTTACTCGTTCTATAACACATCATCCCGCAACTAACTTATTAGTCACAATGCTTGCAAGGCTTATAGTGATGTGCATTACCGAGTGGGCCCAGAGATACCTCTCCGACAATCGGAGTGACAAATCCTAATCTCGAAATACGCCAACCCAACAAGTACCTTTGGAGACACCTGTAGAGCACCTTTATAATCACCCATTTACGTTGTGACATTTGGTAGCACACAAAGTGTTCCTCCGGTAAACGGGAGTTGCATAATCTCATAGTCAGAGGAACATGTATAAGTCATGAAGAAAGCAATAGCAACATACTAAACGATCGAGTGCTAAGTTAACGGAATGGTTCAAGTCAATCACGTCATTCTCCTAATGAGGTGATCTCGTTAATCAAATGACAACTTATGTCTATGGCTAGGAAACATAACCATCTTTGATTAACGAGCTAGTCAAGTAGAGGAATACTAGTGACACTCTGTTTGTCTATGTATTCACACATGTATTATGTTTCCGGTTAATACAATTCTAGCATGAATAATAAACATTTATCATGATATAAGGAAATAAATAATAACTTTATTATTGCCTCTAGGGCATATTTCCTTCAGACTCCACAAGAGGGGCTCTTACTCCTTCTTCTACTCGGACTTGGTGTGTTTCTTGTGGAAGAATGTGGCCTATCCCCATAGTCCTTATAGCTTGTGAAGGAGCCTCATCACCTACAACACTAGGAACAATTTGCTCCACACGAGAGCCGTTATCTTCATCAAACTCCACATTCATCGTTTCCTCAATGCATCCGGTGGATTTATTGAGAACTCGGTAAGCATGAGAGTTTGATGCATGTCCAACAAATATGCCCTCATAAGTTTTAGGCTCAAACTTAGCTAAACGGGATTTCTTGTTTAGAATGAGACACAACCGAATACCCGAAAGTATTTGACATTAGGCTTTCTCCCGATTAGGAGTTCATATGGGGTCTTGTTCTTGAGCTTGTGAAGATAAAGCCAGTTTGAAGCATGACACGCGGTGTTGATGGCTTCGGCACAAAGCTTGTATGGAGACTTATACTCGTCAAGCATGGTCCTAGCCATCTCAAGAAAAGTCCAATTCTTTCTCTCTGCAACACCACTTTGTTGGGGAGTATATGGCGCGACATATTGATGCTTTATCCCCTCATCACTCAAGAATTCATCCATCATGTAATTCTTGAACTCGGTGTCATTGTCACTTTGAATTGCCTTGATCTCACAATTATGTTGACGTTGAACTTCTTTAGCAAAGTTGATGAAGGTTTCTTGAGTTTCATCTTTGGTCTTGAGGAAGAACACCCAAGTATATCTTGTATAGTCATCAACAATGACCAGGCAATACGTCCTCCCTCCCAAACTATCATAAGTTAGAGGCCCGAAAAGATCCAAGTGGATAAGCTTGAGAGGCCTCAAGGTGGTGATGATAGTCTTCACTTTATGAGCTTTTTCATGTAGTTTTCCGGCAATGCAAGCACTACAAGGATGATCTTTGGCAAAAGACACAATGGTTAGTCCAAGGATGTGCTCCCCCTTTAAGAGAGCTTGTAAAGTTCTCATGCCAACGTGGGCTAGCCGTTGGTGCCATAGCCACCCCACGTCGGCCTTGGCCATTAGGCATGTTGCAAGATGAGTTTCTCTTTTGATAAATCAACCACGTAAAGGTTGTCTTCAACATGCCCAACAAAGACCACTTTGAGATTGCTTCTCTTAAAGATGGTCACATGGAATTCACTGAAATGAGAATCATAGTCGGCACGAGCCAATTGAATCTTTGAAAGTAAATTGTAGTGAAGGGATTGGACAAGCATGGCATTTGAAAGAGAGGAATCATTAGAGATTACCACCTTGCCCAAACCCAATACCTTGCCCTTACTATTGTCACTAAAGGATATGTTCGACGAGGCCTTGAGTGAATCAACGAACTCCACAAGCATCTCCCTTTCTCCGGTCATATGATTGGTGCATCCACTATCGATCACCCATTGTTTTCCACCGGAGATATAGTCCTACAAGAATCAAGCTTTGGTTTTAGGTACCCATTTTGCAATGGGTCCTAGAGAGTTAGCAACAGGGGTATTAGGAACCCAAATAGTCCAAGCATAATCATCATAGTTAGTGCCAACAAATTTTGCAAATGTATAGCCATCATCTCCTCTCATGAGGACATAAGATGGATTGTTCTTGCCGGCAAAATCCTTGGGAATGGCCTTGTCCCTCATGACCTTGCCATTTACAACAACCCCTTTTTCCTTATCCTTCTCCTTGTGCCCTTCTTGAACAAACACTACCTTTTGAGGAGGAGGAGGAGGAGGACCGATCTTCTTCTTGTTGTTCTTACCGTTCTTGGATGCGGGATCAAACCCAATTCCCTCCTTGGCAACACACTCCTTTTGGTCACTCAAGAGGTCATTGAGGTTTTTCTCCCCTTGAATGCATGACACATTCCCTTTCTCAAATTGGGCTTTTAACTTCTTATTCTCCTCTTGGAGCGAGATGCAATCATGAATAAAGTTAGCCGTACAAGAATCATCATTTAACTCCATATGAGGTACGAAAGTGAGTGCCTTAATGGTTGTAGCTTTAAGTTGAGCATAAGACTTGGTGAGGGCAATGATGTCGCCTTTGACAACCTTGGAACTAGGCACAAGGAACTCATGTTCCTCAACAAGTCTCGTGTGATCAACTAGAGGCTTTTCAAATTTAACATTAAGAGCATCTTTGTTCTCAAGAGAAAGTTGCAAAGCATCATTGGTTTTAACAAAGTCAATTTGATGAGCCGACAAGGCTTCCTCAAGTGATGCTCTCATGACACTCTCTTCACGTAGTTCATGCTCGAGGAGTTCGACTCTCTCTTTTTCCTATATGAGGAGGTTTTCAACGTTCTCAATAAAGTCATCGTGTTCGGCGAGTGACTTAAGGAGATCGCCAAAGCGAGCACGATCTTCACCATGAAGAGTTTTCATGAAAGCCATCAAGGATTCCTCATCATTATCCACGCCCTCGTCACACTCATCCTCCACTATCTCACATGAGACATTGGGAGTGTAGATGGCGGGTTTTTTAGATTTGGACTTAGTTTTTACCTCTTTGGCCATAAGGCACCGATGATTGAAAGGCTTGCCCTTGTTTGGAGAGTCGAAGAAGCCAGTGGTGGTAGAGGAGGTAGTGGCATGCATGGCAATGGCGGTCGTGCCCCCTTGATCATCATCACCGTCATCTTCATCTCCGGACATATATTCTTCATGAACAAGAGCCTTGTCATCTTTCCTCTTTGCAAACTTGGTGAACTTCTTCTTCTTGAGCACAAGCTTCTCGGATTTGTCTTCACTTCTCTCATACGGACAATCATGCACAAAGTGTCTTGGGCTATCACAATTGTAGCATTTCCTTCGTCCAAACGATCTTCCTTGAAGATTCTTCCCTTTGTTTGCCATGGTCCCAGAGTACTTTTTGACTAAGAGAGCCAAGTCTTCCGCAAAGTCATTTGCCGGGCATGAGGTGTCAACATCTTCCTCACATATATCTTCACTCACTTCTTCATCCCTTGAGGGTTGACTCATCACTTTCTTGGCCTTCAAGGCAAGATTGGAGTTCTTGGTTGCTTGAGCAATTGAAAAGGTCTTCTTGGACTTGGTCTCCAAAAGAACATGAGTGGAGAAAGTGGAAACAACTTGAGCCGCGGTCAACGTGTGATAATCCAGACGTTGATGTATCATCATGACCATGATATGTTCCGTGAGAACCATAGCATCTATGAACTTGTCCTTGATGAAGTCATCATTTGCCCAAGTGCACCCAAAGGTTCTCAAGTTGAGCACAAGGGACTTTAACCTTCGGTAAACCTCTTCCATGGACTCACCCTCATTCCTCACAAAGAGATTGACTTCTTGCATGAGCAAAGCCAATCGAGATCTTCGAATTGCTTCATCTCCTTCGAGAGCCTCCTCAAGGCAATCCCAGATTTCCTTGGCGGTCTTAAGGAGAGCAATGGAGTCACTATAGTATTCGGTGCGCAACATGTTAGTGGGCGGTTGCATTGAGTTGATCATCAACCGCTTCTCTTGGGGTTGAATCCATTGACCACAATCCACCAAAGTTGTGTTGAAGCACTGTGAATATGAGACTCCATATCTGGATTTCATTTAGCAAACGCATTATCTTTCAAAGGGGGGAGGCCCAACATGATTAATGCGAGGATGTTGCAAGGGTTGCGGAGCATTGTACTTGGGAATTTTAGTACGAGCCGGAGATGCAAGAGGTTCTCTCGAGTCATCCGCATCATGAATAGCATTTGGATCAAATGAGTGTGATGCGGATGTCGATGGCTTTAAGCGAGCATCAATTTCCTCCTTGACCGAGGAACGAACTTCTTTCAACATAGCCGTTTTGAGGTCCACAAACATTGAAAGAACATCGGCCGCGGTCAAGGGGGCACCCGGGTTGACGGGAGCAACGACCGGGGCACCAAGTGCATCGGGCGCGGCGGGGGGTAGGTTTTCACCATCCTTCGCAACGAGTGCGCCACCTCCCACATTCCCTAGGTCGACCATATCCTCTAAGGTTGTAAAACCTTATATTAGAGCACGAGGCTCTGATACCAATTGAAAGGATCGATACGATCTACTAGAGGGGAGGTGAATACGAGACTACAAATTTTAATCTTTCTTGTCAATTTTAAGGTTTAGAGAATAAATAGGGTTCACTAGATATGCAACTAGGTGAACACAACCTATATGACAATCAAGCTTAGAGCCAAGAATGATAGGCAACAATTTAATTAGCAAGCCAACAAGCATACAAGACAAAGTAAAGTGCGGGAAAGGATTAACCACAAGTGAGGCGAGGACGCGGATTTTATCCCGAAGTTAACTCTTCCTTGGGGAAGAGCTACTCTCCGTTTAGAGCGGTGCCAGAGCCAAGGCTTGCGGAACTCCACGAAGGCTCACCGTATTCTCTTTCGAGTCACCCCCAACGGATGAGCCTTGAATCACTCGAGGTTGGTCTTGAAGGCGACTACCACACCTTTACAAACTTCTCCGGAGCACACCATAAGCAAGGAAGCTTCCGGAGGAACCTCTAACCGCCTAGGAGCCCAAGCTCCAAGAAACAAGTCAATGGGGAAGAAATGTTGCGGGGAACGCGATTTGTTTTTGCCAAGATGTAGATCGGGTCTTGCTCTCCCAATCCCCAAAGTTTCAATAGGTTTGGGTGGAGGGATTGAGGTATTGAGCAAAATGAACTGTAGCAATGGTGGAGCTCAACAAGACATTAGGGTTGGGGATGGAGGTGAAAGAAGGGGGGCTTTTATAGTGTTCTTGCTCGGGTGGCCGTTTCTGCCGGTTGGACCCCGTGCACACGGGCTAAGTCAGCCCTGTGCGCACGGGGTACTCAAAGACTTTCACACCACCTTGTGCGCACGGGGGTTAAAAGACCCCGTGCGCATGGGGGTCAAAAGACCCGTGCGCACGGGGTACCCAGAGAGTTACGCAGTACCCCGTGCGCACGGGGGTCAAAAGACCCCATGCGCACGGGGTACCCAGAGAGTTATGTAGTACCCCGTGCACACGGGGGTCAAAAGACCCCGTGCGCACGGGGTACTCAGAAAATTTCTGTTGCTAGCTTTCTGAGTACCACATGCACACACACACTATGGATTTAAGTGGTAGGAATGGGTAGGCTGGTGTTTATGTTTTGGCAATGGCATTCCGACACAACACATATCCACACCGACCCCTCTTAATAGTGCGGTCTTTCCTATGACTCGAAACGAACCAAAACTAAAACTTTCGAATCGCCAGTCTACCACGCCTTTGATCTTTTTGAATTGGGGGATCGCGCATCTCCATGAAGAACCACTTGGAACCAATATCCTAAGATAAACTTTAGCAACCGATATTCCACTAACCACATTGTCATCACGCCAAAATATAGTTTAAGTGCCAAATGCACTTTCACTCTTGTGCTTCAAATGATAGTCTCCCCAACACTCAACTCTCTCTCACAGATTTGGCTATGGTGGAAGAAGGATTTGAGTGGAAAGCAACTTGGGGAAGGCTAGAAATCAAGGTTCAAATGGTAGGAATGGAATCTCTTGATCTCAACACATGAGTAGGTGTTCTCTCTCAGAAAATGAATGGTGGAAGTGTAGGCATGTTCTGATGGCTCTCTCTATGGAGAAGAAGGGGGTAGAGGGGTATATATAGCCTCCACACAAAATCCAACCGTTACACACTTTTGACCCAACTCGGTGGCACCGACATGTGTAAAAGATATGAACGTTAGGAATCTCGGTGGGACCGACTAGAACAACTCGGAGGGACCGATGTGCAATGACTAGGGCAAACCTCATCTCGGTGGTACCGATTGCATCAACTCGATGGGACTGAAGTGAAGCAATAAGCAACAGAGAGTCAGCAAGCCATGTCGGTTGTACCGATTGCATCAAATCGGTGGGACCGAAGTGAAGCAATAAGCAACAGGGAGTTGGCAAGGCCATCTCGGTGATACCGAGATCCATATCGGTGGATCCGATTTGTTAGGGTTTGGCAGTGGCTAAGTCCAGATGAACTCGGTGGCTCCGGATAGGAAATATCGGTGGGCCGAGTTGGAATGTGGGGTTTGGACATATTGGATAGAGAAAGTGGCTGAGGGTTTTGGAGCAATATCACTAAGCACTTTGAACAAGTAGATCATTAAGCAATACCTCATCCCCTTTTAATAGTATTGGCTTTCCTATGGACTCAATGTGATATTGGATCACTTAACCAAAAATGAACAGTCTTGAGCTTTTTGCCAATCCATTTCCTTAGCATTTGAAGGGGGGTCCACATACTCTTGTCCTTTCCACACCACCGTTGAACTTGTCTGGAATATACTAGATAGACCTATTAGTCCAACAAAAGATATGTTGACATTAATTACCAAAATCATCAGGGGAGCACTTGCACTTTCAATCTCCCCCTTTTTGGTAATTGATGACAACATACATCAAAGCTTCAAGTAATGATATGATAAGTAGTATGTTTAAAGCTTTGGAGAAACACGTAACTAACAAAAGCCCCCCCCCCCCTACATGTGTGCAGTCATGTAATGATAAAATTGAAAGACATGTGAATGCACAACATGACAGAGTAAGCAATGAGCTACATGTATCTTGGCTATATGCATAAGAGCGAAAAGTAATGAGAAATGTACCTTCATGTTTATGGCTCCCTCTTGCAAACAATATGTGCAAAAGCAAGAGATCATCATGCACATGAGTGAGATGCATATACTTACCTTGTGGTCCTTGAACTGACTCGTGAAGAAGAAAGCTTGAGAAAACAGGGTTAGGTAACACAAGAGAACATCAAACAAGAAAGAGACTTTCCACAAGAGTACCAAGACTGGGATGACATGTAATGAGTGAGTATCACAGAGTGAGTACTCCTTTTGAATATTGACATGTCCCAACAGAGTTAAGGATTTGCAATGAATTTCCAAGGATTTTTATCCCCTAAACTTAAACTTCCTCTCCCCTTGAATCTAGCATTGGATAATGGGAGTAGGTAGGGTGAGATAAAATCAGAGCAGAAATGAATTAGAGCATAATGGAAATAAGGCAAAGTAGACAAAGGCTCAAGTAAACTTAACTGACATGTCCTTTCCCTCTTAAAGACATGTCAATTGTCTCCTCTTATAATGGTGCATCTTTGTAAGGGTAAGCTTTGATGTGCATCTCTCTCCCCCTTTGACATCAATTTCCAAGAAGGGTAGACTTCATCGATATGAGTCAAGCGAGTGTGGTCCTTGAGAGACACAACTAAGCATGGTGCTGGTTTAGATGCATGTAGAGGGAAAGAATCATCGAGTGGAGCTGGAAATAATAAAAAAATAGCAAATCCGGGAAAAGTTCACTCAGCAGTGAAATCAGTAGCGCCGATTTGTGTCAATCCGTGACTCCGAGATAGTGAAATCACAGATAGAGCCGATCGGTGAATCCGAATTAGTCCGTTTCGGTGGAACCGCTGATCTGTGTACAAGTTGCACTTATACTTCGGTCTAACCGAGTAGCTTTGGATTGGTGGGACCGAGTTCAACGCAGGAAGAAATTTTTTGTCAACTCAACTCACTTGCAATAGGATTTTCACAAGGATTTTCAAGGAATTTGCAGAAGATTTGCAATGAATTAAAACTTAGAGAAAATGCAGAAAATAGAAAGAGATCTAGATGAAGTTTTTTTTTTGAAAAAGGAGAAACACTCTTGCAAAAGGAAATGCAAAGAAAATGCATCTAGGGAAGGGGAACACTAGAGAACTTCATCTAGAGAGGGTTGGCGAAAAAATCACCTATGTTAGAGTATATTGACTTAGGAGTCAAGTGAGTTCACTTGATCATAGGTCATAGTCATCGTTAAGCTCAAAATGGGGTTGCCATTTTTCATTTAAGCATTTTAATGTTTTCACATATTGTTGAGTTGCTTTGGCTCATGACTTGGAGCAAAGCTTCTCTAAGATGGAAAGACATATCTTGCGTTTGTTGTTGTCCTTGATCATGTAGTTGAACTTGTGGTGGATGCTCAATGTTGATGTTGTCCATCAAGAGTTGGGAGCATCCCATTTAATTTGTTGTTCTTCTTCCTACATGGGTTAGTCTTGCAAGGAATAGCACTCATGTATCCAAATTGACAAGAGTGAAATTCATCATATAGATATCGTTAAAGGATATGTTGAATTTGCTCATGCTTCCTTGATTTCAACAACCAAAGCATAGATACTTGGTCATGACAAGATTGCTCAAGATATGAGTGTTTTGCAATCTTGTGAAATGAGGTTCATCCAAGTACCTACAAGGGTTATATACCATACAAGGATGCAAATATATCCAAGATAAATGATCATCATCATAAGAGAAACATCAAGGATTAGTCACATAGGCTCATGCCTCGCATGTTTCCAAAAGAGTTTCTACTCCAAATTTGAGGCATCAATGATGTTCAATTCACTTCTCAATCGGCAAAAGATCTTCTCATCAAGAGGTTTGGTGAAGATATCCGCCAATTGCTTGTCGGTACGAACATGCTTAAGATTAATGTCTCCTTTAGCAACATGATCATGAATGAAATGAGGACGAACTTCAATATGCTTAGTCCGAGAATGTTGCACGGGATTGTGTGCAATCTTAATAGCACTCTCATTGTCACATAGTAATGGAACATGTCACACATGTATCACATAATCTTTGAGAGTTTGGGCCATCCAAAGTAATTGGGCACAACATGATCCCGCGGCAATGTATTTTGCTTCATCGGTGGATAATGATACCGAGTTTTGTTTCTTGGAGGACCAAGAGACAAGGGATCTACCAATAAATTGGCATGTACCCGAAGTGGATTTTCTATCAACCTAGTCACCGACATAGTCCGAGTCGGAATAGCCAACAACATCAAAAGATGACCTCTTAGGGTACCAAATGCCAAAATTTGGTGTATGAATCAAATATCTCACTATCCTTTTCACGGCCTTAAGATGACATTCTTTTGGAGCAGCTTGATACCGTGCACACATGCACACACTTAGCATAATGTCGGGATGAGAGGCACAAAGATATAGTAATGAACCAATCATAGATCGGTAAACCTTTTGGTTAACCGGGTTGCCATCCTTAGTAAGGTCAAGATGTCCACTAGTAGGCATGGGTCTTTTCATACCTTTGCTTTCTTGCATGTTGAACTTCTTGAAATGTCAATGGTATACTTTGTTTGTGAGACAAAGGTACCTTCCTTAGTTTGTTTGATTTGCAAACCAAGGAAAAATTTGAGTTCACTCATCATAGACATCTCAAACTTCTCCGACATTAACCTTCCAAACTTTTCACTAAAATGGGGATTAGTAGAACCAAATATGATATCATTGACATAAATTTGGCACACAAATAATTCTCCATTAACCCTTCTAGTGAAGAGAGTTGAATCAATTTTCCCAATTTCAAAGCCTTTCTCAATAAGAAACTTAGTCAAGCATTTATACCAAGCTCTAGCGGCTTGTTTAAGATCATAAAGAGCTTTGTGAAGTTTGTAAACATGATTAGGTTTCTTGGGATTAACAAAGCCGGGAGGTTATTTAACATACACTTCCTTCTCAATTTCACCATTTAGAAAATCACTTTTAATATCCGTTTGGTATAGTGTGATATCATGGTGATTGGCATAAGCAAGTAAGATACGAATGGACTCAAGTCTAGCAACGGGGGCATATGTCTCACCATAGTCCATACCTTCGACTTGAGTGTAGCCTTGAGCAACGAAACGAGCCTTGTTGTGTACCACTTGTCCATCCTCATCTTGCTTATTTCGGAACACCCATTTTGTACCAATGATGTTTTGATCATCTTTGGGCTTTTCAACCAATGTCCATACTTGATTCCTCTCGAAGTTGTGTAGCTCTTCGTGCATAGCATTTATCCAATCTGGATCCTCTAGGGCTTCTTCTAGCTTCATAGGTTCATTGCTGGAGATGAATGAGTAATGTTCACAAAAGTTAGCCAGACTAGTTTTAGAGCGAGTGATTCTCCCAGTGTTGATGTCGTGGAGGATTTGGTGAACGGGATGATTCTTTGAGACTCTTAATCTAACTCGTGAGAGCTTTTGCTTGGGTTGTGATGGAACATCCTCATCATCATCATCATCTTCTTCTTCACTGTTGGTGGCGTCGTTGTTCGCTCGTGGAGGTGGAGAAGGAGGTTGAGGTGGATCATCTTGTTGTACTCTCTCATTCCCTTCGTCTTGATGTGTTCCACTTGTGGATGCCTCCATGTCGAAATCTTAGAAACTAGATCCCATGTTATTAGGTTTCGACGAATTTTTTCCCTAGGATAAAAAGCAATAACCGACCCCCCCCCCCCCTGAAACTAGATCCCATGTTATTAGGTTTCCACGGATTTTTTCCCTAGGATAAAAACCAATAGTTAGTATGTTTCTCCACGAGAAGCAAATTTGTGCTTCTCGTGGAAGCATAATTTTCAAAAAGCCAAAAAAGATCCGCTCGCAGAAAAGTTCTCCAAAACCTAGGGAAAATCGGGCGAAACCCAAAAAGCCAAAAACCTCATAGAAAACCCCATCTAAAATCCGAAAATGCATACAGAAAAAAAATGAGAAAACGAAATTCAGAAAGAACGCTCAGCACGTGACATGTGGCGACCGCTAGACACCACTTGGCGTACTCCTAGAGCATCAAAACTGACCCCTGAAGGTCCTTGCAAGGGGTAACCTCTAGTTAGTGCTCCTGTTAAAAAGGGCCCCGGCGGTGTGTGGCGAGTGGCAAGGGGACTCGCGGGCGGTAGATATGAGCTACTGGCATTTAAAAAAAAGATACGGGCTACTTTTTTTTTGACAACTAAAAAGATACGAGCTACTTGTTCTGCTCAAGTACTCGGCATTAGTTGGTACATATGCTATTACGTTTCACTTGCAGTTGCAGCGCCACTTGATCTTCAGTTTGGGTTTCTTGCCGTGAGTTGCAACCTAACAAGACGTTTTGGATCACGCAGAAAGCACTTGTGTGCACTCCAACCTGAATCGAAGGGCCTGGTTATACTATTTTTTTTCTACATAAAGAGAACTCCCTCATCGATTTCATTTAACTGAAATCATATTGTCTTTTACAATCATCTACACTGGTTATACTAATTTGATGTACCTGTCTAACTAGCATGTACTAGTATAAAGTTGAGTCATCTATTTTAAAACGGATGGAGTATACATACAGTTTTCTAAAAATAAACTATGTAGGTAGGTCTCCTGTTGAGCCATCTTTGTTACAACTTTTTTTTTGACATCACATCTTTGTTACAACTTAATATGCACGGGAAGTATCCTAGGAAATGAAAAGAAAAGCCACGTCTTTCCAAGAAGTCAGAACACACCGAAAGAAAAAAACTGTAATAAACAAGGTTTTTTAGGAGAGATTGTAATAAACAAGTAAATAAAGGATGTAAAACAAACTAGAGCCGGGCCATTCAACTTAATTTGTACTCATAAAGACCTCTCATCATCCTCTTAATATATACAAGTTGCCATTTTCTCCCCTCATAGAAAACTCCATCAAGATGAAGATGGGCAGTTTGACAAGGAAAGGATCAAAGCAAGCAACCAACGAATAGAAGCAGCGCAGGGAGCACAGCAGAACTCTTCGAGTTATCGCTCATCCCGGCGCGCACACGGAGTAGCAGCATCCATGTCAAACGGCTGAAGCTTAGGTGTTCTTGGTCGGCCGGAGCGCGAGGACGAGCCCCGGGAAGACGTCGTCGGGGTCGTGCACGTGCGGGTTCCTCTCCACGATGAACGGGTCCCCGCACTTGTCGCTGATGGTGTGCAGCGTCTCGCCTTCCCCGACCACGTACACCCCGTCGCACGGCCGGGCCGCCGCGCCGCCGAGCCGCGGGCCGCGGAAGTACGCCGCCGCGGCGCCTTCCCCATCTTCGTCCGCGGTCTCCGCGCTGAGCGCGCCCAGCAGCACGAGCGCGACGAGCGCCACGGCGCACCACCACGACGCCGCGTCCGCGGCCGACACGGCGGCGGCGCACAGCTCCGCGCGCCGGAGGTTGGTTGCGGGCGCGGCCATGCGATCGAGAGAGCGCACGGACCTCGTGAGCGTGTCTGGGGCAGAGGGAGGTTGCCTTGCCTGGCTTCGGGTGTTTCTGTGGGGCGCGGGGGGCGGTTTATAACGTGGAACGGCGCACGGACGTGGTGGTTCCGGCATGGCGGACTTTTGTCACGGTTTGGTAAACGTGGGGAGTCCACGCGGGAGAGGGGCCGGGCGCCCGGGGCAGTGCTGATTAATGGTGGTTATCTTCTTCCCCGAAATAATTTGGTTGTTTGCTTCTGAGTAGAAGTAGTACGACATGCCAATTGTGGCACCAATTCAATGCTCCAGTGATGTTGCTGCTAAATTTTAGTACTAGTTTTTTTAGAAAATTAATCATGCATGTAAAATGCTGCGTTATATTCGTTTAGTCATTAGTAATTATTCAAGAACCATTCTCTCTTTTTTTTTGCGGGGATATTCAAGAACCATTCTCTTCTTCCTTTAGGCAAGGAGAGTCGTTTTTTCTCAAAAAAAAAAAGAGTAGGAGAGGCGGTGCAAATGGAAGAAGTTGTTGCAAAGTATCACTGTAGAGAAGTACACCACAGCTCCGTTTTTAGGTATTGGCATCGGAATGACAATGATTAGCGGAGCCATATTTCCTTTGCTTCATACCAAAGCAGTGTAGGCAGACACGAGCGAGCCACATGTGTCTTCCGTAAGCAGCGCCACTTAGATTTGGAGCAGGGGACCAAACAACCACCGTGTGTCCGTGTCCACCGCTTGGTACGTTCCTCCCGTCTCGTACGGCCCGGCGGCCACACCAAAAGCGTCACCTGGGCGTGCTGCCTCGCCGCTACAGCAACTCTTCACCTACATGGCGCCGTCCGTTGTGTTCATTTTTGCGCCGCTCGCGTCCAAGGCATGCGTCCATTCAGCAACGGGAATCGAGTGCCGGCTGGCCCGGGTTTTCCCAGGAAGGTATGGCCGGCAGCGTGCGTGGACGCCGACGTTCGGGTGGCGACCGGCGTGTCTGCTTCGCCGGTCCGCAGCCGAGGGTTTGTCGAGAGGGATGTGTGAGGTGAAGTGATGCCCCGGGCCAAGCCGGATGGATCAGAGCATATCCATACCTTGCAAACCCACACGTTCCACGCACAGATGGCGTGGCCAGGTATCCTCTTAGATCATCCTAGTCCACCCCTGCCTCGTTCCTAACCTAAACAACAACAACAACAACAACAACAACAACAACAACAACAACAACAACAACAACAACCAGCATGTTCAGTCCTGATACTTACCAAGAAAAGCTTCTTGTTGCTGCTCATTATTTCGCGTTGAAATGGAACACCCCGACCTGTATAGGCAGGTGGAGAGGACCGCACAGCAAAAATGATGATCAGTTGAACCAAACCTTGAAATTGCCGCAAGGTCACGTTCACGTACGTGCGTCTTCTTGATTGCTGTTGGTTCAACTGCTTCTTTTCTATACGAACCAAGCGTACATACATTCTCACCCAACAAAGCTACCATGCCTGGTCCATGCATGTGGTCATGCCAGGAACGCCGGTTTCCTTAAGTCGGCCAAGCCGAGGTGCGTTTTGTTCCCAGAATTTCCAGTCCACCAGATAACGATGCACCACCAACTTGACTCGGCTCAAAACAAAACAAAAGTACGACTGCGGTTTTGTTCTCGCTAATTTGGAATGACGAGGAATAGTACAAAACTGTCTTTGGGAATCTAATCGCTGGAAGAAATCTTCTGCAGGCCCATGCATGAAAGAGAACGGTGGTCACTAGCTGCAGTACTTCGAAACTTTCTCTGTAGCATATCAATGGCAGGATAATCACACACCAGAATCCTAGCAGAGTAGAGAAAACTACTGGCTGAGCTGTTTCTGCAATTCCGCAATAGCAAAAAATCGTTTTTTCCAAAAATGATAACCAAAATAAGGTTCCTAGAAAAATAAACCAAAGTATCTCGGTTTGGTTATTTTCGTACTCCTATTTCGATGCAAGTAAGCAATCAGATGATAGTGGTCTGTATGAGGAAATAGACCAATACTTTTTCATTAGGACAATGCACATGCTCTACGAGCAATAGTTGCACGTTGCAAACAAATACTCCCTCCATTTTTATTTACTCTGGAGTTGACTGAAGTCAAACTCCGTAAAGTTTAACCAAGTTTATAGAAAAAAAAATACAAACATTTACCACAACAAAATCTATATGATATGAAAGTATATTCAAGAATAAATCTAATGGTATTGATTTGTTATTGTATATTTTAACAAAAAAATTCAAAGTTCATAAAGCTTGACTTTGAGAGTACAAAAACTTGCCGCCAGTGCTATATCTCGCTTATCGCAAGTTATAACTTGCGCTCGCTTAGAGTCGACGCATGCAAGAGCAGGCTCATTAGCGGGCCTTTTTTTCATCGATTCGGTGTTTTCATTTTGCTTCTTTGTCTCCTTTTTTTTATCTTTTCTGTTTCTTTCTTCTTCTTTTTTTCTTCTCTAAAATTGTTTCTTTCTTCTTTTTACACTTTTTCTGTTCTCCTTTTCTGTTATCTCTTTAAGTTTGTCATTCCTTTTATAACATTTAAACTTTTTAAAAAGACATTTTTTTCTAAAAAGTGTGTGAACGTTATTAAAGAATATACAAAGCATTTTATAAGCATGTGTTTTTAAAAGTGTACAAACATTTTAAAAAGCTGTGAGCTTTTTTTAAATATATGAACAATCCAAATTATGTGCATTTTTAATTTACAAGATATTTATCAAATATGCGCGAAAATTCTTTAAAAGTACATGACCAGTTTATTAAATATATGAATATATTTAAAAAATATTTTAATATTTTTAAACATAAGATATTTTTTAAAATATAAGATAATTTTTAGTGCATGACGAACATTTATTAAATACAACAGCATAATTTTTTAATACCTGATGAACATTTTTTAATTACCCAATAAGCATTTTTCAATACATGATGAACATTATTTAAATAAGCGATTCATATTCTTAAGTATGCAATGAATATATTTACTACATGATTACTATTTTGAAAATACCCAACATAACATATTCTTCATTCATGATGAACATTTTGTAAATACATGATTAACGGAGAAATACATTATACAACCAGTAATTATACACACATATCATATGCTACCATGTGTAGGGGCGGAGTATCGGCGGGACAATTCCGGGTCCTGATCTGCCCTTCAAAAGAATTTGATGCAATGAACAGCTAATACTACTGCTAAACACACTTCTAATTATCCGGCCACTCTAATCTTACTAGCCGTTTTTGGCGTGTGTTCCGCCACTGACCATGTGGGAGTACATACTACTTTATCAATTTTAGTATATTCATATATTATATCTAAGATACTTCAAATACAGTTATACTATATTTATAGGATGAAAGAAGAAGAGCTATGTGTCACCTAT
The DNA here is from genome assembly GCF_018294505.1 of Triticum aestivum. NCBI lineage: Eukaryota > Viridiplantae > Streptophyta > Magnoliopsida > Poales > Poaceae > Triticum > Triticum aestivum. The sequence continues at coordinate 510,185,600 of NC_057799.1, forward strand.
TACGAGCCCTTGGTGCGCCGCTTTGTGTCTCGCCTATTGCCTAACTGCTATTTCGTCTTAGTGGACCAGCCCAGTCAAGCGGTATTCGGAAGGGCGTGGGCACGATTTCGTGGAACCTTCCAACAAAGGTTCCGACCATCTTCTTTCTTTTTCATTTTTTATTTTATATAGTTTTCATTTATTTTATTTTTATTTTTCTTTTGGTTTTGTTTTTTCTGTTCATTTAATAAATTTTTTATCCTTTTTCACTTTTTAGAATACATGTCAACATTTAAACACACGATCTTCATTTTTCTTAGACACGCTGAACTCTTTTTGGTACACGTTGAACATTTCTCAAATACTTGTTTGAATTTTTAATGCAAGTTAAACTTTTTTAAGTGCAGATCAAATATATTTTAAAAACATGTTAATTATATTTTTTTCAATACGTGTGAAACAGTTTTCAGATACACCATGAATTCCTTTTTCAAAAATAGATGATTTTCAAGTAAACATTTAATATTTTTTAATACACGTTGTAAGTTTTTAATACACACGCTGAACATTTTTTTTATACATGCTGAGCATTTTTTGAAAAACAAGATGAACATTTTTCTACAAATACATGTTTGAACATATTTCTGAATACATATTAAACATTTTTCAAACATATGTTGAACATTTAATGCACGTTGCACATTTGCAAAATACATTTAAATCATTTTTTGGATAGAACTTGAATATTTTTTCAAAATACATGATGAACATTTTTTTTCAAATAGACACTGAACATTTTTTTGATTACCAGATGTACATTTTCGTAAAAGCGCTGAACTTTTTATACACATTGAGCATTTGATGAGCATTTTTGTAAAATACATGTTCAATTTTTTTGAGTACTTGTTGAACAATTTCCAAATAATTGTTGAACATTTTTTTTAATACATGTGAACTATTTTTTCCGATTGATACGGACATTTTCTAAATATTACACAAACAACTTTTTCTACACAACATGAACATTTTTCTAATGTGCGATGGACGCTTTTGAAAAATAAAGTACATTATTTTTTTGAATATATTTAGAATATTTTAAAATATAAACAAAAGTACAAAAAGACAAAGGAGAAACAAATATGGGTATACTCTACCTCATTGTGCGTATAGTATCATTGTACTCTACCTTGTTGTGTTGTACACAGAATCTTGGACCCAGCCCATTTGAGTTGCTTTGTAGGCGATCGTCCCATACATCTTGCAAGAAGTGAGGTATAGGCACTCCCCATATCACAAAAGATATATACCGCCGACTACTTGATCATCGCCGCGATCACCTACAGGGTGTATTGAGCACGCATTACTGTACTCTCTTTTGGGAAGGTTCCAACCATTTTTTTTTGGAAGCTTTGGAGTTGGTTTTTTTTTGCATTTTCCCTTTATCTTTACCTTTTAGTTTATATATTTTTTTGTTGCCCCCCCCTTTTCTTTCTTCATTTTTTCTTTTCAAATTCATGACCATTTTTAAATTCTGGAACAATTTTTAAAAGTGGGCTCCACCATCATCAGGTCTAGTTTGTGTGAACAATTGATGTTGCAGTCTTCTCCTCTTCTTCGAGCTTGGCGAGTGGCGTGGTGATTCGATACCATAGAGGCACATGTCTAATGGCTTGTCGTCAGTCTTTTGTTGGCATCATTGCCCCAATATTGCTGAAGCACTAGCTTTGTGAAATGTTGTTGCTCTTGCTCGGGAGGAAGGCTTCCACAACTTGGTATTTCGATATGATTGTCTTACTCTGGTCATAAAGTTGAATGCTAGTGCTAGAGATAGGTCCACTACGAGCTCAGTTATCGTAGAGATCAAATCATTGGCTAGTAGTTTTTCTTTTGTTTCTTTTGTTCGTGTAAGCCATAGGGCTAATGAGGCGGCTCATGTGTAGGCTAGACCGAGTGAACTCGTTCCTCATTCGATGTATTTTCATTGTATCCTGGTTGTATCCAGGATCTTGTAAACTCTGAATGTTTGTGTGAATACTGAGCCATATTTGATAAAAAACCCGAGGACCAAAAAACATAAGAATAAAGTTTCTCGATTCAATTCGATTTTGGTGTCCGATTTTCGGTTAAAAAAGTGTCAACAACCCCTAATGAGAGGCTTTGGGGCGTGCTGAACATGGGTGGAGTTGAGACGAATTAGAGGAGAGGGAGTTTGTACTCAAGTATTAAGATCGTGGCCCATGTGCCCCGTCAGGAAAAAAGGAGGGTTCATTGTGTGAGTGAGACCCGGGTCAAACCCAAACGGTTCTGTGGTTTAAACTTCTTTGTGTGTGTTCTACATAGGAAACTAAACACGAGTACTTAGATGTATGTCCTCTTTCCTTGGTGATGATAATTTGCATTATGTGACTTGACTTGCGGAAGAAAGCGATTTTCCTGATGCACGTGGTTTCCTAGGATCTTACAAGAAAACATGTTTTATTATAAATTTCTCGCAATGCATGTGGTTTTCTAGGATCGTATAAGAACACATGTTTTGCCAAACTTTTCATGCCCTATCCCAAGCAAAAGATTCATATCCAATAGATTGTGGACCATTCACAAATGTACAAGCACTCACACATCACCAGTATTGTAGCATCATTGTATCAACATACTACGTTGTGATACCCCGCAAGGTTGCAACAGTTCACATGTGCTTCTGTTTCGATGATACACACACCAAATGAAAGTTGCGGGACAAAGTTGCCTGGTCCAATTATCTCGATATTTCGAAGCAGTTTTCAGCAGTCATCGTCTCATTGCGAGTAGTCAATATAACTCGTCAACCAATTCTCCGATCAACGACGAGATGATATCACTCTCCATATCAGCGGCTAGTAGAGTCTTTTCGTCTTCTCTGAGGCATCTCCACTGCTCGATGGACGCAATCTCCGTCTTCACCACTGTCCAAATTGGTCTTAATGAACAATTTTGCCCATCCAGCCATGCTTGAGCGGTCTCCAGCAACACCTTTCCTCGGCCTAGATTTCTTGGGGTTTTATCGTCCCGAAAGAAATCTACCAGAAGCTTCTGAAAGCAGTGGCTGGATCCTGAGGAGCTTGCTTCTAGCAGGTCTAGTATGCCCTGTGCAGACGCATCGTCACTGTCTTCTATGGAATCTGTTTCCAACATGTTGTAGCTTAGATCCTCCGTGGCCGTGGTAGCATCGTCCACGTCGGATACGTCTAGCTCACCTAGCTGCTCAAACTGCCGGATTTTTTGAAGCAACTCTTGACTTGCTCCTACACATCATAAGTATCTAATCAGCTATTGATTTTGAATGATTTAAAAGATGGTGATTGATATTATGAGCTCTGAAATAGCTTGCATTAGAAAAAGGGGGCACTTATAAACTAACATCTGCTCCATCAGTAATGATCAACAATACATAGATAGATGGTCCATTGTCGCCAGTTCATCTTACAACAAAAACTTGGTGAGCACAGAATAGTAGTTTGTCAATGGTGAAAACCCCATTGGGTGGCAACATGGCATCATTGGCATGGCAAATCACAACAAAACACAAGATATTGGGTGTACATGGCCCATAACTATTTGGCATTACTAGGCTGCTAGCTTAATTTTCACGTTCTTCGGCTATCCAAAACTCCATAGAATCCGAGTCTACGTACCCTTCGACCATATTACAGCATAACTTAACACGTAATAAAGTCTTCAGCTATCCAAAACTCCAGAGAATCCGAGTCTACGTACCCTTCAACCATATTACGGCATAACTTAACATGTAATAAAGTCAATCAGTGAATAAGGGCATCTCCAACGCTACTCACCAAATGGAAACGTCATCCAGAGCCCCCCCCCCCCCCCCCCTCCCTCGATCTGAGGATGTTTTGGAGGATTTTGGTTGGCCAGACCAGTTCGTGTAATTTGAGGACTAGCGTTAGAGGCCTAAAAGTGTTCTCAAACATCTGAGGAAATATTTGGTGATCCGTGTTGAAGATGCCCTTACTCACTGCATCTGACACTTAACGAGCTGGTGCATGCTAAATTGTTAACTGCAAGTATGCACAACTAAAGAACACAATCATAGTCGACAGCCGGTATATGCCCCTTTTGAGCTACGAAACGCTACTAACATATATACGTATGCAAAGCTAAAGCAAGATTACTCTGAACGAGCACCAGATGGATGGTACGCCCTGCATGATTACATCCACTGGCCAGCCGCTAAACGGTTGATAAGGCGATTATTCTGTCTATCATTTCCCCTCCTTTTCGCTTTTCATATTGCGTCGGAAACTTTAGAATACGACATGCTCTGTACTTTCCGATGGTGTAGGCCGGGATCGAGAATCAAGTTGGCCCCCGGAGTTAACACTTGTTTAATGTGCCCATATTCAATTCTCCACGCAACCATTATGCGCTTGCCGGTTGGCCATCAACGTCACGCTTCCCCCGCTCCTTTTTCTTCTTTGTACTGCTACACTGTTCCTTACTTGCACGTATTTGCATCCAACGGTGTGCTCGAGTTGATAAGATGGGAGACAGGAATGGGCCACCGGATATATATTCGTGGCATTTGGTTATCATAGCCATAGCCTAATACGCCAACGGTTCGTGCGCATATATACATCGATCAGGGCATCGAACTGTACTTGACCTACATTGATTAGTGCCCATATCATTTCCACACGATTATTTTCTAACTAATCTAGGTTTAAGTAGTACGTACGAACCAAAAGGCAACTTTAATTGCTGATGACTGCAGCACGTACGGTTAGAAGCCGTGGTAGAAAACGTTGCGCCTGTCGGTCGGGGACTACAGTCAACTATCACTACGGGATCGAGTCGCCCAAGCAGCTAGCCTGGTCTTACTGTCCTAAAAAAAACCTAGCCTGGTCTTACGGGCGTTAAGTAAATCAGCATGTGCGAGACTGCGAGTGCAATTTTGCAGGGAGTTAACGTAGCAGTGACTGGATCAACGAAACTAATTCACTTCAGAATGAAGCGAGATGAAGTGCCGAAAGCCTTACTTCGAATGTTGGCTATGCTTTGCTGGAACGTCGGCGACGCGGTCTCGTCGTCTCCATCCACGCCGTCGCCGTTCTCGTCCTCGTTTCCGTCGTCGTCTTCATCCTGGCTGAGGAAATCCATCACAGAGACCGGGCTCAGACGCTGCTTCCGCTCTCGCTCCTGCTCCAAGTGGGGCGTCGCCTCGAGCCCCGCAACCTGTTATTGTCGCCCGATCGAATGCAAATCAAAAACTACGTTAGACTAAGAAGAACATGATCGGAGAAGGCAATACAGAATTAGAGACCTGAGGTGAAATCTCGGGAAAAGAGTGCACTCTTACCTTGGTTTCGTTGCTACGGCGGCCGGCGGCACCTGCACCGACGCTTTGGCCACGCTCCGGGTTCCGTCGTCGCGGCAGCATCGCCGGCGACGAACCATCCCTCCTCCCGCCGGCGGTAGTCGACGGTGAACAGCTGGGCGCCCTCCTGTCCACCGCCTCCTCACCCCTCCGCTTCTTCCAGAAGCCCATACGCAGCCTCCTCGGAGAATTCCCGGCGAGCGCGACCTCCCCCTCCCTTCCCGACGGCTGGAACAGCGCGGCCCTCACCGCGGCGGATACCCTCGCGATGACGTCGCCGTTCCGCCGAGTGGTACGGAGCTCGGCGACCAGGTGGCGCGGGTAGCACCCGAAGCCGTCGCGGGAGAGCTCCGCGGTGAACTCCAGCTCAAGCCACTCCTTGAGCATCAGCGCCGGCCTCCCCTCCAACTCCATGGCTGGCACCCTGCGCTTTCTTGCACGGCTGCGCAACTGAACTGCACTCCCAGAGAATATAACGATCGGCTAGCTTGTGCCCTGATGGCTGATGGAGCAGAGGAGACGAGACCTGTGTGGCCTTTGGAGGGTGGTGAACAGAGCGGCAGACGAAGACACTACGAGTAGTAATCTTGTATATAATCTGCCGACTGTGACACGCACGAGTTAGTCGGAGATTCGGAGTGGGATGTTTTGGGTGGTAGTGTAGTAAAATTTTGTTTGGAAGCCACAGGTGCAGAGGATGTTTGCACTTGGCAGGCCGGGATTAAGAAGGCGTGTCGCATGGGTTTCGGGGCGGTTGCAGCCAAAGCAGTGGATGCATCGGATGCTTAGGCCGTTTTCACGCACTGTTTGTCGTGTTTCACTGGGTTTAATAACAGCTTATGCGAGCATTGGATTAGAATGACCATCCAAAATAAAACATGTGGTGTGTCCGTAGGTCACCGTCGTCGTGGATACTGGCTAAATAACTGTTAATTAGCTAGAACTATTTTTGTGGGGGATTAATTAGCTAGAACCGCAGAAACTATATAAGCTTATCAGTGCAAAACTAGAAGGCAGATTTATCTTGGTGTAATTAAATGTGTAAAGGAGCTACTAGTAGTACTGAACTATAGAAATTTTCTTTGTGAGGAAATCACATACATGCTGTCATGCACTCCTCGGCCGCTGAGAGACACTTTTTTAGGGCGAACATGCATCGAAGCAACAAAAATTGATCAAAAGACTTCCATAGCCCGAGTCAGATCTTTTACTTGAAGACAGGACCACCACCCTCTGTCCATGGAAGATGGAACCTCCAACTTTCGAACTCAAATCTGAACTCGCCGTGGCAAAGCTCGCGTCTCAGCTTTCAGATGCAGAAGCCGGGGGTATTCTTCCTTTTCTTAAAAAAAAGCTCACGTCTCGCTTCGCACGCAAAGCGCAGAGCGCGCTGAGTGGAGCTGGCTTCATGTGACGGCCGAATAGTTTTAGGGCTCGTCGCGTCCACCGGGACAAGTGCCGGCCGGCGGGTTCAAAAATCGCTGGCATCGTCCGGTCCGGCCGCTCCACCGCTCTACGTGGCCGGCGGTGCTTGGTTGGGCGATTTGGCGCTCGCGTGCGGCCGAAGCTGCTCCCGCGCTGGGGCATGGAGATCTGCGAGGGTATGTGCGCCGTGCGCGGCCGAGGTGGGCGGGCGCGCGCCGCGCGTGGCGGTGGAGTCCGGGACCGGCACCTACGGCCTCGCCTGCCCGTATTGAGCTCCCGAGGATCGCTTCTTGGCTCGATGCGGGCACGGCAATGTCCCTACTACTAATATATCGGAGTGCTCACCCGTGCTTTCTTGGATTCCATCGGTAGCAGCTATGTAGCGGCCTAGGTCTGTCTTTGCTCGGTGCAGTTCGATCGTGTGCTTGGCTTTTGTACAGCTCGTGTTACTCCACAGGGCTGTTTGGGTTAGGGCATGTACATTAGCTTAGACAGCCATCGTCTGTAGCATGTGTCCATGTCACCTAAAGACTGTAATGTAGACACTTCGTACAACAAGCTGTCTTTTTAGGTGTCTGTACAAGAAACCGTAAAAATGCATGAAGTACGGCATATATGATCTACCACCGTTCTGCTTGTTTGATGCAGCGAGCACAATGAACTCGACCCTGTCATCCTCGTAGTTATCGTCACCGGCCGCCGCCCCATGTCGCTGCACCTGCAGCGGGAGAAGAAGAAGAAGCGCGAGCTCCATCTCCGGCCGCCGCCGCCCCCACCGTCTCCACCCTCGGGCCGGTCATCACCTCTCTCTCTCCCCCCAATAACCACTGCCCCTGCCGGAAAAAGTCCAAAACAAACCTTCAATTTACAGGCGAAAGCTAAATCAAACCCCGAACTCTCAATCCCTGAAATCAGCACGCCAAACTCTCTAATCCCGATCTATTTTAAACCTTGACAGGACATAGCCGGGATTTGCTGAATTGGGCCGACCTAGTAGCGCAGTTGCTCGCGCGCGCGCGCACTAATCTGGTTTTTCTTAGTTTCTTCTTTTTTTCGTTTTCTTTTCTTTTTTCATTTTTACACATGTCTAATTTTTCTCAGTACCCAATGTACATTTTTAACGCACACATTAAATATTTTTGGATAAAATTTTGATATTATCAAATACATTATGTACATTTATAAATTAAATGTTTTCAAATTTTTTTGAATACATGGTAATATTTTTCCAAATACATGTTTTACATTTTCTTAATGACAATAATTTTTTTCTAAAACTACACAAACACTCTTTTACATGGTTCAACATTTTTATATTTGCATACGCTTTTTGCAAGGACATGCCACATATAGGGGCTGTATGGTTCCTAGCCACACCTCGCCAAACTTTGCCACAACTAACCTTAGGCAAGTTTGACCAAGTTAGGTAGGTGTTTGGTTCTAGCCACACCTAAGGCAAGATTTTTTTTTTATGAGCAGTGAACCCCACATGTTATAGACACAAGAAATGTGGCAAGATTCTCTTAGGCAAGCCAAAGTGTGGCTAACAATTTGAGCAACTCAACTAAGGCAAGTGTGGCAAAAATCATGTGGCAATATATGGCAATGATAGTCACAATCCAAACAGCCCCATATTCTGTTCAGGTTATGACACATTTTTTTTACATCACGCAAACATTTTTTTACATTCTAGACACATTCTTTTGAAAATGTCAAAAACACATTTTTTGAAACTCGTGAACATTCTTGAAATGTTACATTTTTTTGAATGTATAAAGCATTTTTTTGAATCACACAAATATTATTACACATTGTATAAACATTTGGATTGGCCCGTACATTTTTTAAAACTTGTGATATTTTTTAGATGTCACAAAATATTTTCAGGTTTCAGAAAATGTATATGTATCAAAAAGTGTCCGCACTTTAAAATTTTGTTCAAGTTGCAGAAAAAATTTATGTTTCAAAAAGTGTTTGCACTTTAAAATTTTGTTCAGGTTTCAAAAAATGTTTATAAAGGTGTTCTCTTTTTCAAGAATTATTACGTCGCCCGTTAAGAAAAAGAAAGAAATAATTTTTACGTCGAGAGTTAAGGGAAAAAACTCGCTTCATGTATGGTGGGCTGGCACAGTCGAGTCCACTGCCAACAATCCGAAATATTTTTTAAATACATTATTTATGAAATTCCAAAAACAATATTTAAAAGATGTGATACAGTTTTGAAAATACGAAACATTTTTTTAAAATGCTAATAGAGTTTCAAAATTTCAAACAGTTTTTAAAAACAGCAAACGAATTGAATTTGTGCGAAAAATAGAAAACAGAAAATTTTTAACTTCTGAATAATTTTAGAAATGTGCGAACATTTTTTAAACCTCACAAATTCTTGTTGTGTTATAGTGGGCCGGCCCAAATTCTTGTCCGTGACAGTAGCTGGAATCCCGGCTGGGATTGTAGTATTCCCAGTGTGCCAAACAGGTCTAGGGTCCAAAATAGACCGGGATTCTAAGTTCAGAGTGCCAATTTCCGGGATTCGAAGTTCAGAGTTTGATTTAGCTTTCGTCTACAACTTCAAGGTTTATTTTGGACTCTTTCCGCCCCTGCCCTCTTCCCGGCACCATACGTCCTGCCTTTCTTCCGTGAGCATGACGATGCAGGGGATGGTCTCGTCCAGATCCGCCAGCGATCGAGAAGAAAAAAATTCACCGGATTGGGTTCCTGGAGAACAGGATCTATGGCGCTTTGGGGGAGAAACTGAAAACTACAGATACCTGAGCGTACAACAGGAAAAAAAGCCGTCGATTGCTAGCCATTTTTGAGGATATCGACTGTCTGCCGAATTGCAGACGCCCTTCCTCTCTCTCCTCCTTCTCTTTCCTCCACGTAGACGAAAATCCTAACCGGCATACCTTACAGACGGCTGACTCATCGCTGTTGTACATGCCCTAGGCATTGGATTGCCACACATTTTTTTGCTAAACTTGCCTAAGCTTAATTTAACAAATTGCGGGCCACAAGTTTTTCTTTCTTTTTTGAACAGAAGAAGGTTCCAAAAGGACCCCGATGCTTATATTAAACATAAAGCAACCATGCACATCTTACAACAGGACCCTTAACAACCAGGAAATAACAAACTCGTCCCTGTTTTTTACAAAGAGGACTCCCCAAAGCTAATGAAGATTGCAACTGAATCCCTAGCTGCTCCCGTACGAACTGGCACCACTTGGGACGGCGAAACCTCCATGACACCTCGCCATGGACTTCGTGTTAAAGCTACACTGCCTCCCTTTAGACATCATGGCCGGAAGGAAGAAGTAAAGCCGCCGTAAAGCCTCCATTCTGCTAGAAGATTCGATGGCAAGACGAAAACAACCGGCAATCGACCGCAACTGCAGGCGCCAAGACCTCTCGTGGGAGCCACCGATGATGAGCGCCAACCCAACCTCGATCTCCATCTCCCCATAGCTCCTTCTCCACCACCGTAGACCCTGGAAGCATGGAACATGGAGGCCCTCCTCAAATCCAGGGAACCAAACGAGCTTATTCTTGGAGTCACCTGTGACGTGAATCCTGCCAGTGGCTGGCAGCCAACCAGCGCAAGTGCTAGGGCATGTATCTCCTTCAGTGGTAATTTGATGTACTGTAAAAAGGACTCCTGTATTTGGTACGTTTATCTTGCCGGCACTGATTGTCAATAGTGATGGAGAAAGGGGGGACCAACCAGGGCCTGGCACCTCTAACAATAGAGATGCAGTGCTAATTTGCTGATGGACAGTGCAAACACTAGTGATTATTTTCTGTTATAAGCCTATTATTTAATCGTTTGGCCTTTCCCAACCTATTTTAACACAATCCGGCCCAACTAATATAAATTTCTTGGCTCCGCCACTGATTGTCAATACCATTAGCTGTTAATCCCACAAAATAGAAGACATCTTTTTTTTCTCAACTAACAAAAGTACATCCACCACTAAAACAAGTACACCCTGGTAATGCTAGAAGTTCCAAATGTGTCTTATTCGGTCATTACCTTTTTTTTAAGTTAGTCAGCAATTGTTGTTAGTTGTTGATATCTGTACTCGAGTATACAACGGCTGAGGAGCCAGAGGACAGAGTTAGTGGAGTAACTGGTATATCATGCCCACGGGATTTGGCCGTTAACAAATTACTTTTTATCGTGAATACGCTGAGCAGCGTATCATTTCATTGATAGGTGGAAAGAGAAGAGTACAGGATGCATCCCCGCGGACGTGCACGCAACGGCGTCCGAGAGAGTGCAAAGTAAGCAACGGAGGAGGGTGCTCAGCCTCAAGACCGTACAATCAGGTTAGAGGAATGATTCTATCTAGTCCTCTATCACCGACCTTGGCCCACCGGCACGCGTCGTCCTTGATCTGCTGCACAAGGTCGTCGGTGGAGGGTCGGGCACCGTCGAAAATGGCCGCGTTCCGGTGCTTCCAGATAGCCCATGCGGTGAGAGCGATGATGGAGTTGAGGCCTCTCCTGAGGCCGTTAACAAATTACTCCCTCTGCACCTTTATATAAGATGTTATTATGGCTGATATACACACATATTGGTTGGTTTGTGGATGCACAAGATATGACGTCTTGGTTGTAATAACATTTTACATTATGAGACGGAGTGAGTAACATTTAAGCTTGCTACTGAAAATATGAAAATGGAAGGTTCTGTAGTAAGTGCTTGCTACTGGGTAAAAGGTGAAGCAACACCTCCATATCCGACGGACACACCATGAGACTCATCAACAGACTCGGTAAAAATGCTTGCGTTTGACAAGCAACACCTCCAATTTTGTTCCTGAAGTTTCTTTCTCAAGTTAGAACAAGTCTTTTTTCCGCTGTTTTTTCTTTGCCCCTGTCTTTTTCCGCTGGTTAATCTGCATCATGGATTTTTTTTTGTCGATAAAGATCTGCATCAGGGAATGCGACCTGAAAAGCTCCTCTCGAAACTTCTGCGACAGCGCAAGAGCCTGTTAGTCTGACCAAGTTATCTCAAAGCAGGAAATATATGAATCGGTCGAGTAAAGGCTTGAATTTCAGCGTGCCAAGATCGCCCGTGCAAGTGCTATCTCTGGCACTAATTGTTTGTTGACCCACATTGTCATGACATTTTCGTCAGAATAGCAGGGAAACATTACACACCACAAGTACAGGTCGTCCTGGATGGCGATATTAAGCTGTATGTACAGTGAGCCATGAAGGCCAGAGCCGGGCCGGCTCAGGTGCGCGCCATCAGTAGTTCCACAGGCTGACCTCGCAGTCGTACTCCTCCTCGATCCACGTCGACGGCCCGGCCATCGGTGGTGGCTCGATGAGCATGCCGTGCGCCATGTCAAGATAGCCCTGCATTTCGAATTCCAGTCCGTCCATGTAGTAGCAAGGAGAGTTTGCGGCGAGCTCCGCGTTCCCCGCGTCTACCGGCGGAGCAGCCGCCGCCTCGGCAGCTGCATTGCGCTGCCCAGGCGCCGGGCGGAACAGCTCGGCCGCCTCGACCGCGGCCCGGCGTATCTCGTCGTGGCCGGCCCCCTGCGGCGGCACCCGGAGCGCGCGCGGCGAGTCCGCGAAGTTGAGGCACGCGGCGCGGCCGCGGAGCGCGACGGCGGCGACGTCGTGCGCGCGAGCCGCCATCACGGCGGTGTCGAAGGTGCCGAGCCATAGCCTCTGCTTCCCGTGCGGCTCGCGCACCTCGCAGACCCACCGGCCGGGGTTCCTGCTGCGCACCCCCTTGTACACCGGGTGCCTCGTCTCCCTGACCTTGGTCCTCCCCGCCCGCCGCTTGGGCGGCGCCGACGACACCGTCATGTACGAGCCCTCCTCCCGGCCGCCGGCCGCCGGAGACTTCGTCCCCGACGACGAGTGGCCGCTGCCGCAGTGCGCCCGCTCCATCAGTGATCAGTTCGTCGTTCGAGATGGATTTGTGCGGTTTTGTTTTGGGAGGCAAAGGAAAGATCTGGCGGCGGTTTATATAGCTACCGCTACGCATTTGATGGGGTAGGAACGCGTGCGGTGCGGGTGCGCTGCTGCAAACGCGGGGTGACACCAGGAGCCAGCCGGAGTGAAGTGAAGGGCGATGTGCGAGCCGGGCCCGCGCGGGACTGCGCTCTCGCGGCCGCGGCGGTTGGTTAGGTGGGGTGTTTCAGATGGTTGTCAGACCAGCTGGAGGCTGCACGGAAGGGGAAAGCGATGGCGACGCGCAGGTGCCCGTTTGTATGCATTTTGGAAAGGGACGCACACGGACCTTCGCATTGGGCCGGCCCAACTCCCCGGAGAGAATCGAATCAGCGACCGCACGGCCACTTCGGCGGATATGATAGGTTACATGTTTTCCCTTATTCTCTTGTTTCTACTTTGCTTTTTCGTTTTCTTTTTTTCCTTATTTCATGATCTTTTTAAATTGATGAAATTTTATAAATGATGGAACTTTTTATTTTTCGATGAATTTTTCTAAAAATCGATGGTTCTTTTAAAAAAAATTGATGAACATTTTTCTTCAAAATCGATGAAAATATTCATTTTTTGATGTTTTTTTAAATCAATGAACCTTTTTTCTAATTCGAAGAATTTCTTTTCAAACTCGATGAAATTTTTCAATTTGGATGAATTTTTCCAAATTCGATGATTTTTTTTCAGTTTATGAACCTTTTTCATATTCAATGAACTTTTTAAAAAAATTGATGATTTCTTTCAAAGTCATGAACTTTATTCTATTTTCTGCTTTTTTCCAAATTCATAAACTCTTTTGGAGTTTGCGAGTTTTTCAAGATATATTCATTTTTTTTAAATGAACTTCTTTTGAATTTGTAAAAAAAATGAATCATGAATTTTTTTGATTTGGTGAACTTTTTTTTTGAATACGTGAAGTTTTTCTACATGTTCGCGAACTTCATTTAAAATCTATGACCATGTTTTCAAATAATTGAAAAATCTAAACGTCACAGTGTAATGCGCAATCAATAGTGCATCTATGTGACTGTTCTCAAAAGGTCCGTGTTGTAAATAGTCACTAGCAGTTAGTTGGTTGAGTGGTTAGTCTCGTTGTATGAAAGCATGAAGACCGCGCAGCCATTTTTTGCGGTGTTTTTTGGCGCTGCCCGGTCGTGGCCGGCCAACCCAGACGCTGCTGCGAGCACCAGTGATGTTGCGCGGCAATGAAGGTGCCGCGATAGCGAAATCACTAATTAGGGAGCACTTTTTCTAAAGGTCAATTTCACCTCCCAGTATCTCTTAAACTGTGTGTCCAAATCTCAAACCATTTTTATTATTAGATTTCATGCGTTGTGATATTTAAAACTAGATTACATGTTGATAGATCTTAGCGAACAATTTTTTACACGAAAAAATCACGCCCCTCGCGGAAGCGAAAAAACATTTTTTATTTTTGTTTCTGGACGAAAAAAACCAAAAACTCGTGCGAAGAAAATCAAAGATAACGCCCAGAGCGCGATACGTGACGGCTGCTGAGAGTACGCCAAGTGGTGAGCTCTCAGCTCACCCCAAATGATCGTTCAGAAGGCTTTCAAACGAACGCTCCTTGGTTAGTTGCTCCCTCTCAATAAATAGGCCACGACGCGCTGCCATGGGTCTCTCGCTCTTGACGGCGCGTGATGGAGTCTTGTGGGTTACTGGGCTTTGCTTCTATTCGTTTCTAGCTTGTGGAGTTGCTACTGTTTTAGGGGTTGTGTGAAGGGGACGTGTCACATGGGCTGAAAGAAACCTCGCGGTGAGGGACTGCGATTATGTTTCACTAGTAGAATGTTTATGCGTTGCCACAGGCTTTTAAAGTTTTTGCCATAACGCATGTTAAATTGTACATGTTAATGTCAGTTGATATTTTTAAAACATCATCCAAATCCATCACTTCTTATCTCTGACAAACAAAAGTGGAATAAATTTTATACCACATTATACAAGTATATACTGTATAGTATATAAAAACAAATGTGAGACTAACACAACTAATTTTATTTGCAAAAAAACTAGGTACCCCTAATTACATACAAATATATTAACATATATAAATGATATTTTATATAATAAACTTGAGAAAAAAATATTTTCACCTACCCATGTTTTTAGTTTACCTACCCTGTCGTACTAGCTTAGCCACTCTCTCATCGCACGTACCTCTCACTCTCTCACCCTCCCACTCCTTTTCTCTGCCACGAGGTCGCCCCCGCCATCCCTCTCCGCCACGGCGTCCCGACCGCCACATCTCCCCACGTGGCATGTCCCTGGCCCCTCCCCTCCATGCTCACCGGCGCCTCCCAACCCCTCCATCGGGATCTCGCCCGCCTTCTTCACTCCCAGCCATGTGTCCGGCTGAGCAGCCGGATCCGACCGCCGTCAAGCCGTGTCGTCGATCTGGCCATCCCAGGCCGATTTCTAGTGCCAACGATGACTTTCAGGATGATTTGCACATCAGGCGAATCGCATCATCGATCTGCCATCCTATGCCGATTTCTGGTGTCAAGGGCGTCGCGTTCCCCCTCCAAGCTGCACGGCGATAGGGCTCTTCCGCCGTCCACTGACTGTCGCTCGCCGCTCCAAGCAGTAGGCGCCGACACTGAGAGAGAGTCCGGTTGGGCCTCCACTCCATTAGACAGGTTCATACAAATTTCTTGCAATAGATTAAATGCTTACATTGTTTTTCAAATAGGCATTCGTTTGTTAGCTTATGCTCGTGCGTTGCCACGGGTTGTAAGTTCAAATTATGCAAACATTTCATTGTGTCATCGATAAGAAAAGTGAGATACATAGGTACACTATTTATCCTTGGTATATCTCTCGTTCTTCAAGACCAACGCAACAAGAATACGAACCTTGGTCTATTAGTGCTCCCCGCCTCTCCAACCATTAAAATACTGCTCCTTGTTATCTTGGTTTTCTACGTTCCTTACCAAATCTGGTGGTGTCCTGTCGGATCTTGCACATCCACCTCCCGTCCGCTCGTCTCCGACCGGTGAGAGGCATTGCCACATTGGTAGTTGGTCAGGTTCTGGCTGATTGTCTGGTCATCGGCCGCGATGGGTTTTGTCCCCGGTGGCTGATGCGTGTTTCCCATATGGCCCCTCCTCATTGGTCTGCGTGACGGCCGGCCTGGTGGTGTTGGGCCGGTGGCCTGTTCTCCATATGGCCCTTCCCCTTCGGCCTGGGTCACGGCCGGTCCGGTGGTGTTGGGCTGGTGGCCTCGGTGTTCGGTGACATTGCGCCCAGGCCCATGCAAGTGTTGTTGTCTCAAGGCTGGTGACTGTCTCTTCTCCGCGGTGTCGTGCTTTTAGTCTTTGTTGTCGTTCTGATGATAGTTGTTTCCTGGGTCGTGTTTTTTGGCTCTTGCAACAGATTGTTCTCGCTGCCATGCGTTGTGTGGTGCTCTTGTCATGTGTCTCTTGTATGGTTATGAAAGAAGATACAACTCCTTGTATGATTCGAAAAATAATCAAGCACTAAATTAAAGTCCATTGAATTGTTGCTTTCTTATGCTATTTTCACAAATATATTGATATCCCGTTATAGTTGCTACAGTCTACAGTCAAATATATGGTCTCCTATTGTGGTCATATAGTAAACAATCTACATGTCTCAATCTCTCTCTTTCTTTGTATAAGTAGGAATACCTCAGGAAAAAACAGTAGAAATCTCCACAAATAAACAAACACTGCTTAGTTTGGTGTGCTGTTGTATGTCCCAATACTTAAGGGCTGCAAGGTCATGTGCCCTCTCATCATTATCTTCAGTAACATATAGCTTCCTATAATGCCAAAATGAAGATTAAATTGAGCTGCTCTTATGTTCCATCCAAACTCTCTCTGTGATAGCAGTACACTAAAGAACCACAATGGTAGTTAAAGGTAGAAACGGATCCCATGCAAAACATCCAAAGAAAAGCAATCAATTAGGGGTAGTGAAGATAGGTGCACAATTAAATGTTTCATTTTATATAAAAAAGCAGTTGAATTTAAATGCACAAACCCTACAGAAAGAAGAGAAATGCTCAACGGGATAGAGTGTTGACAGTAAAATTACACACCACTAGTAGAACGCCCGTGCGTTGCTACGGGCTATAATACATATAAGAATCAGACAAATGATTAAACTCGTCTTCAAGGACTAAGCTTATTTTTACCTCATACGTCGGGCGTGTTCGCACATCAAACGGATGCGAGTGAGCTCCCTAAAATTCAATAGTCTCGCCGGCCTGGTCTTCCAAAATCCAGCCATTGACGAGAAATGTGGTTGTTCCAACTATCCGTCATGTTATGTCAACACGTGGTCCCAAGACAAAAAACCCACCCCACACGCATCCTTCTCTTTTTCCGTCGAGCCCTCCCCTTCATGCTCGGTTTCCCGTCGTAGCAGGACATTTCCAATTGGAGCCCCCTCCTTTGAAACTGGACAGATGCCGACCTCACACTCACCACATCGTACTTCCCCACGTATCGACGAGGAGTCCCCCACCCAACCGCCCCGCTCCTCGCCCTGATAACACCTCTCCCCCCGTTCATGTTGATCTAATGAGAAGAAGCCATGCGCCACCCATGACGCACCCGAGCCAAGTAGGTAGATCCAATGTCTCGAGCCATTGTTACGCTGTAACATACAGTTATATGTCGTGCGTTAACACAAAACAAAAATATGATGTTCATTATTGGGCATGCAACTGATATGCCACTGTGTTTGTTATTAACTCTTGAAGCAACCAACCAAGGCATCTACCCTTTTATGCTAACCAAAAAATTAGATAACTTGATAAAAAAAACCAGATCATGCATTTTGTTGCAAAGCCATCTCTAATGAAATCCAATTTGCCTCATTTTCTAAAGTAGGAAAATTATTTCGCTCAGACAACCATAACTGAACAGACCAACCCAACCCTCGTCCCGCTCACTCTCAACCCTCTAAAGTAGGAAATCGTCGGTGCGTTGCAAATAACTTAGAATCACAAGGAATAGTAACCGAAACAACATCAGCCAACACCCAACCTTCTATAGTTCTTCAACACTTTTTTGAATGGATGCTTCTAAGGACACATTTTTTAATGGATGCTTCTGATGGTATTGTATATGCAATCAGTGACAGCACGAGTAAATAATGCTTAAGATGATGGTGCACTTGACATTAGTTGCATTCCAAATGGGCCCTGATCACATGTTGTGGTCAACTAAAAGAAATAGAATTATCCTGCTGTCAATGTTGTTGGAAGATCAAGACTTACATGTACACAAAATACATATATGAGAGAAGTTTTGGCATCTCAAAGACTCTTACTGCTTTTACGTTAGCCTTGCATCTCTCAAATCTTACAGTGATTTCCTTCATGGTAACCGATAATCACACACTCGATTAAACCAACATTTCTAATATATATTTACAGTGCACTGATATAGAAAAGATCTTTTTTAAAAGAGATGATGTTACAGAAGAGACTGAAAGGGAACTAAGACACATTTGCCAAACAACTTATGTTGTTGACTTTGGTCCACTGCCCTTGGGCATTTATGCATAATTCGGAACACAAAAACAGTGCTGTATTGGTAACATTCTTGAAAGAATGATTACTGTTTTAAATACTTCCATAGAGAAAAACTAAGATGCTGAGAAAAAACACAATTTTCTGATCCACCAGAAGTGCTTTTGGACATCCGAAAAGATTTGATTCCAGAAGGAACGGAACAATTCGCATGTACTTACGTCATAAGAACATAAAGTTAACTAATATCCATATGGGGTAGAACTAAAATGCTTAATGATACCAATGCTGGAATTCAGAAATGTTGGCTGCAAGATGCTATCCAAAAGACAGAAAAAAACCCTGCTCAAATAGTTCGAGTGCACAATTCCTGGAGTAGGCAAGGAGCTAACCCCAGGTTTCTGCTCAAACTCTCGTGCCATGTACAGTGGGACATGGTTTTCAGAAAAACAAAAATTTCCATTATGATCCTGAGTACATTCTACTTCCAAAATATTATTGGTTACATGGACAGGGAGATGCTTCTGGTTGGGGAACTTAAGTGCATATCCAGTGGCTGGGAAGAAAGGGCCAACAATAAAACAAGCCATATATTTCTTTGAAACGCCTATGTCCGCACAAAGAATTAGACTCAATTTATTTCACTTATTACTACATCACAATGAAAAGAACATGAGTCCAAAATAGTGAAATAGCATAGAGAAGTACTGCAATCAAAACATACGGGTGGTCATTGTAATCCACATTGATTCGATGAATGGCATACAAAATGTAAATCAAATATTATTGAAGGGGAGATTGTTGACCTGGTAGCAACGGTATCTTCCTATCAGAACCATGCGACTACAAAAAATCCTAATGTACTGAAAATACATCATGGGCAATTTCTCCAATAAACTAATATCAGATAAATGGCCTTCTCGACCAGCAATCTTCTCCTTCAGAATGTACCTGGGCACGTAAAGATACAAAATTACCGATCAAATATCTACAACACAAACTGAACCGAATCAAAAGCAGTTTTGGCTAAAAACTTTGCTGATATCAAACTGCTATCAAACAAATGGCCTTTTGGACCAACATAGGAAAGAAGCATAGGTTTCTCAATTTGGAATAGAAGAGCTCTTCATAAATCTAACAAACTAAACAAAAATGAAAAGACCTAGAGCTATGGGGGCTCACCAAAGACATGGAGGCGATCAGTACCCAATGGCCATATGCAAGGCCGATGCAGCGAGGATAAAGTAAACAATATGCAGAAGTAGAATCTGTGGCTCGAGCAAGAAAATAAAAAGTACTATCAAAAGGGGAAAACACAAACCTTAGAGGGAAATGTGGGTTCACCAAGAAAATGGAGGCGAGCCGATGAAATCTCCGTCACTGCATGTGAACCTGAAGCAAAGTAAATACAAATGTGCATCAAGATATATTAACATGTGATTTGGGATTTGCTTCATCCTTCGAACCCAACACTTGAATTTGTAACCTTCAGGGGTGAGCAATTTATGAAAGCATATCTCTCTCTAATTTATCAAATTCTTCTTTCTTATAATTGTAGATTCTGTACAATAATTCGAATGAATAATTGGAAGAGGGTTGGCCTGCTCAAACCTGACATGATGTGTGTGGAGAGAGAGAGAGAGAGAAAACCATATCTCAGCACCAACACGATGTTGGGGGGAGCCTTCTTCAAGAATCACCAACCTATTTATTTTCGTAACATATGCTTTTATCGCAGCTCTATCCAGTGGCCTAACTGATCGAAGGTTGATCACCTGTTAAAACATATCAGTAGAAAATAAGTTAGTATTCATGGCATGTACCATGTAGAGTAAAATCATATCGATAGTTACACTGAGAATATATTTTAGAAAAGAAGTTACCTCAGCACTGATTCCTTCCTCCGACAGTATTCAATAGCCTGTAAACAAACTGAGCATTATAATATGTCAAAATAAAAATGCTGAGAGAGTAATTCAATCCAGCAACAGAACATTCCATATTAGGACCAAAATACAAAAGAAAACCACAATTTCCAAAAGGTCTGTATCTGAATGAAATCATTGCACACACCAGAGCAAAGCTGATATTGTTATAAAAATGTACTTCTTGCTACAAGGACAAAACCAGAAAAGACCATGTGCAAAATAAACTTTCTCGTCAATCTAGCTGGGGGCTGTTCATATGAAGAAGAGAAGGATCAGCAAAGGAAATAACATATCAAGAAAAGAAAATAAAAAATATTAGAATGTAAATATGTTTGCTCATCGATTACCTTCTGCCTTTTTGATAAACATATTATATTTTAATTTGCTCCGTTGTTTTCTTTTTCTTTTTACCAAACTGCCATATATGGTACACGAAGAAGCATTTACCTGAAGGCATTAATATCTTTTTCAGCTTTTTAGTCTTACTGAATACTCCTGAAGGAGTCAAGGACTTGTTTGCTACTGTATATTAATAGGAGTAGGTAAAAGGCCAGTGTGGGTGAAAATATTATACGGACAAATACATTAAATTCAATGACAAAATCAAGCTTTCAAATGATGCTTATGTGGTATTGCAACGAACTCCGACATCCAAATGTACTGTAAAATAAAAAAAAATTAACATCTACTGTGAGCGAGCACAAGTATCGATCAATTTTACAATTGCTGATTTAGATCCTAAGAGGCTATATTTCTTTATTCAACTGATATAAATAAATTAAATAAGATGAGAGTGAGACTACATACATAAAGCTGAATGTGCAAGATCGACATCATCCCCTACGTGCTTCTCTTCTCAACTGCTTCCTTCTGGATGTTTTGAATGTTCAATGAAAAACAAAATTCAAAAATACATGGTCAGATAATTGCAACCTCAGTTTATTTATAGAAGAATGTTATTGAAAGAATTGCATCCAACCAAAAACAAACCTTAATTTGAGACATATAGTTTGATGCCTTACCTACAGTTGTAACCTTCTCAGCAAGTATGCCAATCTGCATGTTCGAACGGAATTTTCTATCGGAGAGCAAGCAGAGGTTTATACATCAGAATCTTCTATGAGAAGCAGCAGAGGTTATACATTATATAGAGGAGACTAATAGAGAGTACCAACTCGATATTTCTTGCTGGTCCATACTTCCATTGTCGGCAGGAAAATGAAGCACTGCCACCGTTGCCGGCTCCTCCAAATGCCCATCGGTGTAGGCATGCTGGAGAACATACAGTACTGCACGAGTCAAACCAAAGAAGCAAAGAGCATAGGAAAATAGACAATTGAATACTGAAAGAAAGGAGAAGATAACCACCATATATTTTATTTTGCACAGTTCATTACATGAGTCAAATTACAATGGTTATATTCCAAGGCCATCTGACCGTCCCTATTTTACAAAGCATGGCTTTGATGAACATACCAATCAGCTACTCTTAACGTTCCACATCACCTAAGCTAGCACTGATTGCAGAAAACTTACAATATTATTTAGAGGTGCTAGTTCAAACTATGACGAATTATTTGCATGGCTTATCATCAGCAGTTATGTTTTTACTGCCTTGAGTATTTTAATTAGGCTTCATTCAAAACTACTGTTGCACATTAAGTATGAGAAGGTAACAACAGGCAAAATATCACTCTAGGCACCGGTCAAGTTTCGGTTGAGAATTCACACATTATATAAGAAGTATATGCGATGATAGATTTGAATCTGAAACGAGATCATGCATACCTTGTAAAAACATCATCCGCCAAAGGGGCAAGTATCCCTTCTAACGTCAAAGTACCTACAATCAGTCGATGTGAAATATCACTAAATAGATCAAATAGATAGATTACAACCTACAACTCAAATAAATGGATCACACGTCTTTGCTTGAGAAGTTTGTACTGCCAAAAAAGAAAATCTTGAAAAGAAACACCAATATCACTAAACTTT
Organism: Triticum aestivum; assembly: GCF_018294505.1. Classification (NCBI taxonomy): domain Eukaryota; kingdom Viridiplantae; phylum Streptophyta; class Magnoliopsida; order Poales; family Poaceae; genus Triticum; species Triticum aestivum. The sequence continues at coordinate 510,207,786 of NC_057799.1, forward strand.
ACCCCAACACAATTGCAGATCCTATGCCACGTATTTCATTATAATCAAACAAGAATTCATAATATACCATAATGCAAATTACAAAAATTAGGGAGTAGCTTGAGGCCTGACTGAGTTGTAGGGGGAAATTAGGGCAGCAGGGAAAGGTAGCAAGCTAAGAGGAACATCTGCGCGTGGTGCTCACATATTGGGTGCTCACCATCGACGTCGTAGGGGGCAGGTTGCTGACATCCACCTGTACCTCTGTGTAACCCCCGACCTCCTCCTTGTCCGCCGCCGTATCTCCTTCCATCATGAAGCCTACGCCGTTCTCCTCATCTCCTACGCCCCGACTCTCTGCTCCGACTGCGCCCATGGTTCACCACGACCACGAGCGCCTGCTCCGTCCACTCGCACGCGATCTCGCCCGGGCCTCTGCCGGTTGAACCCACCTCGTTCTGGCCACCGTCAGCGGAGGGGGGGGGGGGGGGGTAGGGGACGTCTGCCGGAGCACGGACGAGGAGCAGCCACACTCACGGTCGTTGCTGCCAAAATTTGAAGGAGGAAGATGGGGAGGGGAGGTGGTTACCCGATGCGCTGCGCGGCGAGGCACGGTGGCGACCCCGGCCATGGGTCTCGATCGATCTGCCTCGCGGAGTGGAGGCAGGTCGCTGACGGGAGGGAGGAGAAGAGGATGGTGTGCGTCTGCGGCACGGGTAGGGGAGGCCGGCGGCGGCTAGGGTTTGCGGGACGCGATTGGACTTTCTCTCGGGGATTATTTTCGCTGTTTTTTTTCGTGTGTGCGAGGGGATGCGAGGCACGAGGGCCTGGCTAATTTTCGTAGGTTAACCGTTGTAGATTTTTTTAGGACAATTTTCTGTCGCTGAACCGTAGTGTTTCACAACGGGCCTCGTGGTAGCCTGCCTTTTTTTTTGGTCGGTCTCGAGGAAGGAAGGGGGGATCGCTGGGTAGCGGGAGGTGGGATGGAGGACGAAAATTAACCGTCTTTGATGGGACGAAAATTGACCGGCGGAGACTACCAACTGCTCCATTAGAAGTAGAGATGCTTGTTTGCCATTGTGCTTGGGCCTCTCAACCTGGCTTTGTGTTGTCCCAGAGGTGCGCTTCCTACTTGCCGTTCCACTTGAGCATTTGGGAGCGGCAAGGAAAACCAGAACTATCTATGAACACAAGCATCGAGTCAACAAGACAGAAGGAAAACCAGCCCTAGCTATGAACAGTAACAATGACTTTCTTAGCTTGCCCACCTCGTGACGCCATGGTACCACGACGAGCAGGGTGTCGCGTACTTGTGCATGGCCTCTGCCACCAGCGCCCCTCTTTCCCTCCTCAAGGACGCTGGCGCCAGCATCATAATTAACGGCACCCTTGAATGTAGAGAATTGCTTAATCTGAAGACCAAACGAAATTGTGCTGCTAGAATAATAAAACAACCACTTTAAGCAAAATTAACACCTGCCTAAAATTAGGTGCACAAAGAGAATCCAGGTACACATTGAGGAATGGCGATCCAGCACATCCACTGGAAGAAGTTTAAGATACAAATATATATCAGATTCCAGACCAATCTTGTTGTATCAACTTTTTACAAAAGGGAGAAAATTTGCTTGTTAGTCATACCAAGAAAACAACGCCGATGTACCAATGAAGAAAGACTGAAACAAACATGCATGATTCCTCTTAAAAGAAGCTAAGAAGGAGAAATAAGAACCTTAGGTTGGTGTTCAAAATTCGGTATCGGCCTTATGTGTACATTTGCAAGTAACAATATATGATGTTCCCTCGCAAAAAAAAAGAAAAATATATGATGTTCCCTTTGGTTGGATACATTTCCTTTCTACCAAGATTGAGTCAAAATTAGATGATGTAGATTCAGGGTAAACTACATGTAAACATGCAGTGCCACAGACAAACATAAATAACCATCTTTCCAAAACATAGCCTGATGCCAATAAAAAAGTATCTTCATCGGTCTTCTTCTCAGGCTACACGTACGTAAACCTTCCCTAGTAGTCCGAAGAGCGTAAATGAGCAATTCGGTAAAGATACACTCAACCACCTTTACAATGAAAGTTTATAATACTATAGTCAATCAAGCCAGATTATTGGAATTGGACGAGCAGGATTTGCTCAAGAAGTACCGAGATTGACAGTATAATTTTCTTTGAATGGTCGCAAGGTTGAAACAATTCTATCGAACAAAAAAGCATTTCAAAGAATATGACCACAATGTAATTGTGTATTAACCTATGCCAATATGGTAAAAATTGAGGCATACAAATTACAAAACAAAATATATTGGCAAAGTATAAGTTAGCAACTTAGCATAGCTCCCAATATTACCGCGTAAGGTCAAAGCTTTAACCGTTACCTGTGCATGGAGGCCCCCTACTATCATCGGAATAATTAATGCTTGGAAGGATTGCCGTAAACTCTCCTACAAAATTAAAAAAAAATATGTTGCACAGAAAAATACATTTGGGAAATAACTTATACTCTGAGATATGAGTATTAGAAATAACCAGCACCTAGGATTATAGTGTTGCAGATTGTGATCCGGTGATGAATACACGTTGATAGATCAGCGTCCCAGGGAAGTTGTGTGATTTCTATGCCTTCATAAACCATTATATTAAGATACCTACGATTATAACTATATCTCAACAGAGAAAAGGAAATTAAACCATTGTTATGGTCCCAGACTCCTAGTATAGCCGGCATTACACACTGACAAACAACATATATGACACCACCTCCAGCGCCGCAAGCACTCAGGCCACTACTGTGTCGCAACCTTGGCAAACCGATGGCCATGAACGTGAGATTCATCTTACCCGACATGGCTCCGGTGACCGCAAGCGACGAGAGTGGGGGTGTGGCAGCACAATGCGGAGGACACAGAGCTTGGAGGGATTGAGGAAGGCCTCACCGTCGGTGGAAAAGTCGGGCGTCGCGGCTAGGGTCGACGCAGCAGCGGGGTAGGCGACAGGGGAGGCAGATCGTCCGGGGGATTGGATGGGGAGGAGGAGGGATGGGGGCATTAGTGAGTTGGTCTTTTTATTTTAATCAGAGACTACATTTTTCCTAGTTTGAACGAATCGAGAAGAGGCGGAGCCGCTCAGGATGGTTCTTTCCTGATTGACGGGATCTTCCCCCAATATCTATGGAGGAGAGGGGTATGTGCGTGTGGTTCTTTCCTGATTTTCTTCCATACAAGAGAGAGGTGGAGGCAAGTGCTTTATTTGGAAAAATATCGGTGGGATGTCTCTCCATCAATAGGGAGGGGATTGATCGATAAGGAAATGAACGAAACCAACAAACGACCTACGTACTGAGACTTTAGGAGTAGAGATAATACTTTTACAATAAAATTTGTTTGTCATGTTTTACTTGTTAATTTCCTTAAAATCCATTATTTGTTTCTTCAAAACCTATTATTTGTTTCCCAAAACAAATTGCATTAATGACAGAGATCGGTTGATTTGGATAAGTTAGGAAAGTTAGATCTGTGATCTTTTGTACGCTAGGAAAGTGTTTTTTTGAAAGAAAAGTGTGGGGATAAAATAAACCAATGAATTAGAAAACCAGTGGGAAGGGGTGGCGGGAGATGGGACTAAGAAAAGCCGTACAAAAATAAACCGTACCAGGCTACCAAGTGCTCCATTTGGGGTAGAGATAACTTGAGCTGGCATTTGCGTAAGTTGAAGAGCGCGTGACCGTCTGTGGGACTTTCGGTTTTGAGTTGACAAAGATAACGATGACATGCGCCATTTTCAGCTGGTTACGAAAATATCCTAAATGTAATTGTCGTGGCTGGGTCGTACGCGCAGGCAAGACATCAAATCCGGTCTCTCAAACGCCCACGGACGCGCCGAACGCTTCCATAGACACTGGCCGGGCACTCTTATTTTGTTGTGTTTGTATCCGTGTATCTCAATTCATGCCTCATATCCATGCAACACATGCATGTATAAAAAATGAATAGATCAACGAATTAGCACCAATTTTAGTTAAATTGGGCATAATTGTAGTATTAACGACCATACGACATCCAAAAGATGTAGTTTCAATCGAACAATACACTAAACATGGATAAAAAAACTTCATTAAATGGGAAGGACCGAGAACGTCACCATTTTCTCGCAGTACCCTTCCCTTGCGGTTGGCGATGCTGCTTTGGCCTTCGGTGTGGGCGTCGGCCGCCGGAGGGTCATCGTCGTCGTTATCGTCAGAGCTTGATCCGTCGTCGGAGTCACCCAATAGCTCCATGTGACCCCCGGCAAGCCTTTGGAGCAAGCGTTCCTGCTCCTCGACGTGCCTCTTCGCCTTCTCCTTCGCCGACGACTCGATAGCGAGTCGGAGCGCTTTGGCGTTCTTCCGCCGCAGCCGCAACGCATCCATCTCCGTCCTTGTCAAGGAAGCGTCGGAGGACGGACGCAATGAGCGCGTCCTCGAGATCGACTGGCGCGCGCAGGTGCATGTCGCCTCGCCGACACGCCGCCCACCACCGTGCCGTCTCTCACGCGTTGCCCTCGCGTCGTGCGGGCCGCGCCTCGGGCGTCCTCAACCGGCCTGGTGCTGGCGAGGGCAGAAGCACCAAACGGTGCCCGTGGACGCTCTCCGGAGGTAGAATGGACGGGTTGGCGGCGGAGCGGCATACTTGGAGTGGGGTGGAACGGTTGGCGCTCCCACCGGCGAATGGGACGGCCCGACAACGTCGCCCACAGTGTGGCGGCGGGCGAAGGGGACGACGCGTCGCTACGGGAGCTGCCTCCGCTGCTGCTGCCTGATCTAGACAGGAGTGGCGCAAAGCATTGCGGAAGGCGACAACATCGATGTCACCCTCGTCGCCATTGGAGTCGGAGCCGCTGCGGTTGTCCGTCATGGATCGGATTGGGAAGAGGAGACGGCGGATTGGGAAGAGGAGAAGACGGAGAGAGTAGTGTGGACTGAGGTCTAGGGTTCATCGGAGGGGATATATATGGGGTCGAGATGGGCCGAGTTAACGTGGCAGACGCGCCCGGGCGCGCTCGGGCCGCCCTATATTTGGGTTGGATCTGAGGGGCGCCGGACAGCCCGAGCGTCTGTGGACGGTTTGAGACGCCCAGGTGAATTGATTTTTTGTGACCGGTCACCGACCGATCAGCCCGTCCGGGCGTTTGAGAAGGGTTTAAGGCCCCTGGCTATAGATACTCTTACTCGTAGTATTCGGCGGGACGGGACGCACGTCACATTCATAATATACTAGTACTACCTAGAAATGCAATTTGGCTTCTAGGAGCACGTGCTCCTGCACGCAAAAATGATTTTCAAAAATGTTGAAAGATCTCAACAAAAAATTTATGTATTCATAGTCACATGGAAATGCTACCTGCAAAGTTTCAGGCAAAAAGGTTAAACATTTTGGCTTGTGCAAAAATAAAAACTATTATTAAACACTAAATGTTATCCCAAGATGTCATCCTAATTTTAATTTTTCACAGAGGAAACACTGCCTGCTTCGTTTCTAATGAAAATTATCAAGCATGCTTGCGACACTAACACGAACATCAATAAAAAATTCAATTTTTTAAAACATTTTACTACTTTTTTGGAGTTACTATTCATCCGAGAGCAAAGGCTCCGGGGAGCCAAAACGCTTCCCAGATACTACCATCATTTTGCATCCTCCTCTTTTTGCTTCAGACATGACAGCCTTTATTCCAGTATCCATGTTTTCGCAGGCCTGAACCAGTCGGCCTCGATTTGGCGTTGTGGTCACCCGTTTTTCGTTTGGCTTCAGGACGGAAGTACGCATGTGAGCTTCGTACAGAGGACTAAGGCCAACTCTATCGTATGACCCTAAACGGACGTTTGTTTTGTTCGGATCTGTTTGTTTGGTTGAGTAGGGCAATGGGTCATGTCCGGACCTTTCCTGGAATGCGCCGGCTGTGTACTGCGCGGACGCATCCCGGCCACATCCCGTCTGCATACATTTTTCTTTCCAAGCACATATCTTTTTTTCATCATTGATTTTTGATACATGAAAATACATCACCAAATTTTGACTAGAAAAGTAAGACCAAAGAAAACAAAAACCACAAGAATATATTTTAGAAGATAACCAACTTCCATAACTGCTCCCGTAAGTTGGATTAGTGCTTTCTCGATGCATTCATTGTTGATCTGCAGATGCTCGATCTTGCGTGCTTCTTTCTTCTTCGAGTCTAAAGAAGTAGACGTTGCTTCCTCGCATCTAGTCTCATGTCTAGCCTCTATTCTAGCAACAAGTGCACTAGTCTCATCTCTAGCCTCTATGCTAGCTAAAAGTGCACGAACATCTACTAAATTGCGCTCTATCAATATATCGATGTATTCTTCTTTTCAATACCAAAATTTGCATCCATTCTACACAATAAAATTTTAATTTAGCACAACTAGTCAAATCCGAGAGCACAACCAAAACTAAATAGCACATACCCCATCGGTTGAGCACTTGATGAACACCCATCCGGAATATTTCGGCGTTGTAGACACGCTGCGCAAGACCTTCTTTGGGCAGTGGTCGCACTTAATGAGTGGCAACGGTGCGCCGATGAGCATTTGGGCCAGCACCGAGCCCGGCGGACCGCCGTGTATCTACCGGCGGACCGCCGTGTATCTGCCGGCGGACCGTCAACGGTGTAGATCCAAGCGGCTAGAGGCGGAGTCAGTACCTGCATGCGGCCTTGCCGGGGCCTTCCTACCCGGTGCCCGGCCAGTCCATGGCACGGCGCGGCCTCCCACAACCGGGCGAGCTTCAAGCCCGACCGGATCCGCTCCAAATCCGGCCGCCGGGTGCGCAAATCAGGTGGCCGTGGTTGGGTAGCTCACGGGCATCAAGGGAAAGGGGGCTGGGCGAGCGCGTGTCCGAGCTGCACAGCGGCAATGGCAGTGGCGGCGACGAGGGGCAAGAGTGGAGAGGGTGCGGCTGGAGGGGGAGGGGGCAGATAGAAAAAGGGATGCATGTGCCATCGACGGCGGGGCCAGGGGAGGACAAGCGCACACGGCCCGCCTGTCCGCGTGCTGTCCGTTTCACCTCAAAAGCGGCCCAAACTTGGGCCAGGGATGGGACGAAAGTGGACAGAAAACAGACAAAAGTCCGTTTGCGTCCGCGCGCTTGGCCGTCTGGTATGTCCATTTTACCCTAAATGGACGCACCCGGACAGGACGGGGTCGTGCGCTGGAGTTGGCCTAACTCAATCATCACATGTCTCCAGTATATGCGACTAGGAGCGCCAGGGTTCATCGCCGGCTGCTAGTGCTAGGTGGCTGACCACGGTCCTCTTGGCCTCCTCATCAACCTCCAAGTGGGCGCCAGTGATCTGCCTCGTCTTCTGTGTCCTTAGAGTCATGGACGCAGTGGATCCTGATCTTGCCAACGGGAGATTTTCGTTTTTATATGTTTCTTTATGTTTTGTTAGAGTTTATGTCCTGCTCAGAAAGATGAGACAACGGCAGCTCCTTGAAGATGGAATAAGGTCTTTCCTGCCTAGCCCCATCCCTGTGGTCCTTCTAGCATCGTTGGAGGACATGTGGAGATGTGTCTCTAGCGGACCTCTCCGGATTCGGTCGGTGTTTGTCTTTGGTGGATCTACTCGGATCCGGACTTTGTTCGTGTGTATTCAGATTAAGTCATTCTGATCTACGTGTTCCTTCATCGGCGGCGGTTGTTGTTCTGGTGCGCTGGTCCTATGAGGCTTTAGCATGACGACTTCCCGACGGTCTACTATAACAAGATTTGCTCGGCCCCGGTAAGGGTCTGCATCAACTTTAACTTGGATGCAACAATTTTTGATTTTGGTTGCTTGTTGTGTGCAAATATTATTGGACGGTGCTTTAAAGACCTCTGGGTCTGGCTTAGTGGAACGCTCGAATCGATCTTTTCTTCACAGCCAGGCCGAGCAATGCAACTCAAGTCTGCATGGTGACTAGTGGTGGGAGCATGTACGTGGATTTGCACATGTTTTGTTTCATTGAGCTCCCTAATATCTTTTACATAATCCCTTCTAGTCTACACAACAGTGCTTCCATTTAAAATAAGCTCTACACAGAAAGGATGCACATCGTCTGCTTCGACTAGTCTGCACCACAGGTTGTATTCCATCCAATTTGGGTGACGTCACGTACCGACGTCTCCAACATTGTCTGCTTCGACCAGTCTTCACCAAAGTCGTAAGAAACAACATCGCTCCTACTGTCCTACAACACCTATGGTTACAAATGAAGAGTGCATGCTTCATGATCTGTTCATGTCTCTGATTATGGTTGCTATTACATACGTGATGTATTTCGTGTTCATCTAGTGTGTTATACCGTTGCATGCTAATAATAGTTTTAAGCATGAAAATTGGCTAATTCTCCATCGATAAAAGCACCCGCATGATGTATGTTCAGTCCGTGATTACACCGCCAAACTATTTTTGTCTTGGACTCCTGATTATTGGATCATTTTTTTCTTTAACGGGATCTTGACTTCTGCATCACCGATCATAATTTGTTTATTTATACCAAAATATGATAGACATCGAAAAAAAGCTTACACCACAGAAAGCAAACCAAAGAATAAAACACTTGGGACCTTGAGTCACTCAAAAGACAAGATATCCCAGACCATTATCCAAAGTTGATCTCATAACATCGGTCTTCTCTATCATCTACCATGATCCTTTCGTTAGGGACTAAGTATCCAAAAAATGACACAAAAGCCATTAAAGAGCGGACTACTACACGATGATGTCTTCAAGAGGAAATCACCATTTTCACCACGATGATATTGGTGGGTGAAGCAATACAAGACAAAGTTTGTATTATCACCTCTAAGTTGAGCCTTCTGTTGGGGAACGTGGTAATTTCAAAAAAATTCCTACGCATACGCAAGATCATGGCGATGCATAGCAATGAGAGGGGAGAGTGTCGTCTACGTACCCTCGTAAACCGTAAGCGGAAGCGTTATGACAACGCGGTTGATGTCGTCGTACGTCTTCACGATCGACCGATCCTCAGTACCGAACGTACGACACCTCCGAGTTCAGCACACGTTCAGCTCGGTGACGTCCCGCGAACTAACGATCCAGTAGAGCTTGGGGAAGAGCTTCGTCAGCACGACAGCGTGGTGACGGTGTTGATGAAGTTACCGACGCAGGGCTTCGCCTAAGCACCGCTACGATATGACCGATGTGGATTATGGTGGAGGGGGGCACTGCACACGGCTAAGAGATCAATGATCAATTGTTGTGTGTCTATGGGGTGCCCCCTGGCCACGTATATAAAGGATGGAGGGAGGAGGAGGCCGGCCCTCATAGGACGCACTCAAGTGTGGACTCCTACAAGGACTTCCTAGTCCTAGTAGGATTCCACCTCCCACATGGAATAGGAAAAAGGGAAGGGAGAAGGAGAAGGAAGGAAGGGGGCGCCCCCCTCCCTAGTCCAATTCGGACCAGTCCATGGGGAGGGGTGCGGCCACCCTTTGAGGCCGTTCTCTCCTTTCCCGTATGGCCCATTAAGGCCCAATACGAATTCCCGTAACTCTCCGATACTCCGAAAAATACCCGAATCACTCGGAACCTTTCCGATGTCCGAACATTGTCGTCCAATATATCGATCTTTACGTCTCGACCATTTCGAGACTCCCCGTCATGTCCCCGATCTCATCCGGGACTCCGAACTACCTTCGGTACATCAAAACACATAAACTCATAATACAAATTGTCACCGAACGTTAAGCGTGCGGACCCTACGGGTTCGAGAACTATGTAGACATGACCGAGACATGTCTCCGGTCAATAACCAATAGCGGAACCTGGATGCTCATATTGGCTCCTAGATATTCTACGAAGATCTTTATCGGTCAAACCGCATAACAACATACGTTGTTCCCTTTGTCATCGGTATGTTACTTGCCCGAGATTCGATCGTCGGTATCTCAATACCTAGTTCAATCTCATTACCGGCAAGTCTCTTTACTCGTTCCGTAATGCATCATCCCGCAACTAACTCATTAGTCACATTGCTTGCAAGGCTTATAGTGACGTGCATTACCGAGAGGGCCCAGAGATACCTCTCTGACAATCGGAGTGACAAATCCTAATCTTGATCTATGCCAACTCAACAAGTACCATCGGAGACACTTGTAGAGCATCTTTATAATCACCCAGTTACGTTGTGACATTTGGTAGGACACAAAGTGTTTCTCCGGTATTCAGGAGTTGCATAATCTCATAGTCATAGGAACATGTATAAGTCATGAAGAAAGCAATAGCAACATACTAAACGATCAAGTGCTAAGCTAATGGAATGGGTCAAGTCAATCACATCATTCTCTAATAATGTGATCCCATTAATCAAATGACAACTCATGTCTATGGCTAGGAAACTTAACCATCTTTGATTCAACGAGCTAGTCAAGTAGAGGCATACTAGTGACACTCTGTTTGTCTATGTATTCACACATGTACTAAGTTTCCGGTTAATACAATTCTAGCATTAATAATAAACATTTATCATGATATAAGGAAATATAAATAACAACTTTATTATTGCCTCTAGGGCATATTTCCTTCACCTTCATCTAAGACATTCAACAAGTGGATAGTAGAATTACATTGATGCTACAAGATCTACCCAATGAAAACTAGATCATGGACTTTCAATAGGAGAAACACATTAAAACTTGTCGTCGGATCCAACCAATCTGATAAGACTGGCACCACCATTGTCGATATTTACCATCTCAACTGACAAGCACCTTGTCATGTGGAATATTAGTTGATTCTTTATGTGAGTAGAAAAATATCACATAACCAGAACATGTACATGATACCCATATGTCCATTTGCATTGGGATCCAGAATAAGTTCACTAGAACTGTGTCGATGATGTCGACTTTTCGCCTAAGCCAACCTGAATTACTGTCGTATCACATGTGGCACCATTTTTGATAATATGCTAGGCAATACAATGCCATCCCATTTGCGCATTCCTTGAAAGCACACCCGACCACAAAGTGTCATACACCAAGGCCGTCGATTTACGCCAAATGTAGCTCCTCTCAGCTCCCTCGCCTACCACATGTGTCTGTCGCATCACCTTCTACCAGTATTATCTTATGTCTGGTGACCTAGATTGAAAAGTGACACCATGAAATACACTATCGAAATGGTTGAATTTCAACTGAGAAAACCCGGTCACCACTAGGAGGCAAGGGAGATCATGGAGAAGGCAATATGTTTGAGAGAGAGAGAGAAGCCAACATTGAGGCTACTGAGTCAACATTGGTTTCTGTTTGGTTTGAGCCTGAGCCTTTTGGCTGGGCCACATTTGATTAATGTATTAGGTATTTGTAATTTGATAAATCTCTACAACTAAATGGGAGTTGGTCGTTCTACGCTCGCCTCCACCCTTGCCTCCCCCCATTTGGTTTTCCGTGTTGTATTCCATCCCTCCCCCGTAATGCATTAATTCAACCAGATCAAACCAAATCTTATCAAAACCTCTTGCGCTGCCCTATCCATACCAAAATCAAATCAAATCTTATCACAACTCCAACTAAATCCAAAATTTCCATGCCCACCCCTACCCATACTCAAATCAAATGAAATTACCAAAATCTAGAATTTGATGGGTCCAAGGTATATGTAAGACACGACTGATGTTGGACCACTAGAATATGTATGCCCCGTTGTAACGCATGGACAATTAGCTAGTATTGAAAAAAAGTTAGAGTAGGCTAGGGAGTGTGCACGCACATAAGAAATTATTGGCACCATCCAAAGAGTGGCAATAAAACTCCACAGACATGGCCAAAATAATTTTTTGTGAGCTTTAGTCATCATCTACTCCTGATAGTTGTTGGATTTTCCCGACGAGGAAGGGTGAAATAGTATAATAGCATATAGTATTTTCCTTAGTTAAGAACCAAGATTATCGAACCAGAAGGAGGCAACATACGAACAACGTGAATGGTACCTACACACACAAAGTAAATGGTTACACCCAACAAAGGCAGGGGGTCGTTACTCCCCCTGTTCTCGCCAGTTGCAAGACTAAATCTGATAGTGATAGGCAAAACAAATAAAAGAAAAAATAAAGTAAAATAAATAACGTGAAGCAATTGTGGATTTCTTACTTTTGATCGCAAATGGACCCGGGGCCATAGTTTCACGAGAGGCATCTCTCATAAGCATAGCAACGATGGGTAAACAAATTACTGTTGGGCAATTGACATAATTGCACATAGTTATGATGATCATCTAAGCGGTAGACCGTAATCCAACTGCATCTACTACTATTACTTCACCCCAAGATCGCTATCCAACATGCATCTCAAAGTATTAAGTTCATGACAAAATAGAGTAACACTTTAAGCAAGATGAGATAATGTAGACAAAGTAAGACCAATTAATATAAACAATATAAATATGTGTCGTCACCCCTCCTATCATAGGACAAGATCACCGCAAGATTGAACCTACTTCAAGGTATCTCTCCCATTGAAGATAAATTGATCTAGGCCAAACAAGACAGATATATCGGAGAGAAATACAATATAAAATTACTCAGCAAATAAATCTCAAGAGACTCAAATAATTCAATTACATCGGATTGATCTTAGAGAAGATCATTGCATTGAAGAGAGAGAGAGAGAGAGAGAGATCTAGCTACTACTATAGACCCGTAGGTCCTGAAGGAACTACTCACACATCATCATGTAAGAAGCAAGGTTGATGAAGATAGCCTCCCAAATGATTCCCCCCTCCGGCAGAGCACCAGAAAAATGGCTCCAGATGCAATCTCGGAAGAACAGAGGCTTGCAGCGGCGATAAAATTGTTTCGGATCTCGCTTCCAGGGTTTCTGGATATTTGGAAATTATAAGCTAGGAATTAGGACAGACACAACAACGAGGTGCCCACAAGTCAGGGTGGCGCGTGTACCCCCTGGGCGTGCCAACTTAGCTTGTGGGTCCCTCGTGGGTCTTCTCGTCCTCCCCCGAAGCTTCTAGGGTTTCTTATGATCTAGAAAAAATCACTGTGAAGTTTCATTGTGTTTGGAGTTCGGTAGCTATGGTTTTTCTACGAGACAAAAAACAAGCAAAAACAGGAATTGACACTGGGCACTAGATTAATAGGTGGAAATAGTAATATAATATGGCATACAAAGCATACAAAAGTGACAATATAATTGCATTTAACAATAAAAAATTATAGATACGTCGGAGACGTATCATGCCCCTGCACGGATCTATTGACCAACATCCTCCTCTGGCTAGCATTGTTGCCTCCAGCACCGATCTGTTGAATGATCTACTCCTTTAGCCATGGTTTCCAAGCTGTCTACGGATTCAGTCGACGAAAGTGGCGTGGTTATCTAGTTGCGGCCTGGATGAGGAGGGATGCACATCTGATACCTGGTTTCCTTGATAGGCTCTCGGACTGGGCGGCGGTACTGTTGTCTAAACCTCGGCTAGGACGAGGACCGTCATGTTCTAGATCTATCGGCGTGTTGCATCTCAGGCTTTGCCCCAAACATTAAGTGTGTAGTTCTTTGGACGAGATTCCCGCTTCCAGATAGTGATGTCAACATGTATGTGTGTGTGTTGTTTCCTTGTTAGAGGCGTCATCGAGGTGATCCAGAATCTCTACCGTCCTGAAGATCTATTCTTCGTGTGAAAAGCAAGATCTGCATTGTAGGGTCACGATGGCGGCACCCTTGTCGTCATCTATTCCTTGGAAGGCTCGTTTTTGGAGATTTGACCTCTTGGTATGAGCATTTGGTTTGTGGTGGAGTGTCTAGTCATGAGTTGGCCATGGCTATGGCGGTGGCTGGATGGGGCATGGCGTTTGCATTAGTGTGTCCATCTAAGGGCGGCTGTTGGCTGGAGGCGTAATTTGTTGGAGCACTTTGTACATGCGAATAGTGTTAGATAAGTCATGTTTTTCGTCTCGCTGAGATTGAAGCATCACATATCCGCTCCTCTTTCAGATGTCTTCTCTCCCCAATGTCGATGGGGTCATCAAACATGCTTTTGGCGGTCATGACCAATGCGGCGGGAAGGTGCACTTTGGTGAAGTTGCGAAGAAGTTGGAAGTCAACGGACCATGAGCATCGTTGCTGATGTACGGTCACACCGCTTTTGTCGGCATTTTTCTTCTCTATTTGCATTGTGTTTGATAGGCCTTTTAGCATTTTTCTTTATGTCTTCTGTTATTTTAAAACTAGTCTAGCTATGTGTGACGTGTACTTTGCCAATGTTTTTGCCCGAATAAACCGAGCAGCTATTCACCTTTTGTTCTTGCACAATGAAATCTTAGCAGCTCTCTTGCTAACTTAAAAAGAAAACCTCCCAAATTTCTTATTGTTCACTTGGCTATTTCTCATTCACGTAAGAAAAGAAGGAAACCCTCGGGCCAGCCTGGCGAGCAACGACTAGTCTCGCGGTGCTGTGAAGATGAGATTCGCAGCTCAGCAAAGGCAAACGCAGGCAGGGTGGGGGCACGCGAATCGTACGGCCCGTGACCCCATGATTCGGACGGGCTCCGCTCCGCCTCCGCGTCCAACCAGCGCCGCCGTGCGGTGGCGCGCTCGCGTCGCCATCCCATTGGAATCCGACGCGCCAGGCGATCCGTACAAGCCCGGCTGTTGGGTTTTGTCGATCTGGCCCCGCCCCGGCCTGAGCTGCGTCGCCAACGGATGAGTATCCCGGCTTTTGCTCGTTTTTCGGCAGCGTGCGCGCAGAGGCTCAGGAGCTCAGATTAGAGCGCTTGGACCACCGGCGAGAGCCTGTACCTGCCGAACGAAGAACCCATGCTGCTGCCGGGCCGCGCGCAGCGTAAGGGTGGGCCGCACCGAGGGCCTTGACTTGTCGTCTCGTCAGCACTCCACTCATGTTTGCCTCGGGGGGAGGCGGACACGTGTTGCTCGCGGAGGCGGGCAAGTCGCTGTTTGCTGTGACACTCGAGCTACTGCTGTGATTTTTCACTCTTCTTCTTCTTAAATTTCACTTTTTTTTAGCATTTGAATTAATTTGCAGTCCTCCCTACTGCTCACCATATCAGTTAATATATAACTCCCAAACTGAAACATGATGTAATACTGAAACAAACAAACAAAATAAACCGTGGTAACATGTGTAACTTTAGATGGTTGTGATTTGAGAATGCTTCAGGCATCCAAGAATTAGCATCACATAGAAAAAAAATGGTTTACATATGGGTTATTCGGATTTATACACAAATTAGTGCTGGTGGCTTGGGGTGCACCCGTGCTTCCAAGCCACGGCATTGTGACCGCAACGTCATAGTTTTTTTTACGATAACATCAAGTACATTGGCACATCACATAAATTGAAGTCAAAACACACGCATTGAAATTTTATGGAATTGTAAGTAGATGTGTCATATATGAAAATTCAGCTTTTTGGATTTTCATTGGGAATCTTTGGTTAAATTGGTGTCACTGTCTCCGAACACTAGATATATTCTCAACTTACACATAGGACGTCTATGGTATTCCCTGATACCACGCCACAGAAGCACAACAAAAAATATATTGTTTGAGTGAACGACACAATGTGTATTTAACCTAGCACCAAAATTAAATATAAGTGATCGCCCCCTCCCCTCGCGTCGTCCTCCTCTGGCGACACGGGGGGAATCCTAGCCGCCGCTACTAGGAGCCCCCGCCGGCGGCCTCCCCCGCATCGCCGCCGCCAGAGGGCCGGCCGGCGAAGCCAGGCCGGGCCCCAGGAAGGTTGCGGCGGGGCGGATCTGGGCCCCCCGTGCCCCCAACCCCCCCAACGACGCCCCCGCCTCCCCTCTTCGCCACAGCAGCGCCGCCCCCCTGCTGGTCGACGACGGCGACGGATCCGGCCCACCCAGGGCGGCCTGGCCTCGCGCATCTCCAGCCGTCCACGCCCCCTCCCCTACCATCCTCGGCCGCCGCAGCTTTCCCTCCCCACGCGCCTCCCCTCCTCTGCCCGCGACCCGGTCTCCTTCCGGCGATTCTCGGGCTCCCCTCCCAGCTGCTGCTCGAGCCTGCTTGTTGGCGGCGGCGGCCGGTTGCGGGGCGTTCGCAGCCTGCCCTCTCATGCAGGCGGCCCCTCGTCTCCAGCGGCCCTCCCCCTCCCCATGCCACGGTGGTGGCTCTCGCGTGGTGGCAGCGAGGTGTACGCGGTTGGGGCTGACTCGGGGCCCTTCGTGGCGGGTCTTTGCTGGTGTTGTTCCGGCCCCGGCGGCTACAGGCCCGCGTCTCTCCGGTGCCCTTTGCCGCCGGCGTCCTCCACCAGGATCCTCCGGCCCCGCGGTTGGGTAGCTGCGCCCCTTCCAGATTACCCAGCCTGTCGAAATCTCGACGGTCAAGGCCACGACAGCTCGGCCTGCGTGCTTCCAGCCCTTGCTTGCCGGCGTCGCCGAAAGCCGTCGTGGCAAGACCCCCACGTGGTTCGCCTCGCCGCCCGCCCCACCATGTACGCCTCAAAGCCCCCTCCTTTTGCCAGCTCCGGTGCTCCTGGGTGCGGTGGTGGTGCCACCCTCCGACGGCAGGTGTAGCCCCGCCAACCCCCCCACGACTCGGTGACTCCAATCAGCGTTGGCTCCCCCATCTACGATACCGGATTCGGCGGCTATGGGATCGCTCAGCTTCAGACCAGGGAGAGATCCCTGCTCGGCTCGCCGGTGCTGGCAGCGACGGCGCCCGCGGGTGTCGTTTTCCTCCATGGAGGCGCGCTGCCAAGGCCTTCTTCAGCTGCACCCCTCTTCGAGCTCAGGGGAAACCCTAGGTCTGGGTCTCCCGGACCGGATAGTGACGGAGCCTCGGCGTCGTTCTCCTTCTTGAAGGCACTATCTTGCTCGCTCGCGTCCTCGGTCTTGCGTCGGATGATGTCGGAGTTCTCGTTGGTTAGGTAGTGCCGCTCTTGGCTCGGGTTTGGTTGGTTAAGCTGTGATGTTTTCTTGTGTTTGGGCCGAGCATCCCTTGTCTCTCTGCTCCGGGCACCATGTTCACGCCTGCATGAGTTTGTGTCATGTGTTGTATCCTCTGTACTCATTCTTCTTCTTCTTCTATCAATGGAATGATACGCAAACTTTGTGTATTCGCGAAAAAAAATTAAATATAAGTTCCATACTTGTGTTTATCAATAAAAAACAAAGTTTTGTTATGAATAGTAGCCAAAGAACTGTTTGCTAAAAAGTTAGTACTATTCACCTTTTCTTGTACAAGTCAGCTTTTTCCTTTAATATGTCAAGCAAAACTGAATATAGAGTTTGTTTAGTCGATCTTTGGTCCAACTTCTAGGCAAACTACTATAGTAAAGTCTAATGACTTTTCCTGTTATACACACAGAAGGTATGTTGCCAAACTGGAGGATGATGTCATGGTTGTGGGGTTAGCGTTTTTATTTCCAAGAAAGTCTTTTTCTAGCTAGGCTCTCCATGGAAGTCTTGAATCTTGAATCCCTAAAAACAAGTCTTTGAATCTTGAAGACAATTTTGTTTTGCAGGGAAATATTATATCTAGCTATGTATTCATCTAGGGGTTTTGAAGTATTGCCTACTGTAAGTTCATGATCTCTTGTTACACCTATGATCACCATAATGATCGATCATGCCTTAATAAGGTAGTACCACCTCTGTTAAGATGTATTTTATGTCTCAAAGAGCTTGTAGTCGAAATTCTCTACACACTCCGATCCAAATTAATTGCCGCAACCTCTATACAATCTCTATACAACATTGAATAGGTGTTTGCGCCAATTAATTCGGATCCGATGGAGTAACTTATTTACTAGCAACACATTTTTATACTAGATAGTAACCGGCGAGCTAAGTTACATGTAGGAGACCAGCTGATCCCCAAAACATCAAAAAAAAAAAAAAAACTGTACCCCAGCGGTGATCGGCTCTTTTCATCCTTTTCCACGGCCAACCACCCCAGGTCAAAAGCTCGCACATCAGCACACACTAGACTCTAGAAACATCAGCAACAAGCGTTTTAAAAAGGGTAAAGGTGGAGCTAGCGATGCACTGTGCGCACATCTTATAGCCAATCCACACCCACAGAATAGTTACAGTACAAACTTAATTACACAACTACGTGGTACATCCACATAAACAGTGCATACAGTACTCCTCGTGACCCACTCGACATTTTAGTCAAGTATCTGGCTGCAGCTTTATATACTGCCGAGCTCGGATATTTCAGACAGTGCCAAAGCTAGTGAAACTGGGGACCTTTTTCCCCTTCTGGCTTTCATCAAACCAGAAGGTCCAAAACACTTCAATCAGAAGGGAAAAAAATACTCTAGAGATTGAGAGAAAAAGGGGTGAAGAAGTGCAAGGAGATCAGGGCAGACGCTAAACCCACATCTGCATGCGTTACCGGAGAGAAAAAACGGGTCTCAACGCCGGTACGCGCCTCCTTACCAATCCTCGTTATTTCAGGCTCCAAGTTCAGTAGTGGTGCTGTAGCAGCAATAGTAGTGGTACTAGTAGCAAGTCGCGACGCCATGGCATGGAGGCCATGATCGATCGATCGATCTATGGCTACGGGTCGCGGTAGCTCCAGAGGCTCTCCCCGGCCTCGGAAGGGTCCGGCGATTCGTCGGAGGAGTCGGGGCTGAGCCTCGGGGGGCTCATCATCATCCCGGCGGCCATGCTGCGCAGGAACTGCGGCGTCTCGAAGAGCGCCTCCTCGTCCAGGAAGAACTGGTTGAACCCAATGCCGGCTTGATCCTGCTGGGCCGCGCCGCTCGCCGAGGCAGCGGCGGCACTGCCTCCGCTCAGCTGCTGCTGCAGCTGCAGTGCGGATCCAGCAGCCGCGGGGGCAATGCCGCCGCCGGCGCGATCGTGCTGGACGGAGACGGCTGCGGCGGCCGCCGCCGCGCGGATGTCGTCCGCGGAGGTGGACGCCGGGGCGCGGCGCGTGGCGGCTAAGGCGGGGAAGTTGAGCGCCGCGTCGGGCCCGCGCAGCGCCTGGGCGGCCACGTCGTAGGCCACGGCGGCCATCTCGGCCGTCGGGAACGTGCCGAGCCAGATGCGGCGGGCCTTCCGCGGCTCCCGGATCTCCGAGACCCACTTCCCGCACCGGCTCCGGATGCCGCGGTAGAAGGGGTGCTTGCCCGACGACCCATGCCCAGACATTGATTGATCAGCTAGGGCAATGGCCGCACTACCCGACACTACACTACTGAGAAGGAATGCAGTATCAGTCGATGGGTGCGTGGGTGAGAGTGGTGACTGACTGCCGGAGTGTGCGCGTGCATGCAGTTCGCCGTCGGATAAATTAATGCACGCGGAGGAACTCCGCTATATAAGGGGGCCGCCAGGGAAGAAGCGCGCGGGCGGGAAGCGTGAGGGACGCCATGACACTCGCTCTCGATGAGCTGTTGCCCGGGAAGCAAACAACTAAGGTAATCGCAGCCACAGCCCCTTGCAGTTCCTTTCGGGCGTGTGGGGAAGAATCACGTCGCTTTCGGGCTCTCTAATCAATTTGCTCGTTTTCTTTTCTATCAAAAAAGGCGTAAATATTTGGCCTTTCGTTTTCCTTCTGTTTTCTGCATGGGTGATGGGATCTTTTGTACAGTATATTAGTGTTTTTCTTAACTATATACTACACGGAATGTTTTCTTATTTTTCTATAACCAGCGGTAATATTTTGTTTTGGGATACAGTAAGTTTATGGATTAGCTTTAGAGCAAGTATATAATAGTGGGCTTATAGCCCGCGTACATGACGTTTTTGCATATGTGGAGGAGAGAGATGAAAAGGTAAGGAAAGTGGACTTTCATGCAAGAGCCTAGCTATATGCGGATTTGTAGACAAATACAATAATGTGAAGAAAGAGAAAAAACAGAAGGTTGAAAAAAGTAGTAATATTATAGCCAACCTTATAACTCACACTACTATATGAGTGACTATAGATGATGGCTATACATGACATGGCAGTTTCTTGTAGCCATCAGAGCAAGTATAATAAAGTACAGTCAGTAGGCTGTAAGAATTAAAATATTGCATGTTTGCTGTGTTGGATGAGAGAGAAGAGAGAGAGAAGGCAAGTGGACGGTAGATTAACAGCCGGCTGCAGCACTTTCTCCAAGAAACAATGTGAGAGTGTAAGGTGAGCCATCTAATGAAGTAATACTACTTAGTAACTAGCTACTATACATGCTGGTTATCAGGTTGGTTATAAATGATGTGTCAATCTCATTTAGCCCATCGTTGACTATACTATTAACCATGCTCTCAACTGGCTATACTATTAACCATGCTTTTATGGAGCTGCACCTTTTGAAAAGGAAAACAAGGCTTTTAGATCCATCTCTGGTTCTTATCGAGGTGTGTGCAGTAATTAACTTCTTATGAGGGCATCTCCAACAGTTATATGTTCATCGTTGGTTAAATTGCCACATAGAGAGTTTTGATGACATGACATATAATAAAAGAAGAGAGAAAATGAAATCGTATGAACCTGAAGCAACGCTCCAGGCACAAGCTCCGAGGCAAGCCTGTTCATTTCTTCAATATTTAGTGGGTCCGCCTGGTTGTTTAACATACGTTTAACATACGCCCCATTAAAGAGCTTGTATGATGTACTATTGATTACAACACTTATACCAATGATTGAACATACAAACTGTTGCAGATAGCCTCAGCAAGTGAGCTGGCTTGTATTTTTTACACTGACATATTCTTTGATTGTGACGTTGCTAAGGTAATTCAGAGAAATATTTCCGACTTAAGAGTGAAACAAGTTGCGAACAATTATGAGATAGCTCCAGGGAATGGACCTGATATATTGGCACTAGGGTTAGTTGACCCTAACCCGCAAAAATAAAAGTTGACCCTAACGATATCTCGTACTTTTCTAGGTTTTTTTAGAAATGGAGGAGGACCCCCGGCCTCTGCATCTGGACGATGCATGCAGCCACTTTATTAATTATTCACACAAGACCTTACAAAGTCATACAACAGTAAGACTGAAGCCACCGTCTAGGCAACAAAAGTGTCGCTACTCCTATCCAATTGATGAAGGGATGCTGATAGTCTGGGCCTAATACCAAAAAGACCTCGCAGCCAAACCTAACATCTAAGACCTGAGGTCCAACCAGGACGCCTGCTGGGTATGGGCACCCATCAGTCCGGCGTGCTCCTCAACCAGGACGCCTGCCGGGTATGAGGCCGCCGCAGCCACCTGCCACCAATCCATCTTCAGAGCTGTACTGCTGCATGAACGTTGCCCGGTCTTGCTGCCGCCAACGCCACCACGACGCCAGACAGCGTTGACCTCCTGTGCGAGTCCATCATCGCACATCAGACGCCTAATCTCCAGAGCGCCATGCCATCGAGATCCGACACCATCAATGTATGTGATGAAGCACCGCTCCTCCTCTTGTCACCTCCAGCCATCACTTGCTCCAAAACGACGCCCCCATGAGGGAAAGCGCTACTAAGAACGCCATCATCGTCCGATCCGGGAGACCTAGATCTAGGGTTTCCCCTGGAGCATCCCGAGCCTGATGACGCCAACTGCAACAACGATGCCTCGACAAGGAAATGACATCAAAGACGCCGCCATCGTCCGCCATGACCGTAGTCGGCGCGATTTTCATTGGCAGTTGCGCCACCGGGCGTACGGCGCCGGCTTCACTGGTTCCTTCGACCGTAGCAAACTCCAAAACGATGCCCTGAACAGGGACTACGGCGCAAGAGCACCACCATCGCTCGATCCCATGAAGATCTAGGGTTTCCCCCGGAGTTGCCCTGGCTGTCAAGGACCAGACAAAGATGCCGACGTGTCGCACTCGCCATGGCGCCGACCATGACCCGAAGACGAAGCTCACGCCTGAGCCCAGATCCGGCCGGGCCGCCGTCGATCTGGTCATGTAGCGACCAGACCTCAAATGGCCTGTGCTGCTGTGCACCAGTGTCATCCCTGGATCAGTAATGCTGACACGCACAGTACAAATGGAGGATTTATAACAGAGTAGCAATCACACACTTATTACATCGAATATCTCCGAAGAGATAAGTATAATAAACATGGCTTAAGGCCATCTAATAACGATAACAGCGGAAGACTTGGAAGATAAGTGAGTCCATCAACTCCAGCGGCATCACTGAGTATAAGACCACGACCTAAGGCACCTTACTCGTCGTCTGAAAAGTCTGCAACATGAAACGTTGCAGCCCGAAAACGGGTCAGCACATAGAATATGCTGGCAATGTAACACATAGAGAGCAATGAACAATGATAATGCTATACTATATGCATATATGGCTGGTGGAGAGGCTCTATGGTTACAGTTTTGCGAAAAGCCAATTTTATCCTACTGCAAAAGGAATAAATTTCATTTAACTATCATGGTGGTTGAAACATTGAGAAGGTACCTCCAACTCAATCCCAATTAAGTAACATCATTAACCCAACAAAATTAATTATAAGTATCACGGTGATGAGATTCAAATGATAATCCAGGTACTAGATACTCAAGTTGTCCATAACCGGGGACACGGCTAATCATGATCAGTTTGTACACTCTGCAGAGGTTTGTGCACTTTTCCCACAAGACTCGATCGCCTCCGCTTGATTCTCGCACTGCATGATGTTTGAGAAACGGATGACCGAGACACAGTCTTTCAGAAACAGTCACTCTCTACTCTGGATGGACCGGTACACCTACTTTCCCCTACATCTGCTAGTCCACCTCTTCAAGAGATCCTGTAACCTACTCAGCTATGCTAGAGCCCATAATAGCTTGCGGCTGCACACGGAAGTTTCTAGCATGAATAATCTTATGATCCCTTTGAGCCTGGGTGGCGGACCTTATACATACAGGCAACACTGGGTTCTCCAGGTGCCTCAATCCACCCAGATGTGAGTTTTTAGTTGCCACCTTAAGTTGAACCATTATTAAACACTCACATCTGTCATGAATAACTCTCAAACCCAATCCACGTCTACGAGCATAGCATGGCAATAAATAAAAGCAACGTAGAAGTAACTCCCAAGGGTTTGATATAGACAGGTAATAGGTACTACCTCAACTACTTCCCAGTACCCACAATTTAATTAGATCCTAATCATGCAATGTGTGTGAGGGAATAGATCTAATGCAATAAAACTGGGTATGAACGGGGTATGATCAAAGTGTTACTTGCCTTGCTGATGATCCGCAAAACCTAGCGAGTCGAAGTAACAAGCGGCACACTCCGGGTACTCTATCGCAAACAAACAAGTATACAATCAGCACTCATCTAATGCACAGGTAAAACTCGAAAGAAAGATCCAACCAGAAAGTTCAACTTAAGAACTCCGGTTTGCAAAAAGAATCAACTCGAAAGAAGCAACGAAAGTCAAACGGCGAAAGAAAGAAACCTCGTTGGCTAATCTGGATCTAGGTCCAAATTTTACTGTAACAAAAACTTGTTTGAGTAGGTTAAACGGAAAGAGAATTTCGAGACGAAACTCTAGGCGCTTGAATCACCTGATTCCGATAAACGAGCGAGAAGTTAAACATATTCGAAAATTCGATCGGAAATCGAATCTGAGAAAATAACGAGAAAATCCGACGAAAAAGAAAAACGGACGAACGGTTAAATAACAGACGTTCGTTAACAGAGAAAAACCGACGAACGCGTTCGTCAAAACGAACGGTTCGGTGAACGCTCGTAAAATAAGAAAACCGAAAAAAAACCGATCTAGGGTTTTTTTTTTTTAAAAACAAAAGGTTTTTTTTTTACAGAAAACTGGTCAATAGCAAAAACGGCCGGCGGCAGCAGTACCTCGGCGGGACTCCGGCGAGGCTCCGGCGGGCGGGGCTCGGGCGGCGGGGGGTGCGGGGCTCGGGGCGGCGGCTCCGGCGGCGAGGCAAAAGGCGGGCGGCGGCGGCGGGCGATGCGAGCGGCGGCGGCGGCTCGGGTGAGGAGAAAACGGAGGGGGGGTATATATGGAGGGGGGTACTCCGGCTTGGGGAAGGGGCATCCGAGGCGGCTCCCGTGCTCCCGGCAGACTCCGGCGGCGTCGTGGGGAAGAAGGAGAGGTCGCGGCGGGGTGGGCCGTCGGCTGGGCTCGGCCCAGTCGGCGCGGCGCATTTTTTTTTAAAAGTTCCGCGGGAAAAATTGCGTAGAAAAAAAATAAAAATCAGAAAAAATGAAATAAATTTTCCCCGTCTAGTTAGAAAATCTAGAATAGGGTGAACATTTTTAAAATAAAAAATAAATATTTTGAAAACATGCATATTTTTAAATGCAATAAAAATTGCAAATAAAATCCAAATAATGTTTTTAACATTTTTGCTCCAGTATTTCAATGTTTTTGGAGAAGTCATATTTTCTCCTCTCGCTTATTTATAAATTGAAATATTTTTCCGGAGAGAAAAATAATTAAAAATCCCAATCCTCGTTTGAAAAATCAAATAAGAAAATTCGAGAAAATCCCCAACTCTCTCCGAGGGTCCTTGAGTTACGTAGGATTTATCGAGGATTTGTCAAAATGCAACAAAACATGATATGCAAATGATGATCTATGTATAACATTCCAAATTGAAAATTTGGGATGTTACAGGTCACGCCGCCGTCGTCCATGTCGACCATGGCGCCCTAGATCTTGAAGCTGCCTGCCATGGGGAATGGGATCGCCGGAGCGCCGCCAGCCCCCGTTGTGACGTCCGGCCGCACGCCATGCTCCGGCCCGGGGGCGCCGGCCCGCGCCAGCTCCTCACGAGCGGGAGGGCACATAGTCCCCGCCGCCGCCGGCGACGGCAAGGCTTTGCCTGGCCGCGCCCTCGGGCGGCGGCGAGGGAGGAGGAGGACGAGAGGGGGAGTTGGGGGCGACTGGATCTGGAGGCCTCCGAGCCGCCGCACGGGGGCGACTCAGGAGCGATGGGATCTGGAGGCCTCCGAGCCGCCGCACCGGGGCGTACTTTTTTAGATGGAAGCCACACTCTACATGGGTGAATGTACACTACTCCATTCGTTCCTAAATACAGGTCTTTCTAGAAATTTCAACAACTGACTATATACGGATCAAAATGAGCGAATCTACGCTCTAAAA
This sequence comes from Triticum aestivum, assembly GCF_018294505.1. NCBI lineage: Eukaryota > Viridiplantae > Streptophyta > Magnoliopsida > Poales > Poaceae > Triticum > Triticum aestivum. The sequence goes on from NC_057799.1 coordinate 510,232,849, forward strand.
TATGTCTATATACATCCGTATGTGATAGTTCATTTTAAATCTCTAAAAAGACTTATATTTAAGAACGGAGGGAGTATATTGAAAGAGCAGAGCTATACACACAACATTACCAGGCCGATTTACACACGATGTTATCAATCAAACCGTTGGTGCTAGGAGGCATCATTGCATCGTGCATAAATCGGCCAGGCACCCTCGTGCACAAAGTAGTTAATTTAGATTTGTCTAGATACGAATGTATCCAACACTAAATTGTGTCTAGATGCGATGTATTTAGACAAATCTGAGTCAACTAATTCCGGACGGGGAAGTATTATATGTCCATGTTCATAATTATTTTTATATCTCAATACTATAATTGCATTGGTTATTGAATATGAGATTCAGAGGAAAACTGAATTGCTTGTATGAAAATATAAATGCCAATATGATCGCTAGTCATGCCTCTAAAAACTCATGTATTCATGATGATCTTGTTTTTCTGATCATGAGCATTGTTAAAAGTAGCAATGATGCTATCAATAATAAGAACACATTATTATCAGAACAATGGCGTTGGATATACCCAATCTACGAATTACTGAGAGGTAGTATCTTTATTATGTTGTTGGTATTTTCATAGTGTTAGCGTTTACTTAGTTCCTTGGACCATAAAAATATTGTATGCCAACATACCGAATGGTTACTTTAGGTTTATTGAATAGAAGTAACTTACGGGTATACCAGAAACATGTGTTTCGGTAACGATAGTTCAAACCTGGGATTTGCTCCTCTCATGATGGAGAGATACCCTCTGGGTCCGCTTATCGTTATCGTCTGGCTTACACATGTGATGGAGATCATCAGAATAGCGGAACACATAAACGAGTGAAGAGAACAAAGCCGGTAGCGAGGATAACTGGTATGGTGATTATGGAGTTGATCACGGAAATTCCGATATTATCTCACCTCGGATTTTGTAATGTATCGCGATGCAAAGGGAATCATATTTGGGAACAAAAGGTTCGTTTGAGAACTTCATGAATATGCGAGATTTAACAAGGGTGTCCAGATTCCACTGCTAACTATTGACCGGAAAGGGTTCAGGGTCATGGCCGCTTATTTTTCAAACGTGCAGGTGTCGGCGGATTTATTCTGAGCCACTGGAAATCCTCCAAAACCCTGGTTCGAGCCCTGGGGGCTTGGTATACGTCTACAAGGCAACGAGCTAGGCACGGCAAGGACACAACGAGCTACCCAGGTTCGGGCCACCGTGCGGTGTAAAACCGTACTCCTGCTTGGTTCTATTGTTTGTGGACAACGCTCTTGGAGCTACAAGATGAGTCGGAGCTCTTGGGGGTTAGTAATGGCGCCAGGGGTCGATTAGGACTCGATACCCCTCTACGGTGGCCGCATTGCCTGTTTTATAGGTGCCTTGGGCCTCTTTCCTGAAAACATGAGGGGAAAGGGCTACCACAGGGCGGCAATTTGAAAGGGGATAGGCGCCGGTGTTTATTCTGACAAAAGGTGGTCTTCGCCTGCTAAAGTGTTATCCATGATGTGTCAGGGATCCACGATGACCTCCGTCCTACCGCGCCATCGTCTTGGTCTTCTATCACCGAAGGGGAAACCTTTGGGACTTACTTTGGGGGCAGGCATGCGCAGCTGCTCCCTTATCACCAAAGGGGAAACTGCCCCGGCCGCGCAGGCTGGCACCTGCCTTGGTTACGTCACCCACCTCATGGGCACACGACCGCGCCGCGTGGGTTCATCGGGAGGCCTCGTGGGAGGGCGCCTCGCGAGGGGGCCTCGCGGGGTGATACGTCTCCGTCGTATCTATAAATTTTTATTGTTTCATGCCAATATTATACAACTTTCACATATTTTTGGCAACATTTTATATGATTTATTGGACTAACCTATTGATCCAGTGCCCAGTGCTAGTTCCTGTTTTTTGCATGTTTTTTGTTTCGCAGAATATCCATATCAAACAAAGTCCAAGCGTGATAAAAATCTACGTAGAGTTATTTTGGATTTTTTTTTGATTTTTGAGAGGTGGAATCAACGCAAATGGGGGCCCACTGAGTAGATTTTTGTTGTCCTATCGGTAATTGGTGAATTGCTATGGTTCTTTAATTTGCTTGTGGTTATGTTGCTGTCCTTTGGTGCCCATCATATGAGCGCGTGTGTGGATCACACCATAGGGTTAGTTGTATGTTGATAGGACTATGCATTGGAGGGCAAGGGTGAGAGCAGCTTTAGCCGAAACATACAAATTGATGCATACGGGATTGAAGGGGGGCCAATATATATCTTAATGCTATGGTTGGGTTTCACCTTAATGAACATTAGTAGTTGCGGATGCTTGCTAATAGTTCCAACCATAAGTGCATAGATATCCAAGTAAGGGACGACATGCTAGCAGTGGCCTCTCCCACATAAAAACTTGCTATCGGTCTAGTAACGTAGTCAATTGCTCACGGAAAATTCCGCAAATACTACCACCACAAATACACACTCATTTTACTAAACTTAATTATTTCTTTATTTAAACATCACCTAACTTTTATTTCCACGTTCTTTATTATCTTGCAAACTTATCCCTTTACACCTACAAAGTACTTCTAGTTTTATTCTTGCTCTAGGTAAAGCAAACGTTAAGCATGCGTAGGGTTGTATCGGTGGCCGATAGAACTTGAGGGAATATTTGTTCTACCTTTTGCTCCTCGTTGGGTTCGACACTCTTATTTATCGAAAAAGGCTACAAACGATCCCCTATACTTTTGGGTTATTGATAATCCCCAAGTGCAGGGAATCATCGTAGCAATTCCCAAAGGTGGAAGTGATAAGTATGGAGTGTCGAACCCACAAGGAGCTAAAGGTAAGATCAATATTCTCTCAAGTCCTATCTGCCACTGATACGACTCTACATACACCGAACGTTTGCTTCCAACTAGAAACGAGAAATAAAACTACGTTGTGGGTATGAAGAGAATAACTTTGCATGGTATCGGAGAGCTAAAATATAAAAGTAGATGCTGTTATCATAAAGTTAGAATATATTACTAAATATTATAAATAGAGTGTGGAATAATGATGGGTCGGTGTGCGGAATTATCCTAGGCAATCGTTAACAAGACCGGTAATCACTATTGCAATTTCATATGAGGGAGAGGCATAAGCTAACATACTTTCTCTTCTTGGATCATATGCACTTATGATTGGAACTCTAGCAAGCATCCGCAACTACTAAAGATCATTAAGGTAAAACCCAACCATAGCATTGACATATCAAGTCCCCTTTATCCCATACGGAACAACCCCCTTACTCGGGTTTATGCTTCTGTCACTCAAGCAACCCACTATAAGCGAATCATGAATGTATTGCAATACCCTACAGTGGGAATCCCTCACGCTTGCGCGACACGGAGGGCACAATAGGACAACACCAAAATAAAACATACAACTCATACCAATCTAGATCATCAATCAACCCAAAGACAAAGGATATCTACTCAAAACATCATAGGATGGCAACACATCATTGGATCATAATATGTGGCATAAAGCACCATGTTCAAGTAGGGATTACAGCGGGGTGCAGGAGAGTGGACCGCGTAAAAGAGATGAGGATGGTGATGATGATGGTGATGTTGATGAAGACGATCACCGCGGCGATAATTCCCCTCCCGATGGCACTCCGGCGCCACCGAGAGAGAGGAGGAGAGGTTCTACCCCTTGTGCTTCGTCCTCCATGGCCTCCCCCTGGATGGGGAGAGGTTCTCCCTCTGGATCTTGGCCTTCATGGCGATAATGGCCCCTCCGGGATCCTCCTCCATGGCCTCCGGTGATGATGGCCCCCTCCAGCAGGGTGCTAGAGAGGGCCTAGATTGATTTCTCGTGGCTACAGAGGCTTGCGGCGGCGGAACTACCGATCTAGGTTTTTTTCTGGAGGTTTGGGTATTTATAGGAGAGGTTGGCGTCGAGAACAAGTCAGGGGGCCCCACGAGAAGTCCACGAGGCACAGGGGGGCGCCCTAGGGGGGTGGGCGCGCCCTCCACCCTCATGGGGCCCACGGGCGTCCCCTCCGGTAACTCTTCATTCTAGTATTTTTTATATTTTCCAGAAAAATTCTCCGTTGATTTTCATCGCATTCCGAGAACTTTTATTTCTGCACAAAAACACGGTAGTTCTGCTGAAAACAGCGTCAGTCCGGGTTAGTTCTAATCAAATCATACTGAAATCATATAAAACTATTGTAAACATGGCATGCATACTTCATAAATTATAGATACGTTGGAGACGTATCAGTTATCATGGGGTTGCTTGTTGTGGTGGTGGTCTTGATGAAGTCCTTCGTAGGGGAAGACCCTCGCGGGGCAAGGCCCTTGCGAGGCTGCTGGCTTTGCGGCGCCCGCTGGTGGGCCGCCTCACGAGTTGAGCCAAGGGGCCCTTCCTGGGACGTAGGCAGATGGACCGTGGTACCCTGGTTCCCACTGGGCCGAAGCAGGGGCACACGCTTAACGACTAGTTGTCATGATAACTGGAGAAATAAGAAATGAGTAAATGAGCACATAAAGTGTTTTGGAGGATTTTGAAAAAGTTTCGGGTGGTTCCGAAGGGTTTTAGGATTTTGGAAAGGTATAACATGATTTCGGAAAGTCCTGAGCTATACATGTAAAGTTTTCGGGGGCCTCAGAATGGGTTCCGAAGACATCGAGAAAATAGAGTACTTAATTTATGGACGAAAGTTGTGAAGATTAGTCATGAAATGACAACCCTAGTGGGCCCCGTGGGACACACATGGGACACCACTTCCATAAGGAAAGCCTAGGCCGAATTTGACAAGGGGGACTCCCTATCTCCTTGGTCCGTTAGAGGAGGAGAAGTCTCCTCCTTGTGGCGCCCTTCCTCCTTCTCCAACCTATAAATATGTGGGGAGAGACCCCCCCCCAAGAGGCACATAGAATCCTAAGGGGATCTTTCCCAATAGCCCCACACTCTCCCGTTCTAATTGATCTAAGTGTTTAGGCTACAAATCCCTGTCTAATTGGTCTAACTGAATTAGATGAGAACCATCACAAAACTTTGTCTCTATCTAGTTTCTTAGAGTTTTTCTTCCTTGATGTCGAAGATCTGCTGGACCACTACACCGAAATGCGTGGATGCCACATAGGGGTCATCTACCTCGACTCTTGTCTCAGCGAATATTTTCGCGGCTGGGAGGTGTAACATAGTTGTGGGAATTGTCGCGCTACTCTGTTCGTCGGTGAGTTTGACCGTTACCGCCATTTTCATAGTGTTCCTAGGTGTGGACTTGTAGCATAGAATTTTTGATGCGTAGAGTGTTCCCTGTACACACTAGTAGTAAAATATTAATTACTAGATGACATCTCGCGAGTTGCGGCGAAAATTGGTTGTCTTATATTTTATCGATATTTGATTGTATGGAACATCAATAATAAATATGAGAATTGAAACCTAAATACCATGGCATGGCTACATCCAAGACACTCCAATGAAGATTCAACTTCCTGTCCGCTACTACAAAGATTAAAATATGGGCGGATGAGGAAGTAATTTCGCCATGGTGATTTCGGGCTATAATATTTATAGTCTCAACCCGATTATAAAAGATAAAAGATGCATCAATATTTACTTTGACCATACCTTCATTAGAAGGCTTCCAACATGAAAGAGCCTTAGGGACTTTGTCCTGGATAACAAAGGAATTGCAGAAATAAGTGTCTAATTTGACGTCCTTTTACTTTTTGATCTTCCCCTTGTTGTTCTACATTAAGCAGCTTCTCACAATTAACGAGGAAATCCACCAAGTTTTGAACAAAGCTTTTCCTGTCGGCATTCATGATGTCATTTGGAGATGCAATGATCCCCACAGAATGACCATCACGAGGCTCTTTCTTTCTTTCTTTCTTAAGGATAGCTAAGAACATAAGTAACCAGTCTCGGTCACTATACCTTAATTGATATCACTTGGCAAGTCCTATTGTGGTCTATGGTTAGTTCCAAGGGCTTTAGATTTTGAACACTTATGCGTAGAAGTTGCTCAGCAATTTTTTGAAAGTTATATTTTTCTTATTTTATTTCCTTCAATGTTCTTATGATGAATTACAAATGTGTATTGTTGAAATGTGGTTTTTGTAAAATTCAAACTGAAGTTTTTCCATAAATCATGAACATGACCAAAAGAAGGAGAGGGAGAGAGAAGAGGATGGTGTGTACATGGAAGACATTTCGGTGGTGATCTCCACAAGAAACTAGTTGCTGATAGACATGAAGCTGGACAAGGCATCAAGGTGGAATGGGCTCGGATAGATTGAGGAGGAGAGGTTGAGGGTCAAGGCGTGCATGACATATATTTAGGAACGTAAGGTGAACATTGAATAGCATGTGCTTTCTCTTGAGGAGGACAAGTTGATAGTGAGAAAAACAAATGAACAAGAAGAAGGAGCAAGAGCTAAGCCTCATGTTCATGGATGCACATGAGATGGGTGATAAGGCAAGAGCCTATTGGAAGCTCACTCATGGGGATATCTTTGCTTTAAATAGGGAAGGCAATTTGGTGGAGGCAATGAGAGTGCCGACGGGTGTGTGTGATGCACTTTGTTCTACATTCTTTCTTCTTCTATGCAATTTGATGGTGAACAAATTGGGATGGTATGAGGCGTATATTGGCAGAATTCTCACACAAATGTGGTTTGATGTTGTCTTTGAATTTCAAAATTATGTATTTCAAATGTTGATTGAGTCATGTGTGTCGACACATGAAAGTTTGATTATACAGTGTTAAATGAAATTGAAATTGTGTTTATGTAGAGAAGTGGAGGTGCGGGGGGTTGAAAATAGCAAAGATATTTTAGTAACTAGATGATGCCCCGCGTGTTGCTGCAACAACCTTGCTAAAAGAAATACATAAAAGTTGCTAAAATAACAACTAAAACTAATGTGAAGCAAAGGTATTTTTTTAAATACAAAGGCTATAAAAAGGAAAAATTGAATTGCAATTAAAACAATGTCATTTTTGACAAAAATGCAAATGGTGAACTACATAGGTATGCTGCAATCACCCAACATAAATATTGTCCATACATAATATAATTCAAGAAATAACTTATGACTAACATGCATGAATTGATGATGTGGCGACATTGCATACATAGAGGAATGCATAAACAATGTAATTTATAACTTGCATGCATCGCTTGCTTAGGTGGCATGGTTGCACGTCTGGAAAAAATAGGTTTGGCTGTAGCTATTTATGAATAGAAGATAGCAGGAGTTAAGTTTAAGGGGTCTACAACACAACCTCCCAACACCCATATTATTTTTTAGACTCCTAATAGGTGGCTTTCGAGAGTTGGGTACCGAGGATCTGCTAAAGTTGTTGCGAGTAAATTGCTATGAGCCCGTCCTTTGTATGCATTTGCAAAAACACTAGCTTATAGTTTGAGTTTATGTTGCTATGTTCATTTAAATTTAGAGTTGTTAGTAACTCTGTGATGACGCTTAGTAGCACCCAAGGTGATAACACTATTGCATACACAATAGAGTATAGCAGCAGAGCATGCATAGCACCCCGCTGTTTCGTAATATAGATCTTCTGAGAAACCAAACTAGACAAACTTTGACTGAGTTCACAGACAAAATTATTTATATATGCATTTTAAAACATATACAACCTGAAAGTATAAATGATGATGTATCTAGTGATATGCATTTTGTATTTAAAATGTACATATTTTTTCTACATAAACATGGTCAAACTTTATAATGTTCGATTTTAAAAGAAGATCTATAGATAATACGTAATGGTACGGAGGGGATAGTACAACAGTAGAGAGCTTCGTGCTTGTCTAGAGCATCTACAACTGGGTCACCCAAATCCTCCCCAAACGTCTGAAGTGTCCACCGGTCACTATCCAAACAAAATACAAAGGAAACAAGTCCACCCATTAGGACCCCCCACCTCCACTTTGTCCCCAAATGACCTGCCACTCAAAAATCTCCATATCCACACCATATGTATGGGGAGGTCTGACGGTGTCCTGGACTAGGGGGTACTCACCACGTCGTCTCCCGACCAGGTGGATCGGGCCGAGGACCCCCGTGGCGGTTCTATCATGGGCCACTTCGGACAGCCCATGCCGCATACAAGGAAGATTCCACAAGACTTGGTGATCAAGACAAGGACTCCTCTCCACAAACGTATTCGTCTAGGACTCTTGTTATCCTAGGCCTCTGGTGCATTATATAAGCCAAGGCCAGGCTAGTCGATAGATTATTATGACATTATTCATCATACCCTTAGGTTTTAGACCACAACATATGATCTCGAGGTAGATCAACTCTTGTAACCCTATATTCATCATGATCAATCAAGCAGGAAGTAGGGTATTACCTCGATAGAGAGGGCCCGAACCTGGGTAAACATCGTGTCCCCTGTCTCTTGTTACCCATCGATCCCTGACACACAGCTTGGGACCCCCTACCCGAGATCTGCCGGTTTTGACACCGACAATGGTGCTTTCATTGAGAGTTTCTCTGTGTGATCGACAAAAGATCAATGGCTCACGTGTAGATCAACTGCGACGTCAGCGTCTTCATCGCCGGCTCGACTGGTCACCTTGGCTTGACCGAGGGCTGTGCCCTGCCTCCAATCGTCATGTTCGGACGAGGGCCTTCATCAACATCAACTCCGATCTCTATCATGATCATGGAGGAATCATCCATGGAGCTCGGGGGCTCAACGTCAACATTGCCCTCGGGTGACCGTGCTGTTTTTCTGAAGAGCGAACTTGTATCCGCTACCACCACCTCCTCGAGCATCGCTTTGACAATTCCTTCGGTGGAATTATGCGGAATTGAATCTACAACAACACTATAAAATTTCGTCGCGTTCCGATGGAGCAATCTCCGCCGATCTTTGATATACCGGAGCCCTGTCGAATCTGGACGAGTTTGGAGCGTGGTGTCCAGCGTCTAGCTCGGACGTCCTTTGGAAGATCCAACCGTTGATCGGCTGCGGAATTCCTATATCTACCACCTCTCAAAATTTCAGCTCGATTCGACTGTCCAAACTCCGGGAACCTTCCGATTAGTGCTTCACTTTTCAGATTTGTTTTCTGCGCGAATACGAATCCGACTTGAGTTCATCTTTCTTCATGAACGGGATATTGGACAACCTTTTTGGAAGAATCTCTTTGTAGGGTATCGTGTTTTGTTTCCGAACACATGCTCACAAATTTTGCTCCTTTTCGGAGGTACTCTTCACCGTCACGCTGGTGTCAAACCAGTCCGGTAACATTGCTCCACGTCAGCCGACCTGCGCTAGACAGATCGTCGCTTCATCGAGCCGAGACTAACCTAATCGGATCATTAGCTCGGCAAGCCGAACAAGGGTTCGGCATCGTGAAGGCTAAATCATCACCAACACCATCGCCCCATGGATTGCACGGGTCAGGCGCGTCGACATCGCCGCTCGGTCACTTCATCAGTCCGGCATTGACCGCGTCACAAGTTATGACCAGCATCGGCATGGACGCACTGTTGATTCTTCAAGCCGATGTCCATCACGCCGAACTACTTCAACACCTCGGCTGACATGGCACCTGCAACGTCCCCTTACCGACTCACTCTGTCATCTCGGCTAGACCGAGGGCTTCGCCATCTCTTCATCAACCTACTCTGGAGACTTTGGCATCACCAGCCGACCATCTTCGTCACGTTAGCTGGACCGGGGGCTTTGCCTCGGCGAGCCAACCTTTGTCAGCATCGCCATGCCGTCGCTTCATCGCCCATCATGCAATGGGTGTGCAGATCAAGTCCCAATTTTGGGAGTAACCTTTCTTCATATTGCTACAACAGATAAACCAAGTGCTATTAATCCTAGTAATTTTCTTGCCTGGGTTTTTTTCCCTGAGGAATTATTACTCTGGTTTGTTCCAGCATCTGTATACAAGTCTGTCAAAGGGTGGCCGCATTAATAACGGTCGCGTGGTGGTTCGGCCAGTTTCCGTATACCGTTCGGCGAATGACGTATCCGGAACTCGAACCGGCTTGTGAATTCAGGCTTTGCCACGCCTTCACCGCATCACGCCGACGCCCTGCATCGACATTGACTTCGGAGCCAGGCCACATCTCTTTGAATAAATTATTTTTGCGAAAAGCAACTATGCAAGGATTTTATATATATTTATATTGTTCTTTTGGACCGCACTATTTATGTGTGTAGGTGATCGACTTTGACTGCATCACGCGGTCACTTCTGCAAGCCGACGCCGTCGTCCCAAACGGCATAAATCGGCTCGCGTGATCACCTTGTTGGTCGAATTGCCATACCGACATGTTCGATTGCCTCGGGGACTTCGGCATCGTTGAGAGAACTCTACCTCATCGAGTGTTCAGCACACGGGCCATATTTCTTTTATTGCTCACTTTGCATAAATTATTAATTATGCAACAATTTATTTTATTTTATTATTATTCCTATTATCTCCGGCTTGCACTATTTTCTGTGCACAAGTAAATGATCTGGGTCGGACAACGCTATCACCTCGGCGTACCGACGTACCACGTCACCTCGGCTAGACTGGGGGATTCGTCATCACTTCATTAACCCATGCCGGGGACTTCGGCGTCACACTGTCGGCCTGCATTGGCCGTGCTATGTCGCCACTTCGGAGTGCCGAGCTCTTCGCTCCGCCACCTCGGGACCGGTTTGGGGGCTGGGACATTGTCCCACCGCAAGCTCGGGCCACGCATCAACACTGAGCACATTAACCAGCTAAGTCGCTTTCATGCTCAAAAACTTTCAGTTTTAAATTTTGTTCGGTTCGACCAAGCATTATACTTTTTTGGGAAAAAGTTGTATGTGAAAACTTCCTTGTCAAAACTTTGTTTGTGACACACACATTCAAATACCCCGTTTACTTGGGGGCTTCTTTTACGAAGCCTTTCCTCCTGATATGATTATACTTGTATGGCTTTGTTCCTTGTTTGTGTATTACGCCACAATATGCACCATGTTGACTTAAGTGTTCCGCAAGCTGGGTTGCCTTGCTCCTGTATTTACCCCTACGTTCCCGATTGTTCGGCTAGGGAGTAAAGGGAGCACCTCTGCGATTGTCACGATCGGGTCATCCGAGCTCAGACCTCAGACTGGGTGAAGCCGAAAGCTAGCGCTCTTATTGTTTTCAATCATGGTCGGCACACAACGGAACTCATGAGTACAAAAAATCTATTGCACAAGTCTCATAGTAACAATGAGGAACCGAAGAAAGGTATCGGTGGGGGTACTATTTTCTTCGAAGATGCTTCTTACACTTCGTCAGTAATATAGCATAAGTTCCCTGAGCGCAGTTTGTCTGTTACAGCCTTATGGCCTGATTGCCTGGTTATCGGAAACACCGTCGATATTCTCGATAGGTGGAGTACATAACACTTTTCGGCCCTTGACCGAAGAGGGAGAAGCCGACGGTCGGTTAAGACGCGTTTAAAGTTCGGGTGAACACAGATATGATATGAGTACTTCGGTACATACAATCATTATACATAAAATTCTTTTACCCAAGTCAGTTGGGGGCTCTTAAATTAGTATGAGCTATTTTATAATAAGTGTTCTTCTTAGTCGTTGCAAATTCTTTTTCTATCACTCCTTCTTTCGACGCGAGTGTGTGGTCAATAGCCGGGGAGCCTAATTTCTCTCTCAAAAGCCGCTAGAGTTTAGTTTGCTAAACTGGCGTAACGAGAAGTACTCCGCCTTCGGGATAGGAGGTTGAAGCCGTAGGCTGACCCACTTTAAATCTTGAGATAGGATGTGTCATGTTAAAGCACGACAGAAGCACAATTTTTTTCTAAGGCCAATTTTCGGATTGGCACCGAACACTTGATCTAGTTCGGACGTCAAGTTTTTACTGAAGTTTTTTGGTCTTCCAAGCCTATGGCATTTTTAAACTATTTGTGTGTTTCCAGCATAAGTCTCGCTGTGCAATGCCGGACACCTTTAGAGATTCGGCAAAAACATTCTCGGATGTTGCTATATATGCGTCGGTTTTGAATTGTGACTTCAGTCAATAGTTGGGTTGCCCGGCTCCTGTGCCTTCCTCCTACGTTCCGCTTTATTAGGCTAGGTGTGCAAAGGGAGAACCACTGCGATTGTGCTTCCAGCTAGCATGGTTAAAGCACCTCAGTGGAGAAAGCCAAAAACTGACTGTCACAATAAGCGCAAACTGGTCAGCGATCCGATGACTGTGTTAAACTATAAGATCGATAGAGGTCACCCCATGTTAAATGACGGGTCGTTCATAACATTGGCCGAAGTGTTTACGGCTTGACCTCGGCTGTCGCTGAACACTAACCGAGGGCTCATAGCTAGCTTCCCCAGTTTAAAGCTCCTATGACTAAGTGAAAGTTATAATGTCTGCATATCTGGTTGCCTCGTTTACGCTAACACAACCGCCTTCGGGCACCGAGACGTCGGCTAAGGGTTGTTTTGTTATTACGGAAACACCCGGTGTAGCATCTACAAGGGGGTGGAAGCCGACGATGGGCCACTTTCAACTGATAAACGGTTGCAATGGAGTCAAAATAAACATATCATCGGCGTTTGTATTTAATATACGAGGGCTGCCTTCCGTAATCATCGTTATAAAGCCATAAATATGCATCAATTTGACTTAAGATTTTGGCCAAGCTGGGTTGCCTGGCTCCTGTGCTTACCCCTACGTTCCCGATTGTTCGGCTAGGTGGTAAAGGGAGAACCTCTGTGATTGTTACTACCGGGTCATCCGGGTTAGTACCTCAGACTGGGTGAAGTCGAAAGCTAGCCATCTTAAAGGATATAATTGGTCGGCAACGACGAAAGTGAAAATTTAGGTTCTCTAAAGACCACATAGTTCGGGAACTTTCCCCAAACTAAATCCTCAATATTTTGCTCCCACATTGATCGGAGCTGAGGTTTCATGATCATGATCAGCATGACAACCCAAAGAAAGGAACCGATAGCGGGACTATTTTCCTTGGAAGATGTTTCTTACATTAAAAAGTAATATAACATATCTCTCCGCGTACCTTTATTTATAAAACCATATGACCAGATTTCCTTGTTTGTCGTAAATCTTTGCTCTTATAAAGGCTTTATAAAGAAGGACAAACACTCCCCGGCTGCTGGCCGAGGAGGTTGAAGCCGATGATCGGTCAACAAAGTTTTGTACAATGCGGATCCGAGCATTAATGATGTAAAATACTTGGATACATAGGATCATAAAATGCGAGTAAAGTCGATTTATTGCAGCCCATCTTTTAAAGACCAAGGGGCACAATCTCGCTGAGACAACCGAGCAACTTACATAAAGCTCTCTTAAATCCCAAGTGGCATTGATTTCCTATCTATTAAGCCCCTTGGGGCCAACCTTGGCGAGCCCAGCTTTCGCTGGCTCTAGCTCATTTAAGAGATCTTTATTCTCTTTTTGAGAACTTTGTGTTAAACACAACAAATTTTTTCTGTCAAACGGATATCGATCCTTAATTTGGCCACCCGTGCCCACATTAAGGCTCGGGGGCTACTGGGCTTTGCGCTCATTATTTACTAATATTAAAGGGGCACATCGATCCCCTGATCTGGTGGTGCCACCCGACCAGTGTCTCGGGGGCTACTGCATTGGCAATCCAGTGCAGAAAATTTAAGTGCAATATAGTTTTCGAGGATATTATGATCTTCAGGTTGGTCGGCTGCACCCAACCTGAGTCTCGAGGACTTTGCACACCGCTTTTTGTATCCCGTAGTATTCTTCCAAGCTAGGAGTTGATCCTTAGGCTGATTTTGCGAATCAACCCGAGTCTCAGGGGCTACTGGGATTAGCGGTCTTATGTCATCCTTCAGCTGCATCTCAGATTTTAGACCTATACACACCTTGAGGGCTACTAGCTATATATCTCGGCAGAGAATAAACTGCACCAATAAAAAATATTGACAAAAAATCGGCCCGCAGTCGGGGTGGTGCACCACCTCGGAAGCAGTCTGGCATAAAGCTCGGGCGCCAGTGGCTGGTGATGACCCACAAGTATAGGGGATCTATCGTAGTCCTTTCGATAAGTAAGAGTGTCGAACCCAACGAGGAGCAGAAGGAAATGATAAGCGGTTTTCAGCAAGGTATTCTCTGCAAGCACTGAAATTATAGGTAACAGATAGTTTTGTGATAAGATAATCTGTAACGAGCAACAAGTAACAAAAGTAAATAAAGTGCAGCAAGGTGGCCCAATCCTTTTTGTAGCAAAGGACAAGCCAGGACAATTTCTTATATAGAGAAAACGCTCCCGAGGACACATGGGAATTATCGTCAAGCTAGTTTTCATCACATTCATATGATTCGCGTTCGGTACTTTGATAATTTGATATGTGGGTGGACCGGTGCTTGGGTGCTGTCCTTACTTGGACAAGCATCCCACTTATGATTAACTCCTATTGCAAGCATCCGCAACTACAAAAGAAGTATTAAGGTAAACCTAACCATAGCATGAAACATATGGATCCAAATCAGCCCCTTACGAAGCAACGCATAAACTAGGGTTTAAGCTTATGTCACGCTAGCAACCCATCATCTACTTATTACTTCCCAATGCCTTCCTCTAGGCCCAAATAATGGTGAAGTGTCATGTAGTCGACGTTCACATAACACCACTAGAGGAGAGACAACATACATCTCATCAAAATATCGAACGAATACCAAATTCACATGACTACTAATAGCAAGACTTCTCCCATGTCCTCAGGAACAAACGTAACTACTCACAAAGCATATTCATGTTCATAATCAGAGGAGTATTAATATGCATATAGGATCTGAACATATGATCTTCCACGAAATAAACCAACTAGCATCAACTACAAGGAGTAATCAACACTACTAGCAACCTACAGGTACCAATCCCAGACTTAGAGACAAGAATTGGATACAAGAGATGAACTAGGGTTTGAGAGGAGATGGTGCTGGTGAAGATGTTGATGGAGATTGGCCCCCTCCCGATGAGAGGAGCGTTGGTGATGACGATGGTGATGATTTCCCACTCTCGGAGGGAAGTGTCCCCGGCAGAACAGCTCCGCCGGAGCCCTAGATTGGTTCCGCCAAGGTTCCGCCTCGTGGCGGCAGAGTCTCGTACCGAAAGCTTTCTTATGACTTTTCTTCGGAAGAAAGACTTCATATAGCAGAAGATGGGCACCGGAGGGCCAACAGGGGACCCACGAGGTAGGGGGCGCGCCCAGGGGGGGTAGGGCGCGCCCCCCACCCTCGTGTCCAGGGGGTGGGCCCCCTCTGGTATTTCTTCCGCTCAGTATCTTTTATTATTTCCAAAAACAACTTCCGTGGAGTTTCAGGACTTTTAGAGTTGTGCAGAATAGGTCTCTAATATTTGCTCCTTTTCCAGCCCAGAATTCCAGCTGCCGGCATTCTCCCTCCTTATGTAAACCTTGTAAAATATGAGAGAATAGGCATAAGTATTGTGACATAATGTGTAATAACAGCCCATAATGCAATAAATATCGATATAAAAGCATGATGCAAAATGGACGTATCAACTCCCCCAAGCTTAGACCTCGCTTGTCCTCAAGCGGAAGCCGATAACGATAAATATGTCCACATGTTTAGAGGTAGAGGTGTCGATAAAATAAAATACGGACATGAGGGCATCATGATTATTCTCATAACAACAACATATATGGATAATATCATATGATTTCTTATGCTCAAGTAATAATCTATTCACAATGCAAAGTATGAATCAAAAACTTTATTGAGAACTAACAAACTATCATCTCAGTCACTGAAGCAATTGCAATTTATCATAACATCAGAAAGAGTCTATGTCAGAGCTTTTCAGCAAGTCCACATACTCAACTATCATTTAGTCTTTCACAATTGCTAACACTCACGCAATACTTGTGGTTACGGAATTTTAATCGGACACAGAGAAAGATAGGGGCTTATAGTTTCGCCTCCCAACCTTTTACCTCAAGGGTAATGTAGACAATAATAGTTCATGCTAACTTACATCCAATTAGATATATATATATCAGGATCTTTCCAACACACTGTGCTTGCCAAAGGATAAAATGTAAAAAGGAAAGGTGAAAATCACCATGACTCTTGCATAAGGTAGAAGATAAAGTAAAAGATAGGCCCTTCGCAGAGGGAAGCAGAGGTTGCCATGCGCTTTCAGGGTTGGATGCACAAAATCTTAATGCGAAAGAACGTCACTTTATATTGCCACTTGTGATATGGACCTTTATTATGCAGTCCGTCGCTTTTATTTCTTCCACATCACAAGATCGTTAAAGCTTATTTCCTCCACACTAATCAATCATACATATTTAGAGAGCAATTTTTATTGCTTGCACCGATGACAACTTACTTGAAGGATCTTACTCAATCCATAGGTAGATATGGTGGACTCTCATGGCAAAACTGGGTTTAAGGGTTTTGGAAGCACAAGTAGTATCTCTACTTGGTGCAAAGAATTTGGCTAGCATGAGGGGGAAAGGCAAGCTCAACATGTTGGATGATCCATAACTATATACTTTATTTCAGATATAAGAAAACATAACCCATTACGTTGTCTTCCTTGTCCAACATCAACTCTTTAGCATGTCATATTTTAATGAGTGCTCACAATCATAAAAGATGTCCAAGATAGTATATTTATATGTGAAACCTCTCTTTCTTTATTACTTCCTATTAATTGCAACGATGACCAAAACTATGTTTGTCAACTCTCAACAATTTTTAATCATCATACTCTTTCTATGTGAAGTCATTACTCTCCATAAGATCAATATGATCTCTTTTATTTCTTTTTATTCTTTCTTTTTCTTTTATTCACTCAAGATCATAGCAAAATAATCAAGCCCTTGACTCAACACTAATCTTTATTATATAACTCACGGACTCGATTACATAGAGGGATCATAAAGCAAAACTCAAAACTAAATCATACTAAAGCTTTATTCTACTAGATCAAAATATTGCTAAAAGGATCGTACTAAGAAAAACAGTAAAGATAGGAATGTGATGGTGATACGATACCGGGGCACCTCCCCCAAGCTTGGCAGTTGCCAAGGGGAGTGCCCATACCCATGTGATTATATCTCCTTTGCTGGTGAAGAGGATGGTGGTGATGATGGGTAGTCGCACATCGAGTGTAAGAGATCCTCCAACTTGCGGATAATGCCTTTGAGTGCGACGATATGCTCCTTCAACAAAATATTTTCACGTGTGAGATACTTGTTTTGTATACGAGCTAACTCAATCATCTTGAAAGCTTCGATCTCAGTTGGGGTAAGAAGATTGTGATCAAGTTGAAGGATGTCTTCTGTTGCCGGAACTTGGTCCTCCGTGGCCTTCTTGATCCCTTCATCCTTGTTGATCTCCATGGGTTCTTCCCTCTTCAGCTCTATCTTCATTAGCCAAGCATCGTTGTCACCATCGTTGGAGGAGGGGTGCGACATGATGCCTGGCTTTGACAAGCCTGACAGAAAATAGCTCGAAACAAGAACAGAGGATAATTGCGTGATACGGTGGCCAAATCCTTCGGGAGATTATATAATGAATTTTTACCGACCAAAATACGTATTGTGCAAGAAAACGGAGTCCGGAGAGCGCACGAGGTGCCCACGAGGCAGGGGGGCGCGCCCAGGGGGTAGGGCGCGCCCTCCACCCTCGTGGAGGCCTCGTGTCCTTCCCGGACTGCTTCTTATTTTTCTATTTTTCTAAATATTCCAAAACGGAGAAAAATTGCCATTAGGACTGTTTTGGAGTCGGTTTACTTATCGTACCACGTACCTATTCCTTTTCGAAGCCTGAAACGCTCCGGAAAGTGTCCCTTAAGTATTCCTCCGGGGTTATGGTTTCAATAACATTGGTTTCAACATTTATAGGATTACCTGAGATATAATGTTTAATTCTTTGACCGTTCACCACCTTCGGATTTGTGCCCTCGAAGTTGTTGATTTTTATGGCACCGGAATGATAGACCTCCTCGATAATGTAAGGGCCTTCCCATTTAGAGAGAAGTTTCCCTGCAAAAAATCTTGAACGAGAGTTGTATAGCAATACATAATCACCTACATTAAACTCACGCTTTTGTATTCTTTTGGTCATGCCATCTTTTAACTTTTTCTTTGAACAACTTGGCATTCTCATAGGCTTGGGTTCTCCATTCATCAAGTGAGCTAATGTCAAATAACCTCTTCTCACCGGCAAGTTTGAAATCATAATTGAGCTCTTTAATAGCCCAATATGCCTTATGTTCTAGTTCGAGAGGTAAGTGACATGCTTTTCCATAAACCATTTTATACGGAGACATACCCATAGGATTTTTATATGCAGTTCTGTAGGCCCATAATGCATCATCAAGTTTCTTGGACCAATTCTTTCTAGATCTATTAACAGTCTTTTGCAAAATTAATTTGAGCTCTCTATTACTCAATTCTACTTGACCACTAGACTGTGGGTGATAAGGAGATGCAATTCTATGATTAACATCATACTTAGCAAGCATTTTACGGAAAGCACCATGAATAAAATGTGAACCACCATCAGTCATTAAATATCTAGGGACTCCAAACCTCGGAAAAATAACTTCTTTAAGCATCTTAATAGAAGTGTTATGATCAGCACTACTAGTTGGAATAGCTTCTACCCACTTAGTAACGTAATCAACAGCAACTAAAATATGTGTATACCCATTAGAGGCAGGAAACGGTCCCATATAATCAAAGCCCCAAACATCAAATGGTTCAATAACAAGTGAATAATTCATAGGCATTTCTTGACGTCTACTAATATTACCAATTCTTTGACATTCATCACAAGATAAGACAAACTTACGGGCATCCTTGAAGAGAGTAGGCCAATAAAAACCGGATTGCAATACCTTATGTGCAGTTCTATCTCCAGCGTGGTGTCCTCCATAAGCCTCGGAGTGACACTTGCGTAGGATCTGTTCCTGTTCATGCTCAGGTACACAACGTCTAATAACACCATCTACTCCTTCTTTATAAAGATGTGGGTCATCCCAGAAGTAATGTCTCAAATCATAGAAAAACTTTTTCTTTTGCTGGTATGTGAAACTAGGTGGTATAAATTTAGCAACAATGTAATTAGCATAATCAGCATACCATGGAGCAGTACGAGAAGCATTTATGACATTTAATTGTTCATCAGGAAAGCTATCATCAATAGGTAGTGGGTCATCAAGAACATTTTCTAACCTAGACAAGTTGTCTGCAACGGGGTTCTCAGCTCCCTTTCTATCAATAATATGCAAATCAAATTCTTGTAGCAAGAGAACCCATCTAATAAGTCTAGGTTTAGCATCTTTCTTTTCCATAAGATATTTAATAGCAGCATGATCAGTGTGAATAGTTACTTTAGAATCAACAATATAAGGTCTGAACTTATCACAAGCAAATACAACTGCTAAGAATTCTTTTTCAGTAGTAGCATAATTTCTCTGGGCATTGTCTAGAGTTTTACTAGCATATTGAATAACATTTAATTTCTTATCAACTCTTTGCCCTAGAACAGCACCTACAGCATAATCACTAGCATCACACATAATTTCAAAGGGTAAATTCCAATCAGGTGGCTGAACGATAGGTGCAGAGATCAATGCTTTCTTAAGTATCTCAAATGCTTCTACACAATCATCATCAAAGACAAATGGTATATCTTTTTGTAATAGATTAGTCAGAGGCCGAGAAATTTTTGAGAAGTCCTTAATGAACCTCCTATAAAAACCGGCATGACCAAGGAAACTTCTTATACCTTTGATGTCCTTGGGACATGGCATCTTTTCAATAGCATCAACCTTAGCTTTATCAACTTCAATACCTCTTTCAGAAATTTTATGCCCCAAGACAATGCCTTCATTAACCATAAAGTGGCACTTCTCCCAATTCAAGACAAGATTAGTTTCTTCACATCTCTGCAAAACTCGATCAAGGTTGCTCAAGCAATCATCAAAAGAGGATCCATAGACGGAGAAATCGTCCATGAAAACCTCACAAATCTTTTCACAAAAGTCAGAGAATATAGCCATCATGCATCTTTGAAAGGTAGCAGGTGCATTACATAAACCAAAAGGCATACGTCTATAAGAAAAAGTACCGAAAGGGCAAGTAAAAGTGGTCTTAGCTTGATCATCAGCTGACACAGGTATTTGAGAGAAACCAGAATAACCATCTAGAAAGCAAAAATGTGTATGTTTGGATAATCTTTCTAGCATTTGATCAATAAAAGGTAAGGGGTAATGATCTTTTTTAGTAGCTTTATTTAATTTGCGGAAATCAATTACCATCCTATAACCTGTAATAATTCTTTGCGGAATCAATTCATCTTTATCATTAGGAACGACAGTAATACCTCCCTTCTTAGGGACACAATGGACAGGACTTACCCACTGACTATCAGCAACGGGATAAATTATACCTGCCTCAAGGAGCTTTAGTATTTCCTTTCTTACCACTTCTTTCATTTTAGGATTCAGCCGTCGTTGGTGATCAATAACGGGTTTGGCGTCTTTCTCCAGATTTATTTTATGTTGACATAGAGTGGGACTAATGCCCTTAAGATCATCAAGAGTATATCCAATAGCAGCACGGTGCTTCTTCAGAGTTTTCAATAATTTTTCTTCCTCCTTCTCTGAAAGGTTAGCACTAATAATAACAGGATATATCTTCTTTTCATCAAGATAAGCATATTTAAGAGTATCAGGTAATGGTTTAAGCTCAAACACGGGATCACCCTTGGGTGGAGGAGGATCCCCTAGGATTTCAACAGGCAAGTTGTGTTTCAGAATAGGTCCTTGTTTAAAGAACACTTCATCTATTTCCCTTCTTTCATTCATAAACATATCATTTTCATGGTCTAGCAAATATTGTTCTAAAGGATCACTAGGAGGTACGGCAATAGAAGCAAGACCAATAATTTCATCTTTACTAGGCAATTCTTCTTCACGGCGTTGTCTACGAAATTTAGAAAAGTTAAACTCATGAGACATATCACCTAAACTAATAGTAACATCCTTTTCCCAGTATATCTTAGAATTAACAGTGTTTAAGAAGGGTGTACCAAATATAATGGGACAAAAGCTATCTTGTGGGGAACCAAGAACGAGAAAATCAGCCGGATATTTAGTTTTCCCACACAAGACTTCAACATCTCTAACAATTCCAATTGGTGATATAGTATCTCTATTGGCAAGTTTAATTGTGACATCAATTTCTTCTAACTCAGTAGGTGCAATATCATGCATAATTTCTTTGTATAAGTCAATAGGTATAGGTATAGCACTAGCACCCATGTCACATAAGCCATGAAAACAATGATCTCCTATTTTAATAGAAATAATAGGCATGCCTACCACAGGTCTATGTTTATCTTTAGCACAAGGTTTAGCAATTCTAGCAGTCTCATCACAGAAATAAATAACATGCCCATCAATATTATCAGCCAAGAGATCTTTAACAATAGCAATATTAGGTTCAACTTTAACTTGCTCAGGAGGTGTATAAGTTCTAACATTGCTTTTACGAACCACAGTTGAAGCTTTAGCATGATCCTTTATTCTAACAGGGAAAGGTGGTTTCTCAACATAGGCAGTAGGAACAATAGGATCATTATAAGTGATAGTCTTTTCTTCAACTTTAATAGGTGCGGCTACTTTTACTTCTATGGGAGGATGATATTTAAACCACTTCTCCTTAGGGATATCAACATGAGTAGCAAAAGATTCACAAAAAGAAGCTACTATCTCAGAGTCAAGTCCATATTTAGTGCTAAATTTACGGAAAACATCGGTATCCATAAAAGATTTAACACAATCAAACTTAGGTGTCATACCTGACTCCTTACCTTCGTCGAGATCCCAATATTCAGAGTTGCATTTAATTCTTTCCAATAAATCCCATTTGAATTCAAGTCTTCATCATAAAAGAGCCAGCACAAGAAGTATCGAGCATGGTGCGACTGTTGTCAGAAAGCCGAGCATAAAATTTTTGAATAATCATTTCTCTTGAGAGCTCACGATTGGGGCATGAATATAACATTGATTTAAGCCTCCCCCAAGCTTGAGCGATTCTTTTTCCTTCGCGAGGCCAAAAATTATATTTATAATTGCGATCACGATGAACAAGATGCATAGGATAAAACTTCTGATGAAATTCCAATTTCAATCGTTTGTAGTTCCATGATCCCATATCATCACATAGCCTATACCATGTCAATGCATCTCCCTTTAAAGATAAAGGGAAGACCCTCTTCTTGATATCATCATCGGGCATACCTGCAAGCTTAAATAATCCACAAACTTCATCCACATATATTAGGTGCTCATCAGGATGTAATGTTCCATCTCCCGCAAAAGGATTAGCTAGCAGTTTTTCTACCATACCCGAAGGAATTTCAAAGTAAACATTTTCCTTTTCAGTAGGTTGAGGAGCAACTCTTTGCTCTACTGGTCAGGGTGAAGATACCCCGAACAAGCCCCTCAGAGGATTACTTTCCATAGTAACAAGTGACAATAAATTTCAGCACACTATATAAATTTTTCCTTACCAAATTCCACCTACCAAAGGCGCTTCACTCCCCGGCAACGGCGCCAGAAAAGAGTCTTGATGACCCACAAGTATAGGGGATCTATCTTAGTCCTTTAGATAAGTAAGAGTGTCGAACCCAACGAGGAGCAGAAGGAAATGATAAGCGGTTTTCAGCAAGGTATTCTCTGCAAGCACTGAAATTATAGGTAACAGATAATTTTGTGATAAGATAATTTGTAACGAGCAACAAGTAACAAAAGTAAATAAAGTGCAGAAAGGTGGCCCAATCCTTTTTGTAGCAAAGGACAAGCCTGGACAAACTCTTATATAGAGAAAAGCGCTCCCGAGGACACATGGGAATTATCGTCAAGCTAGTTTTCATCACGTTCATATGATTCGCGTTCGGTACTTTGATAATTTGATATGTGGGTGGACCGGTGCTTGGGTGCTGTCCTTACTTGGACAAGCATCCCACTTATGATTAACTCCTATTGCAAGCATCCGCAACTACAAAAGAAGTATTAAGGTAAACCTAACCATAGCATGAAACATATGGATCCAAATCAGCCCCTTACGAAGCAACGCATAAACTAGGGTTTAAGCTTCTGTCACTCTAGCAACCCATCATCTACTTATTACTTCCCAATGCCTTCCTCTAGGCCCAAATAATGGTGAAGTGTCATGTAGTCGACGTTCACATAACACCACTAGAGGAGAGACAACATACATCTCATCAAAATATCGAACGAATACCAAATTCACATGACTACTAATAGCAAGGCTTCTCCCATGTCCTCAGGAACAAACGTAACTACTCACAAAGCATATTCATGTTCATAATCAAAGGAGTATTAATATGCATATAGGATCTGAACATATGATCCTCCACCAAATAAACCAACTAGCATCAACTACAAGGAGTAATCAACACTACTAGCAACCTACAGGTACCAATCCCAGACTTAGAGACAAGAATTGGATACAAGAGATGAACTAGGGTTTGAGAGGAGATGGTGCTGGTGAAGATGTTGATGGAGATTGGCCCCCTCCCAATGAGAGGAGCGTTGGTGATGACGATGGCGATGATTTCCCCCTCCCAGAGGGAAGTGTCCCCGGCAGAACAGCTCCGCCGGAGCCCTAGATTGGTTCCGCCAAGGTTCCGCCTCGTGGCGGCGGAGTCTCGTCCCGAAAGCTTGCTTATGATTTTTCTTCAGACGAAAGACTTCATATAGCAGAAGATGGGCACCGGAGGACCAACAGGGGGCCTACGAGGCAGGGGCGCGCCCAGGGGGGTAGGGCGTGCCCCCCCTCGTGGCCAGGGTGTGGGCCCCCTCTGGTATTTCTTCCGCTCAGTATTTTTTATTATTTCCAAAAACAACTTCCGTGGAGTTTCAGGACTTTTGGAGTTGTGCAGAATAGGTCTCTAATATTTGCTCCTTTTCCAGCCCAGAATTCCAGCTGCCGGCATTCTCCCTCCTTATGTAAACCTTGTAAAATAAGAGAGAATAGGCATAAGTATTGTGACATAATGTGTAATAACAGCCCATAATGCAATAAATATCAATATAAAAGCATGATGCAAAATGGACGTATCAGCTGGCTCCATAGAGGGCATTTCCGGCATTAAGCTCGGCTAAACTCCTTCAACTTTTTTGAACCAAGGTGATCTATGACACCTCGAATATAGTCCGGCGTTGGAGCTTGGATATAGTCCGGCGTTGGAGCTCGGATACAGTCTGGCGTTGGACCTCGGATACATTCCGGCGTTGGAGCTCAGAAGCGGTCCGGCGTTGGTGCTCGGCTGCAAAAGATACCTCGAATACATTCCGGCGTTGGA
The DNA here is from genome assembly GCF_018294505.1 of Triticum aestivum. Classification (NCBI taxonomy): domain Eukaryota; kingdom Viridiplantae; phylum Streptophyta; class Magnoliopsida; order Poales; family Poaceae; genus Triticum; species Triticum aestivum. The sequence goes on from NC_057799.1 coordinate 510,257,274, forward strand.
GCTCGGACGCAAGAGGACACTGCCGCCCCGGAACAACATCAAACCCGAGGTGTGGCATAAAAATAATAAGGCATTGATAAAGGCCGGAAACTTAAAGGGGCTCCTCGGATACCCGACGTGTAAACTCTTCGGATTTACTTCGGCGATCCTCAAGATTGAAGGTGAGAAGATTTGTTGAACCAGTTTTCAAGACCGACGACCGAAGATGAAGAATAGTTCGGAAGAATCGAGGAGCGTTCCTAACTTGAAGACCAGTTCAGGGGGCTACTGACGGTGTCCTGGACTAGGGGGTACTCACCACGCCGTCTCCTGACCAGGTGGATCGGGCCGAGGACCCCCCTGGCGGTTCTATCATGGGCCACTTCGGACAGCCCATGCCGCATACAAGGAAGATTCCGCAAGACTTGGTGATCAAGACAAGGACTCCTCTCCACAAACGTATTCGGCTAGGAATCTTGTTATCCTAGGCCTCTGGTGCATTATATAAGCCAAGGCTAGGCTAGTCGATAGATTATTATGACATTATTCATCATACCCTCAGGTTTTAGACCACAACATATGATCTCGAGGTAGATCAACTCTTGTAACCCTATATTCATCAAGATCAATCAAGCAGGAAGTAGGGTATTACCTCGAAAGAGAGGGCCCGAACCTGGGTAAACATCGTGTCCCCTGTCTCCTGTTATCCATCGATCCCTGACACACAGCTTGGGACCCCCTACCCGAGATCTGCCGGTTTTGACACCGACAAGGTCCTCATATCCACACTATGAGGAGAATATGGGGGTGTCAGGGATACCTCACCTAGGATGTGACCCACCAGGACCACCTTTTCTCTATATTTATTCTTTATTTTCTCTCTCTACATCCCCACCACTCATATGCATTTGACCGGACGAAATCAACATAAAAGGACATGGTTGCACGCATGCATAAATAGAGGCTCAAAATGGACACGTCTGGTTATTTGAGAGGTCAGATTTAGCTACGGTGGTAGTAGATTCCCTTAGGGCATCTCCAACGGCAACCCGCAAATTTCCTCCCGCATCAGTCCGCGACACGAATGCAGGAGGCCGCCATCCAACCATAGACGCATACATTTCAAGCACTTTATGGGTCAACCGGATGGAATTCATGCAAACATGGCCGTATTTCATATAAATAGGACAGATTTCATGCAAACACGACAGATTTTCATTACACTTCAAACATAGAAAAATGACCCAACCCAAAACCTATTCTACAGCGGCGGCGCTCGACATTGAAGCCCGTATCATCCTCCATCCATTGTTTGCATGAGCACCGGCGATAAGACCATAAAGTGGAGGTGCGGTCTCCGGCGAGGAAGAGAAAACATGGGAGACGGACCGACCCACATGGGACACAATGCCCTGCCACCTCCCATGCCCTACTCATCCTTGGAGGAGTCTGCGCCCTGTCCGTCGCTGGCGGACGTGAGGTCCACAATGAAATGGTGGCTCCGGCGCTGTCGTCGTCCCACCGGACCGCCTGATAGTTTGTCGGCGGCGCGTAGGCTGCGCAGCTGGCATTGTTCTCCTTCACGGTCGACTGCAGCTGCACCTCCGCGACGACCACTTCCTGGCGAGCGACGGCTTGAGTGCGGACGACATTGTGGATGACACGCTGCTCCGCAATGAAGTTGGGGTTCCCCGTAGCCATGGCCGCCACGGCCTCCACGCTCGCGTGCTCGCTGTAGATCTGGCTGTCTGCCAGCCGCTGCTGCTCTAGGAGGAACATGTTGGACCATTGTTCCTCCTGTGCCTGCTGGAACAACGACAAAGGCGCCGGTGCAGGCTGCACCTCCGCCATGGTGGTGTTGTATTGTGCATGCGCCTGTTGCATGATGAAGCCAGTGTGCATAGGAGGAGTTGGATCTGGGGCAGTGTTGTTAGAGCTCATCTCCATCATGGGGTTGTCCTCATCGTCGGAGACCTCGGGCAAGCTGGCCGGCAAGCCAGCCTCGATCCGCATGGCACGGAGGCTCTACCAGGCGGCGGCAAGGGTGGCCACCGCATGCTTCATCTTAGTGGAAAGGCTCTCCACAGAGCTTTGCCGCATGAACTCCTTGCGGATGCAGTGCAAGGGAGGGGGGTGGGGAGCGGCTTGTGTCGTGGAGTGGATTTAGCTGGGTGTATTCGCATTTAAATAGCGGATTCCGGTGAGCCCACGCGTCTGGGTGCGTTAATCCATGGGCTAGAGTGGGCTTCTTGAAGGAAATATGCCCTAGAGGCAATAATAAAGTTATTATTTATTTCGTTATTACATGATAAATGTTTATTATTCATGCTAGAATTGTATTAACCGGAAACATGATACATGTGTGAATACATAGACATACAGAGTGTCACTAGTATGCCTCTACTAGACTAGCTCGTTGATCAAAGATGGTTATGTTTCCTAGCCATAGACATGAGTTGTCATTTGATTAACGGGATCACATCATTAGGAGAATGATGTGATTGACTTGACCCATTCCGTTAGCTTAGCACTTGATCGTTTAGTATGTTGCTATTGCTTTCTTCATGACTTATACATGTTCCTATGACTATGAGATTATGCAACTCCCATTTACCGGAGGAACACTTTGTGTGCTACCAAATGTCACAACGTAACTGGGTGATTATAAAGGTGCTCTACAGGTGTCTCCAAAGGTACTTGTTGAGTTGGCGTATTTCGAGATTAGGATTTGTCACTCCGATTGTCGGAGAGGTATCTATGGGCCCTCTCAGTAATGCACATCACTATAAGCCTTGCAAGCAATGTGACTAATGAGTTAGTTGCGGGATGATGTATTACGGAACGAGTAAAGAGACTTGCCGGTAACGAGATTGTTGAGATACTGACGATCGAACCTCGGGCAAGTAACATACCGATGACAAAGGGAACAACGTATGTTGTTATGCGGTTGACCGATAAAGATCTTCGTAGAATATGTGGGAGCCAATATGAGCATCCAGGTTCCACTATTGGTTATTGACCGGAGACGTGTCTCGGTCATGTCTACATAGTTCTCAAACCCGTAGGGTCCGCACGCTCAACGTTTGGTGACGATTTGTATTATGAGTTTATGTGTTTTGATGTACCGAAGGTAGTTCAGAGTCCCGGATGAGATCGGGGACATGACGAGGAGTCTCGAAATGGTCGAGACGTAAAGATCGATATATTGGACGACTATATTCGGACATCGGAAAGGTTCCGAGTGATTCGGGTATTTTTCGGAGTACCGGAGAGTTACGGGAATTCGCCGGGGAGTATATGTGCCTTATTGGGCTTTAGGGGAAAGAGAGAGGAGAGGCTGCACGCCCCCCCAAGGCCTAGTCCGAATTGGACTAGGGGAAGGGGCTGCGCCCCCTCCTTCCTTCTCTTCTCTCTTCCCTTTCCTTGACTCCTACTCCTACTACTTGGGAGGGGGGAATCCTACTCCCGGTGGGAGTAGGACTCCTCCAGGGTGCGCCATAGGGGCCGGCCCTCTCCCCCCTCCTCCACTCCTTTATATACGTGGCCAGGGGGCACCCCATAGACACAACAATTGATCATTGATCTCTTAGCCGTGTGCGGTGCCCCCTTCCACCATATTCCACCTCGGTAATGTCGTAGAGGTGCTTAGGCGAAGCCCTGCGTTGGTAGCATCATCAACACCGTCATCACGCCGTCGTGCTGACAGAACTCTCCTGCAAAGCTCTGCTGGATCGGAGTTCGTGGGACGTCATCGAGCTGAACGTGTGTAGAACTCAGAGGTGCCGTGCGTTCGGTACTTGGATCGGTCGGATCGTGAAGACGTACTACTACATCAACCACGTTGTCATAACGCTTCCGCTTTCGGTCTACGAGGGTACGTGGACAACACTCTCCCCTCTCGTTGCTATGCATCACCATGATCTTGGGTGTGCGTAGGATTTTTTTTGAAATTACTACGTTCCCCAACAGTGGCATCCGAGCCTGGTTTTATGCGTAGATGTTATATGCACGAGTAGAACACAAGTGAGTTGTGGGCGATACAAGTCAAACTGCTTACCATCATGTCATACTTTGGTTCGGCGGTATTGTTGGATGAAGCGGCCCGGACTGACAATACGCGTACGTTTACGCGAGACTGGTTCTACCGACGTGCTTCGCACACAGGTAGCTGGTGGGTGTCAGTTTCTCCAACTTTAGTTGAAACGAGTGTGGCTATGCCCGGTCCTTGTGAAGGTTAAAACAACACTAACTTGACAAAATATCGTTGTGGTTTTGATGCGTAGGTAAGAACGGTTTTGCTCAGCCCGTAGCAGCCACGTAAAACTTGCAACAACAAAGTAGATGACGTCTAACTTGTTTTTGCAGGGCATGTTGTGATGTGATATGGTCAAAACATGATGAGATATAAATTGTTGTATGAGATGATCATGTTTTGTTAAAGTTAACGGCAACTGGCAGGAGCCTTATGGTTGTCTCTTTATTTGCATAAGTTGCAAGTGCTATGTAATTGCTTTACTTTATCGCTACGTGATAGCAATAGTTGCAAAAGCAATAGCTGGTGAGACGACCATGTGACGACACGTTGATAAAAGATCAAGATGATGGAGATCATAGTGTCATGCCGGTAACAATGGAGATCATGACAGTACTTTGGAGATGGAGATCAAAAGCACAAGATGATTATGGCCATATCATGTCACATATTATGATTGCATGTAATGTTTATCTTTTATACATCTTATTTTGCTTAGTTCGGCGGTAGTTTTATAAGATGATCCCTTACTAAAATTTCAAGGTATAAGTGTTCTCCCTGAGTATGCACCGATGCCAAAGTTCGTCGTGCCGAGACACCACGTGATGATCGGGTGTGATAAGCTCTACGTTCATCTACAACGGGTGCAAGCCAGTTTTGCACGCAGAAATACTCGCGTTAAACTTGACGAGCTTAGCATATGCAGATATGGCGTCGGAACACTGGAGACCGAAAGGTCGAGCGTGAATCATATAGAAGATATGATCAACATAGTGATGTTCACCATTGAAAACTACTCCATCTCACGTGATGATCGGACATGGTTTAGTTGATTTGGATCACGTGATCACTTAGATGATTAGAGGGATGTCTATCTAAGTGGGAGTTCTTAAGTAATATGATTAAATTGAACTTAAATTTATCATGAACTTAGTCCTGGTAGTATTAGCATATCTATGTTATAGATCAATAGCTCGCGTTTAGCTCCCCTGTTTTATTTTTGATATGTTCCTAGAGAAAACTAAGTTGAAAGATGTTAGTAGCAATGATACGGATTGGATCCGTGATCTGAGGATTATCCTCATTGCTCCACAGAAGAATTATGTCCTTGATGCACCACTAGGTGACAGATCGATTGCAGGAGCAACTGCAGATGTTATGAATTTTTGGCAAGCTCGATATGATGACTACTTGATATTTTAGTGCACCATACTTTACGGCTTAGAATCGGGGCTTCAAAGACGTTTTTTGAAATGCCACGGAGCATATGAGATGTTCCAAGAGTTGAAATTAGTATTTCATACTCATGCCCGTGTCGAGAGGTATGAGACCTCTGACAGTACTTTGCCTACAAGATGGAGGAGAATTGCTCAGCTAGTGAGCATGTGCTCAGAATGTCTGAGTACTACAATCACTTGAATCAAGTGGGAGTTAATCTTCTAGATAACATAGTGATTGGTAGAGTTCTCTAGTCACTATCACCAAGTTACTAGAACTTCGTGATGAACTATAATATGCAAGGGATAACGGAAACGATTCCCAAGCTCTTCGTGATGCTGAAATCGACGAAGGTAGAAATCAAGAAAAATATCAAGTGTTGATGGTTCACAAGACCACTAGTTTCAAGAAAAGGGCAAAGGTAAGAAGGGGAACTTCAAGAAGAATGGCAAGCGAGTTGCTGCTCAAGTGAAGAAGCCCAAGTCTGGACCTAAGCCTGAGACTAAGTGCTTCTACTGCAAAGGGACTGGTCACTAGAAGTGGAACTGCCCTAGATACTTGGCGGATAAGAAGGATGGCATAGTGAACAAAGGTATATTTGATATACATGTTATTGATGTGTACTTTACTAGTGTTTATAGCAACCCCTTAGTATTTGATACTAGTTCAGTTGCTAAGATTAGTAACTCAAAACGGGAGTTGCAGAATGAATAGAGACTAGTTAAGGGTGAAGTGACGATGTGTGCTGGAAGTAGTTCCAAGATTGATATGATCATCATCGCACACTCCCTATACTTTCGGGATTAGTGTTGAACCTAAATAAGTGTTATTTGGTGTTTGCGTTGAGCATGAATATGATTTGATCATGTTTATTGCAATACGGTTATTCATTTAAGTTAGACAATAATTGTTGTTCTGTTTACATGAATAAAACCTTCTATGGTCATACACCCAATGAAAATGGTTTGTTGGATCTCGATCGTAGTGATACACATATTCATAATATTGAAACCAAAAGATGCAAAGTTAATAATGATAGTGCAACTTATTTGTGGCACTGCCGTTTAGGTCATATTGGTGTAAAGCGCATGAAGAAAATCCATGCTGATGGGCTTTTCAAATCACTTGATTATGAATCAGTTGATGCTTGCGAACCATGCCTCATGGGCAAGATGACTAAGACTCCGTTCTCCGGAACAATGGAGCGAGCAACTGACTTATTGGAAATAATACATACTGATGTATGCAATCCGATGAGTGTTGAGGCTCACGGCGGGTATCATTATTTTCTGACCTTCACAGATGATTTGAGCAGATATAGGTATATCTACTTGATGAAACATAAGTCTGAAACATTTGAAATGTTCATATAATTTCAGAGTGAAGTGGAAAATCATCGTAACAAGAAAATAAAGTTTCTACGATCTGATCGTGGAGGAGAATATTTGAGTTACGAGTTTGGTCTTCATTTGAAACAATGCGGAATAGTTTCGGAACTCACGCCACCTGGAACACCACAGCGTAATGGTGTGTCCGAACATCGTAACCGTACTTTATTAGATATGGTGCAATCTATGATGTCTCTTACCGATTTACCACTATCGTTTTGGGGTTATGCATAAGAAACAGCTGCATTCACGTTAAATAGGGCACCATCTAAATCCGTTGAGACGACACCATATGAACTGTGGTTTGGCAAGAAACCAAAGTTGTCGTTTCTTAAAGTTTGGGGTTGCGATGCTTATGTGAAAAAGTTTCATCCTGATAAGCTCAAACCCAAATCGGAGAAATGTGTCTTCATAGGATACCCAAAGGAGACAGTTGGCTACACCTTCTATCACAGATCCGAAGGCAAGATATTCGTTGCTAAGAATGGATCCTTTCTATAGAAGGAGTTTCTCTCGAAAGAAGTGAGTGGGAGGAAAGTAGAACTTGATGAGGTAACTATACCTGCTCCCTTATTGGAAAGTAGTCCATCACAGAAATCTGTTCCTGTGACTCCTACACCAATTAGTGAGGAAGCTAATGATGATGATCATGTAACTTCAGATCAAGTTACTACCGAACCTCGTAGGTCAACCAGAGTGAGATCCGCACTAGAGTGGTACAGTAATCCTGTTCGGGAGGTCATGTTACTTGACCATGACGAACCTACGAACTATGAGGAAGCGATGATGAGCCCAGATTCCGCGAAATGGCTTGAGGCCGTGAAACCTGAGATGGGATCCATGTATGAGAACAAAGTGTGGACTTTGTTTGACTTGCCCGATGATCGACAAGCCATAGAAAATAAATGGATCTTCAAGAGGAAGACGGACGCTGATAGTAGTGTTACTATCTACAAAGCTAGACTTGTCGAAAAAGGTTTTGACAAAGTTCAAGGTGTTGACTACGATGAGATTTTCTCACTCGTATCGATGCTTAAAGTCTGTCCGAATCATGTTAGCAATTGCCGCATTTTATGAAATTTGGCAAATAGATAACAAAACTGCAATTCTTAATGGATTTCTTAAAGAAGAGTTGTATATGATGCAACCAGAAGGTTTTGTCAATCCTAAAGGTGCTAACAAAATATGCAAGCTTCAGCGATCCATCTATGGACTGGTGCAAGCATCTCGGAGTTGGAATATACGCTTTGATAAGTTGATCAAGGCATATAGTTTTATACAGACTTGCGGTGAAGCCTGTATTTACAAGAAAGTGAGTGGGAGCACTACAGCCTTTCTGATAAGTATATGTGAATGACATATTGTTGATCGGAAATCATGTAGAATTTTCTGGAAAAGCATAAATGAGTATTTGAAAGGAGTTTTTTCAAAGAAAGACCTCGGTGAAGCTGCTTACATATTGAGCATCAAGATCTATAGAGATAGATCAAGACGCTTGATAAGTTTTTTCAATGAGTACATACCTTGACAAGATTTTGAAGTAGTTCAAAATGGAACAGTCAAAGAAAGAGTTCTTGCCTGTGTTACAAGGTGTGAAATTGAGTAAGACTCAAAGCCCGACCACGGCAGAAAATAGAGAGAGAATGAAAGTCATTCCCTATGCCTCATCCATAGGTTCTATAAAGTATGCAATGCTATGTACCAGACCTATTGTATACCCTACACTAAGTTTGGCAAGGCAGTACAATAGTGATCTAGGAGTAGATCACTGGACAGCGGTCAAAATTATCCTTAGTGGAATAAGGATATGTTTCTCGATTATGGAGGTGACAAAAGGTTCGTCGTAAAGGGTTACGTCGATGCAAGTTTTGACACTGATCCAGATGACTCTAAGTCTCAATCTGGATACATATTGAAAGTGGGAGCAATTAGCTAGAGTAGCTCCGTGCAGAGCATTGTTGACATAGAAATTTGCCATACGGATCTGAATGTGGCAGACCCGTTGACTAAACTTCTCTCACAAGCAAAGCATGATCACACCTTAGTACTCTTTGGGTGTTAATCACATAGCGATGTGAACTAGATTATTGACTCTAGTAAACCCTTTGGGTGTTGGTCACATGGCGATCTGAACTATGGGTGTTAATCATATGGTGATGTGAACTATTGGTGTTAAATCACATGGCGATGTGAACTAGATTATTGACTCTAGTGCAAGTGGGTGACTGAAGGAAATATGCCCTAGAGGCAATACTAAAGTTATTATTTATTTCCTTATTACATGATAAATGTTTATTATTCATGCTAGAATTGTATTAACCGGAAACATGATACATGTGTGAATACATAGACATACAGAGTGTCACTAGTATGCCTCTACTAGACTAGCTCGTTGATCAAAGATGGTTATGTTTCCTAGCCATAGACATGAGTTGTCATTTGATTAATGGGATCACATCATTAGGAGAATGATGTGATTGACTTGACCCATTCCGTTAGCTTAGCACTTGATCGTTTAGTATGTTGCTATTGCTTTCTTCATGACTTATACATGTTCCTATGACTATGAGATTATGCAACTCCCATTTACCGGAGGAACACTTTGTGTGCTACCAAATGTCACAACGTAACTGGGTGATTATAAAGGTGCTCTACAGGTGTCTCCGAAGGTACTTGTTGAGTTGGCGTATTTCGAGATTAGGATTTGTCACTCCGATTGTCGGAGAGGTATCTCTGGGCCCTCTCAGTAATGCACATCACTATAAGCCTTGCAAGCAATGTGACTAATGAGTTAGTTGCGGGATGATGTATTACGGAACGAGTAAAGAGACTTGCCGGTAACGAGATTTAACTAGGTATTGAGATACCGACGATCGAACCTCGGGCAAGTAACATACCGATGACAAAGGGAACAACGTATGTTGTTATGCGGCTTGACCGATAAAGATCTTCGTAGAATATGTGGGAGCCAATATGAGCATCCAGGTTCCACTATTGGTTATTGACCGGAGACGTGTCTCAGTCATGTCTACGTAGTTCTCGAACCCGTAGGGTCCGCACGCTCAACGTTCGGTGACGATTTGTATTATGAGTTTATGTGTTTTTATGTACCGAAGGTAGTTCGGAGTCCCGGATGAGATCGGGGACATGACGAGGAGTCTCGAAATGGTCGAGACGTAATGATCGATATATTGGACGACTATATTCGGACATCGGAATGGTTCCGAGTGATTCTGGTATTTTTCGGAGTACCGGAGAGTTACGGGAATTCGCCGGGGAGTATATGAGCCTTATTGGGCTTTAGGGGAAAGAGAGAGGAGAGGCTGCACGCCCCCCCAAGGCCTAGTCCGAATTGGACTAGGGGAAGGGGCTGCGCCCCCTCCTTCCTTCTCTTCTCTCTTCCCTTTCCTTGACTCCTACTCCTACTACTTGGGAGGGGGGAATCCTACTCCCGGTGGGAGTAGGACTCCTCCAGGGTGCGCCATAGGGGCCGGCCCTCTCCCCCCTCCTCCACTCCTTTATATACGTGGCCAGGGGGCACCCCATAGACACAACAATTGATCATTGATCTCTTAGCCGTGTGCGGTGCCCCCTTCCACCATATTCCACCTCGGTAATATCGTAGCGGTGCTTAGTCGAAGCCCTGCGTCGGTAGCATCATCAACACCGTCATCACGCCGTCGTGCTGACGGAACTCTCCTGCAAAGCTCTGCTGGATCGGAGTTCGTGGGACATCATCGAGCTGAACGTGTGCAGAACTCGGAGGTGCCGTGTGTTCGATACTTGGATCGGTCGGATCATGAAGACATACGAACGGGCGGGGTATTCAACGGGCGTGGTAGATATGCATCTTGTCCCATACAGTCACGCATCTCTGGCATTGAACATGCGCGGACACCAGAGACCTGTCGCGAGTGGCAGCCTCGGCGGGTGTGCCGCTTCAATGGCGGAGGCAGTGAGAGGCCGCGTCTGCCCTGAGCCGTTTTCAATGTGGAGCAGAGCACTCTATAGCGACATGAATGAGGGCAGCTGGTGCCGGGCGAGAACAAGCACGCGGGAGGGAGAAGGGGGTTTGGATGGGCCAGAGCAGTCAGAAGCGGGTTTGGCAGCGGTCCGGACTCCCGCAAAGCTTCCGCGTTTATCTCCGTTTTGCGGAAGAAAGTATGTCCAGATCGTGTCGTCGACCGATACAAGACCGCGTTGGATGGCTTCCACGGTCCAAACAGCGCGGTCCGGACATACGCGGGTCGGTGTTGAAGATGAGGGCATCTCCAACGCCGACCCTCAAACCTCCCACAACCGTCCGGACTGTGTTGTCCAGACCGCGAAAGCCATCCAACGTGGTCCTGTATTAGTCTGCGGTGCAGTACGGACACGTTTTTTCCACAAACCGGAAGACAAACGTGGGGGAGGTTTGCGGGAGTTCAGACCGTTGTCACGCCCACTTCTGGCCGCCATGGCCCACCAAACGCCTCCTCCCTCGCCCGCGCGCGTTCCCACCAGGCGCCAGCTGCCCGCATTCATGCCACTGTAGAGCGCGCCGCTCAACATTGAAGACGGCTCAAGGCGGACGCAACCTCTCACTGCCTCCGCCCTTGAAGCGACGCGCCCAGGTGCACACGCCTCCTCGCGGCATTCAAACGCCTCCATTATCTCCGCATGGAAGCCGATAAATCTATTCCGGCGACATGTCCGTTCACGAGCAGGCCGCCATTAAGCGCAAAGCCAAGCAGGCTTCTCCTGTCTGCCCTCTATATAAACCAGGCCAGACGCGGGCAAGAATCGCACCACTCCGTCACTCCCCATCTCCTTCTTCCACCATTTTCTCCAATCTTTTCATGGCATCCGATGAGCTGAAGAACAGTTCTCTGGCATAAAAGCCAACTGGGTGGCCCGCCGAGCCGGCCGGATACCAGCGTGAAATCTTGTTGCTCCACCTCCCTCGCCTAGCCCGACGGAGCCAGTAGCCGCCCCAAGCCGGCGCGTGGTTGAGCAACTCATCGCTCCAGGCCGGCTCGAGGAGTGGCGCGTTGCTCCACGCCGGCACGGCGGGGAGCACGACGGGCAGCACGGCGACACGGGCATCAGCGCCGACGTCGATGATGCCGCGTTGTCCTGCACCCCCTGTGTCTGTGACGGTGCCATGCAGGTGGAGACAAAAAGTCTGGTGCGCAAAGGTCGACGAGTCGGTGGCCAACGTGTCCGCGTCCGCCGCCATCATCGAGGAGAAGTAAAACACGGGAGGCCGCCGACGCTTGGGTCTCATGAAGGCCACCGCCGAGGCACCGCCGGCGTACACAACCGGTGTCTTGCCCTCTCGCCGGCCACCGTCGTCCCCTTACCCAAGGACCAACTTTGGTCCGTGCAGCGTAGGGACCCTTCCTCTCAGGCTGAAGCAGGTGGCGGTTCCACTCCGATGAGCGGTGGGGAAGCGAGCCGTCCTTTGCGCTGAAGCATATACCTTCGGGGCTCATCGCTGTCGGTCATGGGGACGATGTTGGAGACCTGCCGCGCCGGCTGTAGACTAGTCCGGTTTTGTTTTTAGTTGAATATATGTCCAAAATGTAACTGTATTGTCCGTTTTGTATGAAATCCGTCATGTTTATATAAAATTCGGTCTTGTTTGCATGAATTTCATCCAGTTTGTTGAAAAAGAGTTTGAAACATATGCGGCTTGGATTGGATGTCGTCCTCACGCATACTTGTCCGCGGACTGCCTTCTCCCCCTATCCGAGGACGAATGCGGGAGGAAATTTGCGGGTTCCGTCGGAGATGCCCTAGGGGAATAAAACAGTGCAACTGCAATCACCCAAACACAAGGTGTCATGTCTAGGGACCAGTGGCGTACAGAAACACGCACACATCTGGATGCCCCTTCATCTCACCCAAGCCCTAGTCTACAGAGAAACGCCTGCAGTTGGCACGTGTGGGGTCGGCTCATGCACATCGAAGGGACCAGCTCGACGAGGACGCGAGCGTAGAGAGTAGGGTTCAGGGTCGCGGCCTGACGACGCCGACGCGGAGGCAACGCAATCCGCTCCAGTGTACTTGAGGGTGGTCCAATTCTAGTAGTATCTATATATAGTCCGTAAAAAGAAATTGGGCGTTAAGGCCTCCGGGGCGTCTGCAATGGTGTGCACATACGTATTCGCGCAGTCGCGCTCCGGAATAGTGGGATGCGTCGGGCGCGCGTGAGGGGACAGGAGAGCGAGAGCAGCCGCAGCTCTCCCTTTCTTTGGCCGATCGATCGACTTGTTGTTTTAGTAGCCACGACACCAATTATACCGCGCAGGAGTAGTATCCGACTAGTTGGCTCCGCCACTGTAATTTACATGCTTTCGGTGTGCCATCGGTGACTCTTAGGAGCATATGCTTCTAAAGAATAGTAAAATTGTAAAAATGTTAACATCTTTTTTTAAACCGACAAATATTAACACATATACACAGCATAACACTTAAAACACGTATGTGGGGGTTTTGTGAGGGGAGCATCATTTTTAAATATTAACACACATACCCACATATTATTCCGATAAACGCATCTGAAAGACTGAGCCGGCGTATTTTAAACCCGTCAAAGTCGCTACAGGCATACCGTAGTTGACGACACACCATACCACTTAAAAACTACTGCCTCCATCTCAAAATTTGAACTGCAAAAACATCTTATGTTTTGAGATGGAGGTAGTAGAAACAAAAAAAATCTAAAATAGATCCAGAAAAATGCGAGTACCCGTGCAAGTCCAAGACTTGAACCCAGGTGAGCACATTTTTGCTTATACATGTTTATGTTCTCTGTATGCGGGTACAATTTTTTTTGAAATAATTTTTTCAAAAAGGAGCGAAATTTTGGCCTCTATATCGATTGATGCACACAACTCACTTGAATAAATGACATATGTTGTGCTTTTAAAAGACAATGCTCCAAAGGCCAATCTTCAAGCACCCATTTTATTTGGACATGGCACAATACTTATGTTTCTTTACAAAAAATAATACATTTACACATAGGACATGGACATGCACACACGTCTATATTTGTTCAGATTTCGTTGACATCAAGAACACCATCTGTTTCACCACAGGAGCATCTCGGTAGCTGATATGAATATCCAAGCTCAATTCGAATTAAGCACAAATTCTGAAGGTGTCAGGTTCAATTTCAAGGTAAAGGCACGTGAACGGCAGGGACTTTTTTGAGACTGTAAGATTGAAAAATCCAAGCCTTCCTCCTCGTAGAGGAAGCAAATTCAGCCAAAACATCACTATAAGTTAAGAATGGCAATGAGTAGTGTATGTTGCGGGTACAATAATCCCATACTGATATCCATGCATGTTTCTCATGGGCATAAAATCATATCCGTACCCTACCCGTCAAGCATAAATCCATGCCCGAGCCCATACCCAATGGGTATCCATGCCCGATGGGAACCCATGGGGCATATCAACACATCATTGAATGGTGGGGTGGTGACATAGTTGCTAAGTCCATTGCATCACCGAGAGTTTTATAGGGTTGGGGAAATGATGATCGTGAGGATGAGGGGCATGGTATTGCTGCGGGGTAACGAGCAGAGAATTAAGGTGGACTCATTAGCTTAGCTAGGTTTATGACATATATGACCCACTTATGTGCTCAATGGGACCGATTTGGGTGTTCCCATGGGCATATAATTATACCCATTCCCTACCCTCACTAGCTGGGTAGGGTTTGGATACCACCCGCGGGTATGAAAACGCACCCATACCTTACTCATGGGTAAAATTGCCATCCTTAGCATCTCCAAAGCGTACCGTCAAACCACCGCAATTGTGCGGACTGCATTGTTCGGACATCTTGAGCCATCCAACACGGGCATGTATCGGTCCGCCGAGCGGTCAGGACGTATTTTTTTCGGCAAACCCAAGACAAAGTGGGGGGGGGGGGGGGGCTTTGCGGGAGTCGGGACAGCAGCCATGTAGCACTCAGACACCCCAGCCCGTCCAAAACCCCTCCCAGACCCCGCGCCTCCATCCTCCCATTTTCTATCCTTCATTTTTTTTCTCTTGCCTTCACCGCCACTCCACCACCCCGTCCGCGACACCACAACCCTGGTAGAACTCGACGAGTCCGTCACCTCCAAAGGTGCACCCGGGCTCCTCGCCGCTTCTCCTCCACCGTCGTTCCACACCTCTCCTCCGACTGCCGCGTAGGTACCATCCGCTCCTACAATGCTCACCTTGCCCAACAACTGTTCGGTAAATTGCCCGAACTATTTTTTTGCCCCTTCTTCTTTGAAGCAATGGATTCGAATATTGAGTACATATACAAGCAATATATTGAGTCGTTCGATGGCTCGTCCGACGAGGAGTTCTACATGGATGAGAGGGCGATGATGCAGACGGTGCTTGCAGACACGGAGCGTGTGGAGGAGCATGTTCTCAATTTCAAGGGATCGATCAAGAGTCATCAAGTGCTCAACTGCAGTAGGGTGTGCGACCATTTGACGCTGATGGACTTCTACTTTGCCCCCGATGCCCTCTTCACTAAAAAAAATTTGTCGGCGCTTTCCGATGCCTAAAATTGTCTTCGATCGTCTCTACCATGGCATTCGGTACTTTGATGACTACTTCATTTTGAATAAGGACGTCGTGGGAAGGATTGGGTTCTCTGGTTCCAAGAAGTGCACGGCCGCACTACAGATGCTTGCATATGCCACGATCGCTGATTCGTGGGACGAGTACCTAGGGTTGTGAGAGAGCACATGCAGAGATGTCATGGTCAGGTTTGCAACTGCCTGGTCGAGGTGTTTGGACCTCAGTACCTGAGAGAACCAACTGTAGCAAACACCGAGAGGCTCTTGGCAATGTCAGAAGCAAGAGGGTTGTCAGGTTTGCTCAGATCACTTGACCGCATGCATTGGAAATGGAAGAATTGCCCAAAAGCTTTGCAAGGGCAATATCAGGGTCATGTTAAGAAGCCCATCATCATTCTCGAAGCAGTTGCATCACATGATCTTTGGATTTGCCATGCCTTTTTACAGTATCCCCTGGCCTCACAATAGCATCAACGTGTTGCAATGATCACCATTGTTTGCTAGGCTGACTGAATGAAAAGCTCCTTGCCACTATATTGTCAATGGACATGAGTAAATCATGGGCTACTATCTGGTTGACGGTATCTATCCTCCTTGGGATACCTTTGTGAACACCATCTCTAACCTAGTTGGTCAGAAAAAGTCTCACTTTGCCCAAAGACAAGAAGCATCTAGAAAGGATGTTTGGAGGGCTTTTAGAGTCCTGCAGGCATGTTTTGCAGTTGTTCGTGGACCTACTAAATAATTGGATCCGAATACCTTGTGGGAGGTGATGAACTGTTGTGTGATCATGCATAACATGATCGTGGAGGATGAGGGTGAGGATGCTGCCGCAGGTCTTGAGTTTGGAACATGGGTGATCCTATCGAACATCCCGACCAAATCCGGCCTTCAAATGCATCAACAACTTCGACATCAAGCAACTTACGAGCAACTGAGGGAAGATCTAATTGAGCATTTGTGAACGGTTAAGGGGGGCAACAATGTTTTTTGCAAGGGGAAATCAATTCATTACTTAAGTAATAATGTTCTTACAATCATTCATGATGATTGATACGTCTCCGTCATATATATATTTTTTGATTGTTTCATGCCAATATTCCACAACTTTCACATACTTTTGATAAAATTTTATATTATTTTTGGGACTAACATATTGATCCAGTGACCAGTGCCAGTTCCTTTTTTTTACATGTTTTTGTTTCACAAAAAATACATATCAGACGAAGTCCAAACGCGATAAAATTTTATGGAGATTTATTTTGGAATATATATGATTTTTGGGAGGTGGAATCAATGCAAACGGGGCCCCAAAACCTTCACAAGGCATCAGGGCGCCACCACCCCCTGGCTGCGCGAGGTTGCCTTGTGGGCACCTCGTAAGTCGGTTGGGGTCCTTCTTTGGCCGCAAGGAAGCTTATCGAGAAAAAATGTGTTAAAATTTCAGCCCGATCGGAGTTACGAATCTCCGGGAATATAAGAAATAATTTTCGGCCAGACAACAAGAACGCTAAACAGAAGAGAAACAGAGGGGGAGAGAGAGAGAGAGAGAGAGAGAGAGAGAGAGAGAGAGAGAGAGATCCAATCTCGGAGGGGCTCCTGCCCTCCGGGAGCCATGGCAACCATGGACCAGAGGGGAAACTCTCCTCCCATTTAGGGAGGAGGCCAAGGAGGAGGAGGAAGAAGAAGAAGAAGAAGAAGAAGAAGGAGGAGGAGGAGGAGGAGGAGGAGGGGCTCTCTCCCCCTCTCTCCCGGTGGCGCGGGAACGCCACCGGGGCAATCATCATGATGGTGATCTACACCAACAACTTCGCCACCGTCGACACCAACCCTCTCCCCCTCTATGGAGCAGTGTAACACCTTTTTTCCCGCTGTAATCTCTACTTAAATATGGTGCTTTATGCCACATATTATTATCCAATCATGTGTTGTCATCTTGTGATATTTGAGTAGATTTTTTTTGTCCTATGGGTTAATTGATGATCGTGATTGGTTTGAGTTGTATGTTTTATTTTGGTGTTGTCCTATTGTACCTTCCATGCCATGCACACTGGGGGATTCTCGTTGTAGGGTGTTGCAATAGGTTCAAGATTCGCTTATAGTGGGTTGCGAGAGTGACAGAAGTTTAAACCCGAGTAAGGGGGTGGTTGCGTATGGGAGTAAAGAGGACTTGTTACTTAATGCTATGTTTGGGTTTTATCTTAATAATCTTTAGTAGTTGCGGATGCTGGATAGAGTTCCAACCATAAGTGCATATGATCCAAGTACGGAAAATACGTTAGCTCATGCCTCTCCCTCATATAAAATTGCAATAATGATTACTAGTCTAGTTACCAATTGCCTAGGGACAAATCATTCTCTTCTGTTACAAAAACCTTTCTACTAAATAGCTAACTTTTATTACGTTGCAAATTACTCCTAGTTTTATTCTCGCTAAGTACATTTAGTTTTATTCTTGTAAACTTATCCTTACACCTATAAAGTAGTTTTATTCTTGTTCTAAGTAAAGCGAACGTTAAGTGCATGTAGAGTTGTATCGGTGGTCGATAGAACTTGAAGAGAATATAAATTCCACCTTTAGCTCCTCGTTGAGTTCGACGCTCTTAATAATCAAAAAAGGCTACAAACTGTTCCTATACTTGTAGGTTATGAATGATAGTGCTAATCTCCTCAGGACTATTTGCTAACCAACATGTCGTTTTTTTGTTGACGTTCAATGGCTATCATGGCATGCCCAGCCTGGTTCTCTGTTCTCTTAATTTTTCTTATTTTAGCTTGCCTCTTTTTTAACGGTTCCGCTATTATAGCCACCTAGCTAGTACATGTTCCTTGAACGACCAAGTGACCCTGCATTCACTAAGGACAGAATTTTAGCACAATCTGTCTCCACCAGTGTTGGTTTTTGTGACCAGTGCAGTGCCAACTTAAGACCATCTTCACATCCAGCAAGCTCAACCTCTAGCAGTCTGGGGCAATCGAAGAGCCATCTACAAGCCGCAAAGATTACCTGGCCAGTATGGTCACGCAGGATCATGCCTGCTCCTACGGATCCATCCGCAGCAACATATGAACCATCAAAATTCAGCTTGACATAATTTTCCGGTGGAGGCTCCCATGATGCTATAGCACTCGGACAGATTGACTTGCTCGTACACAACAATGTTGGGCTATACATCATGTTCGGAAATTTACCTTTGGTGAGGTTTGCATGCGGGTGGTGCCTGATCATAAGCAATGATTCTACATAGCTTGATAGGAAATGTTTAGAAGCTTTAGCAGGAATCAAAGGCTTCTCATGCGTGAGCTCATTGTGAACATGCCACACACACCGCAACACCATCAGGACAAGCATGTGTTGTATTTCATTCATCTTATGTAGTAGCATTAGCAACCAGTTCGGCTCTTCGTTTCAGAGAGCTTCAGCCGGCGGCAAATCCCAGACCGTACGCATTATATCCCACAGATTCCGGGCATGAGGGCATCCGATCAGAGCATGATGAACTGTTTCATCCTCTTGCCCACATATTGTGCGGGTTCCATCCAGTTCCATGTGTCGGCGCTTCTTATTTGCACGAGTAGCCAGCGCCTCTCGAGAAGCTTTCCAGGCGAAGACACGGACCTTAGGTGGAGCCCCACATTTGCATAGAAGCTTCCATGTAGGTCTAGAGCCATCTGGTCTCGTGCTCGACTCTCCAACTCCTTATTGTGCCATGATCAGATCGCAGCCATATTGTATGCCGACCGCATTGAGAACCTCCCTTGCTTGTCGGGCTACCAAGCAAGAGAGTCTGCTTCGAATTGACGAGAGGCCTTGATTTTTATAATCTCGGGAACATCTGCTGGAAGGAAATGTTGCGTGAGAAGCGACGTACTCCAAGAGCCATCGACATTGAGAAAATCTGCCACCCATTTTAGTCTGCATCGACGTTTTTGTGTGATCGTCTTGGGATCCAAGGATCCCGCCATATGCGTATGTTCGCTCCAGTACCAACACGCCAGATGCACCCCTGCTTAACTAGTTCTAGCCCATATTCAATGGCCGCCTATGTTGACAAACCATTCCCTGTGAAGACTGAGTCAAAAATAGATCCAGACGGATAGTACTTGGCTTGTAGAACCTGTGCACATAGGCTCTCCAATGTTTGAGTGTAATATTTAAACTTTTTTAATTAGAACTACCGTTGTATTAAAAAATTTGAACTATTTTAAACTATATATGCAGTTATTTGAACGTGTAGACTTAAAAAAATTGGGGTCGGACATATGCGGCTAGCCCTTTCTTCTAAAAAAGTGTACTTGAGGCAAGTAAATTACGGCTGTCCGCGGACGGAATTCGGAGTAAATTTCCGGGTAAGCGTTGGAGATGTTTTTACTATAAGTCATAGCTAGTTACCAATATTAGTAAGTGATGATTGCCAATGTTTCATGCGTAGAAATTGATGGTTCTAAATGGGCATGCATAGATAGTTGACGTGTACCACTTCCACGATCAGATGTCACAATCCCCCTAGACATGATGATTCTGTGTGTATCCAATAATATGAAGTGTGGAAACTTCTTACATGCCCCTTTTCGGCTATTAGCCCTTTTCAACAACTAAACGGCACAATTTGGAGCATTAAGCTAGTTCAGTCATAGTAGTGTGGAAACTTCTTTGTTAATTGTAATACAGAATTTACTGTGAAAACTAAGAATAATGTGATTTACTAAATTTGACCTAGTGTGGTACAATCCACGTACACAGCCGACGCCGCGACAGAGGATCGGCCACGCCGGTCACCTGTGGTTGCGCACGGGCGCAGCGCGCGCCACTAGTTCGGCGCGGAACAAAATCAAAATGTGATTGATATGTGAGGCGCAAAGCGACGGCAGCAGCCGTGTAGAGCTGGCGGCCAGAAACTAGATCCGGTCGCAAAGCGGCGAAAGCGACGGCGGCGCGATGAGTGCCGCGTTCCTGGCGTCGTATCGCCAAGACGCGATGGGCGACAAGGCCCCTCGACTCGACCGCCTGTCCGGCTCAAGAGCGACTCGCACGGATTATCAGCCGATGCCTCGGCAGTTAACACGGTTACAACTGGATCTGCATCGTTGCCATGTGTAAGCCGCCACTGTGACCGCTGTGAACCGCGAAGCTCACCTCACATCAAGGCCGCGACAGCTCCTGTGCCTGCAGACGTTGCGCGCGATCGCATCAAATAGCGCGGGAAAAGCCAAGAAAGACTGAGAGATGGAGGGCGATGGCTGATCGTGAATGGCACCATGGCAGGTCAAATCGAGAAGTTGGTGCAGCGTTTTTCGAGTCATTGGTGGGTAAATTATCCTTCTGTCTGCGTCGGGAAAAGGACACACTATACATGGAAATATCTAGACGTTGCGAGGTTACGTCTTGCTTCTCTGGAAACGTGTTGTTTTTTATCCCTTTTTACGTCTATTTTTGACTTATTTTAGGGGATAGCCTCTTGGCGCATTTTATTTTGATGCCAATAAAGTTACATCATAAATTGCAAATGGCAGCAAAAAGCTTGGTGATTCAACATCTCACGAAATTAAAGACTGAGGAACATCAACGCATCTACAAGGCGGACCCGTAAACTATCCATATCCGTCCGAACCATGCTGTCCGGACCGCGGGAGCCATCCAAAACAGGTCTGTATCGGCCCGCGGGACGGTCAGGATGCGATTTCTCCCGCAAACCGGAGACAAAAGTGGGGAGCTTTGCTGGAGTCCGGACACACGAAACGTAAGAATCCAACACCCCGACCCACCCAAAACCTTTCCCAGGCCCGCGACTCCATCCTCCCCATTTTCTCTCCTCCTTCTTTCTCTCTTGCTTTCCCCGCCGCTCCACCACCCCGGCCACCAGGCCACACTGTCGGTGTCAAAACCGGCGGATCTCGGGTAGGGGGTTCCGAACTGTGCGTCTAGGATCGATGGTAACAGGAGACGGGGGACACGATGTTTACCTAGGTTCGGGCCTTCTCTATGGAGGTAATACCCTACTTTCTGCTTGATTGATCTTGATGAATATGAGTATTACAAGAGTTGATCTACCACGAGATCGTAATGGCTGAACCCTAGAAGTCTAGTCTGTATGACTATGGTAATGAATATATCCTCTCCGGACTAACCCCTCCAGTTTATATAGACACCGGGGGGGGGGGGATCTAGGGTTTACATAGAGTCGGTTACATAAGAAGGAATCTTCATAGTCGGTCGCCAAGCTTGTCTTCCACGCCAAGTAGAGTCCAATCCGGACACGGGTACAGTCTTCGGCCTTCATGTCTTCACAGCCCATCAGCCCGGCCTATGGACAACAGGCCGGACACCCGAGGACCCCTTAGTCCAGGACTCTCTCAGTAGCCCCCAAACCAGTCTTCAATAGCGAGGTGTCCGGCACACAAATTGTCTTCGGCATTGCAAGGCGGGTTCCTCCTTTAATGATCTCCAAGTAATGTATTCGGCCATTGATCCAATGTCGCTCCCCTCGGCTTCTGCGCGTTAAATAACTTCGTCTTTCACGTGTGGAGCGAAGGTGGAAGGTCATGGTATTTTTGCAGATAACACCCCATCCATGCAAGGAAGAGCGCCTATTAAAGAGATTGGATCCTAGATCCATTCGGCACCACGCAGAGAAAATCCCCGGAGACTGTTTAAGAGAAACCATTCCAGCATGGCTAGCGTCCCCAGCTCCTCCACCCGTTCCGGCCCAGAGAAAGGCGAGTGGGAGAGGTGTTCAGTGTCCCACAGTCAATTGACGAAGTTGCAGACGCAGGGATTTCTTCCCCCTCAGATCTAGTCCCTGTTCGAGCAGGGCTAGACTTCTTCAACGGTGAGACTCAGGTAGAGGACTTTCCCAATCCATCCGGGGGAGAGCGAGTATGTTTCATCCCCTACCTGCTAAGAGGCGTTGGATTTCCCATCCATCCGTTCCTTCGAGGGCTTCTGGAATACTATGACCTCCAGCTGCACAACTTCACCCCTACCTCCATTCTGCACATTGCGGGTTATGTTGCTTTATGCGAATTATTCCTGGGCATTGAAGCCCATTTTGAGTTGTGGAGGAAATTGTTATGTCTTGTCCCGCGCAATCATGAAGGGTCAATCTTTGAAGTGGGTGGAGCTGAAGTATGGCGTATCGCCGATACCGGATATCTGTCCGGCACACCAAGGAAGGCATCTGAAGAATGGTCTTCCAAATGGTTCTACATTGAGGACGTCACACTTCCTGACCCAGTTCGAAAGGGTCTTCCTGAATTCGCGAGTGTTCCGCTGAAGAAACGCCACAGTTGGCGTCCCCGGAGTCATGAAGAGGATGACAGTGCAGAAGTTCGTCAGCTCATGAGCAAGATAAAGACGCTCGCTCAGTCCGGACTCACAATAATCGAGGTAATGGCGACCTCCATAGTGCGAGGGGTTCAGCTGCTACAATACAGAGGGCTGCCAATGTGGCACTAGAATGGAGAGGATGACGCCTTCCGCTGTGGCCGGAAAGGTCCGGATACCCCCGCCGCTCTGGCCAAGATATTGGCCGAGATGTTTAAAGGGGAGGAAGAGGAGTTTCTTCGCATTAAGCGCAGAGATGGGTATTCTATGTATGATCCTCCCAGTTGGGTAAGCCTCCACCCCTCTGTTTCACTCATTCCCTTGCCGGATTACTTTTGATAAATTTCAAATCCGTTTGTTATGACAGCACCGACGAAAGGTCACCGAAGGACTTCATAGTCCCGTCCCACAGCCGGAGAACCACAACCGGGAGCTTGATCCTGGATTTGAGGAGGATCCGGATATATTCGTGGTGCTCGCAGAGGGAGTGTTTTACCAGACGAGCTATGATGGCACAGAAGTGGCCATCACCGCCGACTACCCCGGCCTTCTTCCCGTTTCGCGCGTAAGTAATCAAGAGACACCTCCTTTTAAAAGTGTGCTCTTATTCTACCTTACCCACCGTACTATCTTGTGCTCCAAAGAGGAGGCGTTCGGCGATTCCGAGGAGATCGGCTCCCACACCGGGCCAGCCTTCGAAGAGGAAGGCCGGCGAGGACACAGCCAGGCTTTCATCGAAGCGGTACGGATCCATAAATATGTTTTCAGCGGCTGCACCCGACTATGACATTGTGCGTTTTGTCCAGTTCTAGGAAAAGGGTCCGTCGGACTATGTCCGGGGGCCCTGTCGGCCGTGTTCCTGACAACCGGGATTCAGGTCCTGTCGGAGATACGGGGGCCGGTGTAGGAACAACGCCGGACTGCCCTTCGGCCGAGGGTTCAGAAAATATGCCCGTCACCAACTCGGAGGTAGAGCGCGCCATGAATCATCGGCGCTGCAGGGCTGTTTTACGAGACCCCAAGTTCTCGGAAGAGGCACTAAATGCCTTTAGCTCGGGCAGCGCATACATCCAGGCTGCTTGAGACGGGCTTAGAAGAGCCACGAAGCAATATCTGACAGATGTGCTAGTAAGTTTTATTTGTCCAAAAAAGGATAACCATATGCCCGTAGCCCCCGAGACTAAAACCAGTTGGCACAACGGATTTAAGGATCGTTGTACAATCAGGTACTTGCAGAGAAGAATGACCTGCTAGCCCAAGAGCTGCAGCAATGTCGGCCGCAGCTAAATGCTGCTACCGCTGAACTGGAAAATTTCAAGAAGGCGTCTTCCGGTAACGTTCCCCTCCATCGAGGAACAATAATTTTATATCAACTGTGCTAATACTGTTGCTGATTGCATAATAGGATTGCCTGATCAACTTGAAGAGAAGTTGAAGATCGCCCAAGAGGGAGAAAGAGAGGAGAAAAGGCTACACGCCACAGGCGAGCGTGTCCTGACCCGCGTCAGGGACGAGAAAAACAAGCTACAGGATTCCAACACTACATTGGGTGAAGAGTTGAAAGATGTGCGGGCCCAGCTAGCCGACTCTGTGAAAGAGAACAAGAAGCTGCGAGGCAGCATATTCGGTATGTATCTGAACTTATTTTTAGAGTAGTTCGGAGATAAATGGAACTGATATAGTTATGTTTGCAGGCATATTGACGGGCCGTCCTGAAGAGGAGGTGTCTGGATCATCAAGCGATCTGCTGCAAAGTTTGTCGCAAGTGCACGAGCATGCCCGGCTGGCCATGCGGAGCGTTGCCAAGGCCTTATGGCCATCCGCCTCCCCTCCAGGAAGTATGGAGGAGCTTGTAGAGCTGTTCAAGGGAGCGCGGCGGCGTATCCGACTATGGAAGATATCGGCCTGCCGAGAGGGTGCGCGAGAGGCCTGGGCCATGGTGAAAATGTGATATACCAAGCTGGATCCAAATCACATGGCCTGGGTTGGACCGCTAGGGTCAAATGGGGAAGAAATTCCCGTTAGTTTAGTATATGACCAAGTAGAGGTGGCCGCCAAATATTCCCAACAGGATTGTAAGTTAGACTGCCTATTGGACGGTGTAGAGGAGGAAGTGTTCGAGTCCAAGTGACTATGTACTTTCCTCATCATGTGGAACTCTAGCTGAATGGTATATCATTTGTCATGGTAGACCTTTTCGCTTCAACCTCCGGACCCGAAGGTGCGGAGTGTTTCCGAATACCGTCGCGGCCGAATAGGCGAGGGTATGCATGGAAAACTAGGCGTGGTGGTCATAGTTGCTTGAACAGACAAGTTGTATCCGGCTAGCTATGTTATATTACATTGAGATTGTAAGAAACATCTTCCAGAGAGAATAGTTCCGTTAAGGGTTCCTTTCCCTGGGTGTGCATGCATTGAATGTACATGTCTGAATTGTGATGAGAAAATCACAGTGTATATAACTTCTGGGGGTTCGCAATGGAATAAATGAAAAGACGTCTTTAATTCACCGACCGAATATTCCCTTAAGAACGCTAGCTTTTGGCTTCACCCAGTCTGAGGTAAACATCCGGATGACCCGGCAGTAACAATCGCAGAGGTGCTCCCTTTATGCCCTAGCCGAACTAACAGGAACATAGGGCATAAGCACAGGAGCCAGACAACCCAGCTTGGCCAGAACTTAAGTCATATCGATGCATATAATGGCGAAGAAAAGGTACATATGGAAGAAAACGCATATGTGAAGAGGTTGATGCGCCGTGAATAAAAAAGCTTCTGTCCAAGAAGTCCCCAGGTATAATGGACGTACATATATAAAGATGTGTACGTCGGCGTTGTTCGGTCGAGCCGTATGAGAGCTTTAAAGCGAAGAAATAAAGGCGGAAAAGAGAGAAAAAGCAATGGAAACTATAGAGGAGAAGGAGACAAACAAAGAATTCAGCGCTAGGCAAAGAACCTTCGGAGTCTGGCCGCGTTCCAGGGGTTCGGCTCTAGGCGATTGTCCGATGCATCACGAAGACGGTACGCTCCTCCGGTAAGAACTTCATCAATTATGAAGGGACCCTCCCATTTGGGCTTGAGTTTGTCCTTTTTCTTCTCCGGCAAGTGTAGAACGAGTTCGCCAACGTTGTAAGTCTTGGCCCGTACTTCTCTGCTTTGATATCTTCGAGCCTGCTGTTGATAAAATGCTGAACGGGCTTTGGCGACGTCCGCTCCTCCTCCAAGGCATCGAGGCTGTCCTTCCGATCCAACTCGGCCTCTTTCTCTTCGTACATACGCACTCGAGGTGAGTCATGTATAATATCGCAGGGCCACACAGCCTCTGCACCATACACCATGAAGAAAGGTGTGTATCCGGTAGTACGGTTGGGCGTGGTCCGCAGCCCCCAGAGTACGGAGCCGAGCTCCTCAACCCAGTGCTTGTCTGATTCTTTCAAAGACCGCACTAGTCTGGGTTTGATGCCGCTCATAATAAGACCATTGGCTCGTTCGACTTGACCGTTGGTTTGCGGGTGGTAGACGGAGGCGTAATCGAGTTTAATGCCAAGATTAGTACACCAGGTTTTTACCTCATCGGCTGTGAAATTAGAGCCGTTGTCGGTGATGATGCTGTGTGGAACACCATAACGGTGCACCACACCGGATATGAATTCTATCACCGGGCCGGACTCAACCGTTTTGACCGGTTTAGCCTCTATCCACTTAGTGAATTTGTCCACCATAACCAGTAAATATTTTTTCTTATGGCTTCCCCCTTTAAGGGGTCCGACCATGTCTAGTCCCCAGACCGCGAAAGGCCAAGTAATGGGGATAGTTTGTAAGGCAGTTGGGGGCATGTGGCTTTGGTTGGCGAAGAGTTGGCATCCGACGCAGCGTTGGACGAGGTCTTGTGCGTCTGCTCGGGCTGTCGGCCAATAAAACCCAGTACATAAGGCCTTGCTAACAAGAGCCCGAGCTGCGGTGTGGTGTCCACCGAGACTGGCGTGAATTTCCGTTAAAAGCTGCTGCCCCTCTTCTTCGGAGATACATCTTTGAAGTACTCCAGTAGCACTTTTCTTGTAGAGCTCTCCGTCGTGAACCTTGTAGGCCTTCGAACGCCGGACAATGCGGCGAGCCTCATTCTGGTCTTCGGGAAGCTCCTTCCTATTAATGTAGGCCAAGAAAGGTTCGGTCCATGGGGCAATGACTGCCATAATGTGATGGGCCAACGGTGTTATTTCGGTGGCTGAGCCCCCGATACTATCGGTGTGTTCGGGATTTGGAGTTGTATTTGGATCTGGACTATTGTTGCTGCCCTCCCCTTGCCACACCACGGATGGCTTGAAAAGCCTTTCCAGGAAGATGTTAGGTGGGACGGGGTCGCGCTCAGCGCCGATGCGAGCAATGACGTCCGCCGCTTGATTACTTTCTCGGCGACGTGATGAAATTCAAGCCCCTCGAACCGAGCCGATATTTTTAATATGGCATTGCGATAAGCTTCCATCTTTGGATCTTTGGCGTCAAAGTTGCCATTTATTTAAGATATGGCGAGGTTCGAGTCCCCGCGCACCTCCAGGCGTTGTATGCCCATGGATAGGCCATCCGAAGACCATGCAGTAGGGCCTCGTATTCGGCTGCGTTGTTGGAGTCTGTGTATAATATCTGGAGTACATACAGGACGACGTCTCCAGTGGGGGATGCTAACACGACTCCCGCTCCCAGCCCTCACAACATTTTGGAGCCGTCAAATACATAACCCAATTAGAATATGCGCCGTACTCTTTGGGGAGTTTGGCTTCTGTCCATTCGGCGACGAAGTCGGCCAGTACTTGGGATTTGATGGCTCGACATGGCTTGTATGTTATGTCGAATGGAAGTAGCTCTATGGCCCATTTGGCGATCCGTCTCGTTCTCGTTCGACGACGAGCACGACGCGCACCACCTGATGTGTTGCCGATATGTATAGCAACATGGGTTCGCCCGCGTTTGGTGCGGCCAGGATTGGATTGCTTGCTAGGAGGGTCTTTATTTCCTCCAGTCCGGCGGTCGTCGCGTCTGTCCATTCGAAGTTACCGGTGCGCCGTAAGAGGCGATAGAGTGGTAGCGCCTTTTCTCCTAATCTGGAGATAAAGCGACTTAATGTTGCCACGCAACCAGCTAGTTTCTGGACCTATTTGAGGTCTGTTGGTGTAGCCAACTGGGACAGAGCTCGGATTTTAGCTGGGTTTGCTTCTATTCCTCTGTTGGAAACGATGAAGCCCAGCAGCTTTCCAGCTGGGACGCCGAAGACACACTTCTCCGGGTTGAGTTTAATATCATACGCGCGGAGGTTGTCGAATGTGAGACGTAAGTCGTCTATTAGTGTTTTGACGTGCCTAGTTTTGATGACGACGTCATCAACGTAGGCCTCTACTGTTTTGCCGATCTGCTTCACCAGGCATGTTTGAATCATGCGCTGGTATGTCGCGCCGGCGTTCTTGAGCCTGAAGGGCATGGTGTTGAAGCAGAATGACCCGTATGGGGTAATAAATGATGTTGCAGCTTGATCAGACTCCTTCATTTCGATTTGATGGTATCCGGAATATGCATCGAGGAAACACAGTGAGTCGTGTCCTGCGGTGGCGTAAATGATTTGATCAATGCGGGGAAGGGGGAAGGGGTCCTTAGGGCAAGCCTTGTTGAGGTCCTTGAAATTGACACACAGGCGCCAGGATTTATCCTTCTTTGGTACCATCACCAGGTTTGCCAGCCAGTCCGGATGTTTGATTTCTCTAATGAATCCGGCCTCGATAAGCTTGGCCAGCTCCTCCCCCATAGCTTGTCGCTTGGGTTCAGGAAAGCGCCGCAGTGTCTGCTTGACCAGTTTAAATCCCTTTAATATATTGAGGCTATGTTCGGCCAACTTGCGTGGGATCCCTGGCATATCCGAAGGGTGCCAGGAAAATATGTCCCAATTTTCGCGCAGGAATTCTCGTAGTGCGGCGTCAACTGTTGAGTTCAGTTGCGCTCCGATAGATGCAGTCTTCTTGGGGTCCGTTGGGTGGACCTGGAATTTGACTATATCTTCTGCTGGTTTGAAGGAGGTGGATTTGGGACGTTTGTCGAGGATCACGTCGTCCCTGTCCACCGTGGAGCGTAGTGCGGTTAATTCTTCAGCCGCGAGGGCTTCGGATAGCGCCTCCAGGGCCAGGAATGCGGTTTTGTTTTCAGCGCGGAGTGCTATGTCCGGATCACTGACGGGAGTGATTATACCGTTTGGTCCGGTCATTTTGAGCTTCATATACCCGTAATGGGGTATAGCTTGGAAGCGTGTAAAAGCATCCCGCCCCAACAGGGCATGGTATCCGCTGCTGAAAGGGGCCACTTGGAAAGTTATTTCTTCGGACCGATAGTTCTCCGGCGTGCCGAATACTACGTCAAGTGTGATTTTGCCCGCGCACCGCGCCTCCCGACTGGGAATAATTCCTCGGAAGGTTGTGCTACTTTGCTTGATGCGGCTCCTGTCTATTTCCAGTTTATGGAGTGTGTCCTCATAATGAGGTTTAGTCCGCTGCCGCCGTCCATGAGGACCTTGGTAAGTCAAAACCCGTCCACGATGGGACTGAGGACTAACGCGGCTGGCACTCGGACTGTTCTGTACTTCGGTTCGTCACCGGCATTAAATGTTATAACTGTGTCGTTCCAAGGGTTTATTGCAGTGATTTGGCGGACTTCTGCAAGGTCGCAAAGTGCCCTTTTGCGCTTGTTGTTTGAAGCGAATGTCTCAAAGACCGTCAATACTCTTGTGTCGTCGTCTTCTGGGGGATGCTGTTCTGGGGCGTCCTTGATAAGGATGTCCTCGCCGCTCTTGGCTACCTGCCGTAGTATCCAACATGCTCTAAGGCTATGGGTTGCCACGGTATCTGGTGTTGTATGTATTTTGCATGGGCCATCGAGCCACCCCTCTAGAACGGTGCCGTGCCGCATAGTGGTTTTATGTTTCTTGACTGTTTGACTGGGCGTGCCACGGGGGTGCGCCCTCTTCGTCTGTAGGGGGAGTTTAGTTGGGACCGACGGTTGCCAGCGAGCTGCCTGAGTTTTCCAGGCGCTCTCCATCGTGCTGTACTTTTGTACGATGGTTGCTAAGTCAGCGAATTTCAGTATGTGGCGGCGATTGATGGCGTTGAGGATTCCTGCGTCTGCGCAATTGTTACAGAACACTGATATTGCGTCCTCGTCACGGCAATCTTTTACCTTGTCTTTGACAGGGAGGAATCTGGCCCAGAAGTGGTGGACCGTTTCCTGAGACTGCTGTTTTATGCTCATGAGAGCGTCTACGTCCGGGTGGGTGGGTGGAATTAAATCCGAACCTTGACCCGAACGATTATCCGGAGTCTGAAGTCCTTCCGGACTCAACAGTCCGGGTTCCGAAATATCTTCTGATAGTTTAGGACTGCCGTCCGATCCTATGTTCGGAGGGCTGGTTGCATCCTGTCGCGGGTGAGTATTCGGCTCTTCCTAATCAGCGATCCAAACATAGTCCGTCTTCGACATAGAAGAAGACTCGCCGTCCTACTCCTCGACTACCGCAATCTGGTGGGTGACCGGTGGAGTCTTGATTTCTCCTTGATCGGTTTTAGGCCCGATCCGACCATAATCTGTGGCGATAATCAAAGCGGCGATGCGATCTAGGAGTTCGTTAAAGGACGAAAACTCTGCCGGACTCATCTGCTCGGAGTGCTCGGAGTTGATGCGAAGGGGGTTTTTGATGGCCCGAGAGGTCATCGTCGGCTCAACGGCCGAATGGGCGATCATAGTAAAGCCGCCCAGCCGGAGGGTTTGGCCTGGGGCCAGAGCTCCCCCAGAGGTGATGTTGTCTTTAAGGACAAGGCGCGCCATCGAGCCTTTCGTCGACGGCACAGTGGAACTCTCAATGAAAGCACCAATGTCGGTGTCAAAACTGGCGGATCTCGGGTAGGGGGTCCCGAACTATGCGTCTAGGATCGATGGTAACAGGAGACGGGGGATATTACCTAGGTTAGGGCCCTCTCTATGGAGGTAATACGCTACTTCCTGCTTGATTGATCTTGATGAATATGAGTATTACAAGAGTTGATCTACCACGAGATCGTAATGGCTAAACCCTAGAAGTCTAGCCTGTATGACTATGGTAATGAATATATCTTCTCCGGACTAACCCCTCCAGTTTATGTAGACACCGGGGGAGGGCATCTTGGGTTTACATAGAGTCGGTTACATAAGAAGGAATCTTCATAGTCGGTCGCCAAGCTTGCCTTCCACGCCAAGTAGAGTCCAATCTGGACACGGGTACAGTCTTCGGCCTTCATGTCTTCACAGCCCATCAGTCCGGCCCATGGACAACAGGCCGGGCACCCGAGGACCCCTTAGTCCAGGACTTCCTCACACACCCCTGCTGAAACTCTGCGTCTCCGTCACCTCCAGCAGGGCTCCACCCCGCTTCTCCTCCATCTCCGTTCAGCCCCTGTCCTCCGACGGCCCCGCCCGGTACCATCCGCCACTACTATTCCCACCATGCCCGGCAACTGTTTGATGAATTGCCGGAGCTAAAACAGTTGTCGCTTCTTCTTTCTAGCAATGAATTTCGATTTGGAGTACATATACGAGCAGTAGGTTGAGTCATCTGATGGCTCGTCGGATGAGTAGGAGTACTCTGATGAGACGGTGATGATGCAGGCGGTCCTTGAAGACGCGGAGCGTGTGGATGAGCATGTTCTCAATTTCAAGGGTCATCGAGTGCTCGACCTGACATTGATGGCCGACTACTTTTCCCTGAATGCACTATTTGTTGACAATTTTCGCTGGCGTTTTTGTTGGGGAGCGAAGTAATTTCAAAAAATTTCCTACGATCATGCAAGATCTATCTAGGAGATGCATAGCAACGAGAAGGGAGAGTGTGTCCACGTACCCTCGTAGACCGAAAGCGGAAGCATTTAGTAACGCTGTTGATGTAGTCGAACGCCTTCGCGATCCAACCGATTCAAGCACCGAACGTACGGCACCTCCGCGTTCAGCACACATTCAGCTCGATGACGTCCCTCGAGCTCTTGATCCAGTTGAGGTCAAGGGAGAGTTCCGTCAGCACGACGGTGTGGTGACGGTGATGATGAAGTTACCAGCGCAGGGCTTCGCCTAAGCACTACGACGATATGACCGAGGTGTGTGACTGTGGAGGGGGGCACCGCACACGGCTAAAAGATCAACTTGTCTGTTCTAGGGTGCCCCCTTGCCCCCGTATATAAAGGAGGGCGGGGGAGGCCGGCCGGCCCTAGGGGCGCGCCCAAGGAGAGGGAGTCCTACTAGGACTACTAGTCCTAGTAGGATTCCTCCACAAGGAAGAGAGGGGGAAGGAAGGAGAGGGAGAGGGAGTAGGAAAGGGGGCGCCGCCCCCCCCTTACATTGTCCAATTCGGACTGCTAAGGGGGGGCACGGCCTGCCCTGGCGGCCCTCCGCTCTCTCCAATAAGGCCCATGGTGGCCCATTAGTTCCCCCGGGGGGTTCCGGTAACCCCTCCGGCACTCCGTTTTTACGCGAAACTATCCGGAGCACTTCCGGTGTCCAAATAACATGGTACAATATATCAATCTTTATGTCTCGACCATTTCGAGACTCCTCGTCATGTCCGTGATCTCATCTGGGACTCCGAACAAACTTCGGTCATCAAAACACATAACTCATAATACAAATCGTCATCGAACGTTAAGCGTGCGGACCCTACGGGTTCGAGAACTATGTAGACATGATCGAGACACATCTACGATCAATAACCAATAGCGGAACCTGGATGCTCATATTGGTTCCTACATATTCTACAAAGATCTTTATCGGTCAAACCGCATAACAACATACGTTGTTCCCTTTGTCATCGGTATGTTACTTGCCCGAGATTAGATCGTCGGTATCATCATACCTAGTTCAATCTCGTTACCGGCAAGTCTCTTTACTCGTTCCTTAATACTTCATCCCGCAACTAACTCATTAGTCACATTGCTTGCAAGGATTATAGTGATGAGCATTACCGAGAGGGCCCAGAGATACCTCTCCGACAATGGAGTGACAAATCCTAATCTCGAAATATGCCAACCCAACAAGTACCTTTGGAGACACCTGTAGAGCACCTTTATAATCACCCATTTACGTTGTGACGTTTGATAGCACACAAAGTGTTCCTCCGGTAATTCGGGAGTTGCATAATCTCATAGTCATAGGAACATGTATAAGTCATGAAGAAAGCAATAGCAACATACTAAACGATCATAATGCTAAGCTAACGAATGGGTCATGTCCATCACATCATTCTCCTAATGATGTGATCCGTTAATCAAATGACAACTCATGTCTATGGTTAGGAAACATAACCATCTTTGATAAACGAGCTAGTCAAGTAGAGGCATACTAGGGACACTTATGTTTTGTCTATGTATTCACACATGTACTAAGTTTCCGGTTAATACAATTCTAGCATGAGTAATAAACATTTATCATGAAATAAGGAAATAAATAATAATTTTATTATTGCCTCTAGGGCATATTTCTTTCAGTCTCCCACTTGCACTAGAGTCAATAATCTAGATTACAAAGTAATGATTCTAACACCCATGGAGTTTTGGTGCTGATCATGTTTTGCTCGTGGAAGAGGCTTAGTCAACGGGTCTGCAACATTCAGATCCGTGTGTATCTTGCAAATCTCTATGTCCCCTTCCGACACTTGATGATGGACAGAATTGAAGCGTCTCTTGATGTGCTTGGTTTTCTTGTGAAATCTGGATTCCTTTGCCAAGGCAATTGCACCAGTATTGTCACAAAAGATTTTCATTGGACCCGATGCACTAGGTATGACACCTAAATCGGATATGAACTCCTTCATCCAAACTCCTTCATTTTCTGCTTCCGAAGCAACTATGTACTCCACTTCACATGTAGATCCCGCCACGACGCTTTGCTTGGAACTGCACCAACTGACAGCTCCACCATTCAATAAAAATACGTATCCGGATTGTGACTTAGAGTCATCTGGATCAGTGTCGAAGCTTGCATCGACGTAACTGTTTATGACGAGCTCTTTATCACCTCCATAAACAAGAAACATATCCTTAGTCCTTTTCAAGTATTTCAGGATGTTCTTGACCGCTGTCCAGTGATCCACTCCGGGATTACTTTGGTACCTCCCTGCAATACTTATAGCAAGGCACACATCAGTCTGGTACACAGCATTGCATACATGATAGAACCTATGGCTGAAGCATAGGGAATGATTTTCATTTTCTCTATATCTTCTGCAGTGGTCGGGCATTGAGTCTGACTCAGTTTTGCACCTTGTAACACAGGCAAGAACCCTTTCTTTGACTGATCCATTTTGAACTTCTTCAAAACTTTATCAAGGTATGTGCTTTGTGAAAGTCCAATTAAGCGTCTTGATCTATCTCTATAGATCTTGATGCCCAATATGTAAGCAGCTTCGTCGAGGTCTTTCATAGCAAAACTCTTATTCAAGTATCCTTTTATGCTATCCAGAAATTCTATATCATTTCCAATCAACAATATGTCATCCACATATAATATTAGAAATGCTACAGAGCTCCCACTCACTTTCTTGTAAATACAGGCTACTCCAAAAGTCTGTATAAAACCATATGCTTTGATCACACTATCAAAACGTTTATTTCCAACTCCGAGAGGCTTGTACCAGTCCATAAATGGATCGTTGGAGCTTGCACACTTTGTTACCACCCTTTGGATCGACAAAACCTTCTGGTTGCATAATATACAACTCTTCCACAAATCCATCAGGAATGCAATTTTGACATCCATTTGCCAAATTTCATAATCATAAAATGCGGCAATTGCTAACATGATTCACACAGACTTAAGCATCGCTACGGGTGAGAAAGTCTCATCGTAGCAACTCCTTGAACTTGTCAAAAACCTTTTGTAACAAGTCGAGCTTTGTAGACAGTAACATTACCGTCAGCGTCGATCTTCTTCTTGAAGATCCATTTATTTTCTATGGCTTGCCGATAATCGGGCAAATCCACCAAAGTCCACACTTTGTTCTCATACATGGATCCCATCTCAGATTTCATGGCCACAAGCCATTTCGCGGAATCTGGGCTCATCATCACTTCCTCATAGTTTGTAGGTTCACCATGGTCTAGTAACATGACTTCCAGAACAGGATTACCGTACCACTGGAACTGATTTATGTGATAAACTACTTTCCAATTCAGGAGAAGGTACAATTACCTCATCAAGTTCTACTTTCCTCCCACTCACTTCTTTCGAGAGAAACTCCTTCTCTAGAAAGGATCCATTCTTAGCAATGAATATTTTGCCTTCGGATCTGTGATAAAGGTGTACCCAACAGTTTCCTTTGGGTATCCTATGAAGACGCACTTCTCCGATTTGGGTTCGAGCTTATCAGGTTGAAGCTTTTTCACATAAGCATCGCAGCCCCAAACTTTAAGAAACGACAACTTTGGTTTCTTGCCAATCCACTGTTCATAAGGCGTCATCTCAACGGATTTTGATGGTCCCCTATTGAAAGTGAATGCAGCCGTCTCTAAAGCATAACCCCAAAACGATAGCGGTAAATTAGTAAGAGACATCATAGATCGCACCATATCCAATAAAGTACGGTTACAACGTTCGGACACACCATTTCGCTGTGGTGTTCCAGGTGACGTAAGTTGTGAAACTATTCCACATTGTTTCAAATGAAGACCAAACTCGTAACTCAAATATTCACCTCCACGATCAGATCGTAGAAACTTTATTTTCTTGTTACGATGATTTTCCACTTCACTCTGAAATTCTTTGAACTTTTCAAATGTTTCAGACTTATGCTTCATTAAGTAGATATAACCATATCTGCTCAAATCATCTGTGAAGCTAAGAAAATAACGATACCCGCCACGAGCCTCAACACTCATTGGACCACATGCATCGGTATGTATTATTTCCAATAAGTCAGTAGCTCGTTCCATTGTTCCGGAGAACGGAGCTTTAGTCATCTTGCCCATGAGGCACGATTCGCAAGCACCAAGTGATTCCAAAAGCCCATCAGCATGGAGTTTCTTCATGCGCTTTATACCAATATTACCTAAACGGCAGTGCCAGAAATAAGTTGCACTATCATTATCAACTTTGCATCTTTTGGCTTCAATATTATGAACATGTGTATTATCACAATCGAGATTCAACAAAAATAGACCAGTCAGCAAGGGTGCATGACCATAAAAGATATTACTCATATAAATAGAACAACCATTATTCTTTGATTTAAATGAATAACCATCTCGCATCAAACAAGATCCAGATATAATGTTCATGCTCAACGCTGGCACCAAATAACAATTATTTAGGTCTAAAACTAATCCCGAAGGTAGATGTAGAGGTAGCGTGTCGACGGCGATCACATCGACCTTGGAATCATTTCCCAGGCGCATCGTCACCTCGTCCTTAGCCAATCTTCTATTAATCCGTAGCCCCTGTTTCGAGTTGCAAATATGAGCAACAGAACCAGTATCAAATACCCAGGCGCTACTACGAGCATTAGTAAGGTACACATCAATAACATGTATATAAAATATACCTTTCACTTTGCCATCCTTCTTATCCGCCAAATACTTGGGGCAGTTCCACTTCTAGTGACCAGTCCCTTTGCAGTAGAAGCACTCAGTTTCAGGCTTAGGTCCAGACTTGGGTTTCTTCTCCTGAGCAGCAACTTTCTTGCCGTTCTTCTGGAAGTTCCCCTTCTTCCCTTTGCCCTTTTTCTTGAAACTAGTGGTCTAGTTGACCATCAACACTTGATTCTCCTTTTTGATTTCTACCTCCACAGCCTTTAGCATTGCGAAGAGCTCGGGAATTGTCTTGTTCATCCCTTACATATTATAGTTCATCACGAAGCCTTTATAGCTTGGTGGCAGTGATTGAAGAACTCTGTCAATGACACTACCACGAGGAAGATTAACTTCTAGCTGAGTCAAGTGGTTATGGTACCCAGACATTCTGAGTATGTGTTCACTGACAGAACTCTTCTCCTCCATTTTGCAGCTATAGAACTTGTTGGGGACTTCATATCTCTCAACTCGGGCATTTAATTGAAATATTAACTTCAACTCTTGGAACATCTCATATGCTCCATGACGTTCAAAACGTCTTTGAAGTCCCGATTCTAAGCCGTAAAGCATGGCACACTAAACTATCGAGTAGTCATAAGCTTTGCTCCGCCAGACGTTCTTAATGTCATCAGTAGCATCTGCAGCAGGCCTAGCACCTAGCGGTGCTTCCAGGACGTAATTCTTCTGTGCAGCAATGAGGATAATCCTCAAGTTACGGACCCAGTCTGTGTAGTTGCTGCCACCATCTTTCAACTTAGCTTTCTCTAGGAACGCATTAAAATTCAAGGGAACGGTAGCACGGGCCATTGATCTACAATAACATAGACATGCAAAATAACTATCGGGACTACGTTCATGATAAATTCAAGTTCAATTAATCATATTACTTAAGAACTCCCACTTAGATAGACATCCCTCTAGTCATCTAAATGATCACGTGATCCAAATCAACTAGTCCGATCATCACGTGAGATGGAGTAATTTTCAATGGTGAACATCACTATGTTGATCATATATACTATATGATTCACGTTCGACCTTTCGGTCTCCGTGTTCCGAGGCCATATCTGCATATGCTAGGCTCGTCAAGTTTAACCCGAGTATTATGCGTGTGCAAAACTGGCTTGCACCCGTTGTATGTGAATGTAGAGCTTATCACACCCGATCATCACGTGGTGTCTCGGCACGACGAACTGTAGCAATGGTGCATACTCAGGGAGAACACTTATACCGTGAAATTTAGTAAGGGATCATCTTATAATGCTACCGTCATACTAAGCAAAATAAGATGCATAAAAGATAAACATCACATGCAATCAAAATATGTGAGATGATATGGCCATCATCATCTTGTGCTCATGATCTCCATCACCGAAGCATCGTCCTGATCTCCATCGTCACTGGCGCGACACCTTGATCTCCATCGTAGCATCGTTGTCGTCTCGCCAACTATTGCTTCTATGACTATCGCTACCGCTTAGTGATAAAGTAAAACAATTACATGGCTATTGCATTGCATACAATAAAGCGACAACCATATGGCTCCTGCCAGTTGCCGATAACTTTGTTACAAAACATGATCATCTCATACAACAATTTATATCACATCATGTCTTGACCATATCACATCACAACAAGCCCTGCAAAAACTAGTTAGACGTCCTCTGCTTTGTGGTTGCAAGTTTTACGTGGCTGCTACGGACTTCTAGTAAGAACCGTTCTTACCTACGCATCAAAACCACAACGATTTTTCATCAAGTGTGTTGTTTTGACCTTCAACAAGGACCGGGCGTAGTCAAACTCAATTCAACAAAAGTTGGAGAAACAGACACCCGCTAGCCACCTGTGTGCGAAGCATGTCTGTAGACAGTCTCATGAACGCGGTCATGTAATGTCGGTCCAGGCCACTTCATCCAACAATACCGCCAAATCAAAGTAAGATGTTGCTGGTAAGCAGTATGACTATTATCGCCCACAACTCTTTGTGTTCTACTCGTGCATATAACATCTACGCATAGACCTAGCTCGGATGCCACTGTTGGGGAACGCAGTAATTTCAAAAAAATTCCTACGATCACGCAAGATCTATCTAGGAGATGCATAGCAACAAGAGGGGAGAGTGTGTCCATGTACCCTCATAGACCGAAAGTGAAAGCGTTTAGTAACGCGGTTGATGTAGTCGAACGTCTTCGCGATCCAACCGATCCAAGCACCGAACGTACGGCACCTCCGCGTTCAGCACACGTTCAGCTCGATGACGTCCCTCGAGCTCTTGATCTAGTTGAGGCCGAGGGAGATTTCCGTCAGCACGACGGTGCGGTGATGGTGATGATGAAGTGACCAGCGCAGGGCTTCGCCTAAGCACTACGACGATATGACCGAGGTGTGTGACTATGGAGGGGGGCACCGTACTCGGCTAAAAGATCAACTTGTCTGTTCTAGGGTGCCCCCTTGCCCCCGTATATAAAGAAGGGAGGGGGAGGCCGGCCATCCCTAGGGGCGCGCCCAAGGAGAGGAGTCCTACTAGGACTACTAGTCCTAGTAGGATTCCTCCACAAGGAAGAGACTGGGAAGGAAGGAGAGGGAGAGGGAGTAGGAAAGGGGGTGCCCCCCTTCCCTTGTCCAATTCAGACTGCTAAGGGGGAGGGGGTGCGGCCTGCCCTGGCAGCCCTCCTCTCTCTCCAATAAGGCCAATGGTGGCCCATTAGTTCCCCCGGGGGGTTCCGGTAACCCCTCCGGCACTCCGTTTTTACCCAAAACTATCCGGAACACTTCCGGTGTCCGAATAACATGCTCCAATATATCAATCTTTATGTCTCGACCATTTCGAGACTCCTCGTCACGTCCGTGATCTCATCCGGGTCTCCGAACAAACTTCGGTCATCAAAACACATAACTCATAATACAAATCGTCATCGAACGTTAAGCGTGTGGACCCTACGGGTTCGAGAACTATGTAGACATGACCGAGACACATCTCCGGTCAATAACCAATAGTAGAACCTGGATGCTCATATTGGTTCCTACATATTCTACGAAGATCTTTATCGGTCAAACCGCATGACAACATACATTGTTCCCTTTGTCATCGGTATGTTACTTGCCCGAGATTCGATCGTCGGTATCATCATGCCTAGTTCAATCTCGTTACCGGCAAGTCTCTTTACTCGTTCTGTAATACTTCATCCCGCAACTAACTCATTAGTCACATTGCTTGCAAGGCTTATAGTGATGAGCATTACCGAGAGGGCC
The DNA here is from genome assembly GCF_018294505.1 of Triticum aestivum. Taxonomy (NCBI): domain Eukaryota; kingdom Viridiplantae; phylum Streptophyta; class Magnoliopsida; order Poales; family Poaceae; genus Triticum; species Triticum aestivum. Next base: position 510,296,879 of record NC_057799.1, read on the forward strand.
CAGAGATACCTCTCCGAAACACAGAGTGACAAATTCTAATCTCGATCTATGCCAACCCAACAAATACTTTCGGAGACACCTATAGAGCATCTTTATAATCACCCATTTATGTTGTGACATTTGATAGCACACAAAGTGTTCCTCCGGTATTCGGGAGTTGCATAATCTCATAGTCCGAGGAGCATGTATAAGTGATGAAGAAAGCAGTAGCAATGAAACTATAACGATCATAATGCTAAGTTAACGAATGGGTCTTGTCCATCACATCATTCTCCTAATGATGTGATCCCGTTCATGAAATGTCAACACATGTCTATGGTTAGGAAACATAACCATCTTTGATAAATGAGCTAGTCAAGTAGAGGCATACTAGGAACACTTATGTTTTGTCTATGTATTCACACATGTACTAAGTTTCCGGTTAATACAATTCTAGCATGAATAATAAACACTTATCATGAAATAAGCAAATAAATAATAATTTTATTATTGCCTCCATGGCATATTTCCTTCAGTTTTCGGATGTACAAGACCGTCTTCGATCGTTTGTACCATGGCGTCCGGTCCTACAATGACTACTTCATCCTGAAGAAGGACACTGTGGGAACGATTGGCTTCTCTCATTATAGAAGTGCACGGCCACACGCCGGATGCTTGCATATGGCACAACTGCTGATTCGTAGGACGAGTACCTACGGATGTCTGAGAGCACATGCGGAGATGCCATGGTCAGGTTGGCAAATGTCGTGGTCGAGGTGTTCGGACCTCAGTACCTGAGAGAACGAACTGTGGCAGACACCGAGAGGCTCTCGGCAATCTCACAAGTAAGAGGGTGGCCAGGTTTTGCTTGAATCTCTTAACTGCATGCATTGGAAATGGAAGAACTGCCCGAAGGCTTTACAAGGGCAATATCAGGGTCATGTTAAGAAGCCCACCATCATTCTTGAAGCAGTTGTGTAAGTGCATCTAGTGCCACCCCTAGTTGGTTTTGGAGTATTGACGACAAACCTGGTTGAGGGACTAATGTGTTTGTGAGAATTGCAGGATAACACAGGTAGTAGTCCCTCATTGATTCGGTTTACCTACCGGAGATGACCCCTAAAAATGTATGAAGACATTGAAGACGATGGTGGTATGTGAAGATATTCACATTGAAGACTATGACAAGAGAAGGCATTGCGTGAAGACTATGGAGCGCGAAGACCTAATTGTTTCGTTGTTTCCTTTTCTTCTTTGTTGAGTCGTAGGAACCACCGTACTGTTAAGTGGGGTCCCAGTGAACAAAGTCAGAGTGACTGAAGTGATGCTCAACCAAAATCCTATGTCTTCGAGTGAAGACAATGAGAGCAAATCTTATCCACAGCTGGATGAGTCAGCTTTACTTGTAGGCCAAGTAAATCTGCCGCGTGTGTTTGAAATCTGACCGTTGGAACACGTGTCAGTTTCTTAGTGACCCAGGGTCATTTCAGACAAATCAGGTCGGGTTGCCTAGTGGCTATAAATAGCCCACCCCCTACACCATAAATTGGTGGCAGCTCAGAGTTAGTGCACGGCTTTTGTCATTTGAGAGCAACCCACCTCCGAAGCTTTTGAGAGAGAGAAATCCTTGCGAGGACAAAGCCCAAACACCTCGAGCCAAAGAGTGTTAGGCATCACTGAAGTCTTTCTGTCCGCGTGACCTGAAGACTTGTTACACTTGAGGACTGTGAATCCTCCAGCCGGTTAGGCGTCGCGTTCTGAGCATCCAAGAGTCATTGTGGATCGCCGGTGAACGAAGTCTGTGAAGGTTTGGAAGTCTACCTTGAAGACTTACCAGAGTAATTGGGCGAGGACTGGGTGTCCTTAGCTCAAGGGGAATAAGGTGAAGACGCGGTCTTCTGAGTTAAATCTCAGCCTCCCTAACCAGACGTACAGTTGTCACAGCAACTGGAACTGGTCCAACAAATCCTGTGTCCTCAACAAGTGACTGGTTCTATCCTCTCCCTCTCTTTACTTACAGTTTGTCTTCGTGAAGTCATTGCTTGTTTGCTTTACCTATTTGTCTTCACTGTGTGACTTCTATCGTTGTTTGGCTTCATACCATCTTCCATCCTGATCCGTACTACCTAGCTGCTATTAGTCTTCGCACTTTCACTTCATTGAATACTTGACTATGGCTTGCCTAGTGTAGTCTACCTTCCGCTGCATATCAATAGGTTCATTTCTATTGTTTGTCTTCGAAACTCTCATGTTTTGAACACTTTCATAAAAATCGCCTATTCACCCCCCCTCTAGTCGATAACTAGCACTTTCAATTGGTATCAGAGCAAGGTACTCCCTTGTTCTGTGTGATTCGGTTTAACCACCTGGAGTTTTAGCTATGTCGACTGCAGGGATAATCAAAGTCTCCGCTGCTTGCCCCGTCTTCGATGGAACTGAATATCCCTACTGGAAGAATAAGATGCGCATGCATCTTGAAGCCATTGATGTCGACCTCTGGTATGTCGTCAAGAATGGCGTTCCCAAGACTGGTGAAGGTGTCACCCCTGCTGATGTCAAGAAGTTCATTCAACTGGATTCTACTGCCAAGAACATCATCTGTGGTCATCTGACCAAAGGACAGTATGGCCGTGTGAGTGCTCTGGAAACGTCGAAGCTAGTCTGGGACTGGCTCTCCAAGGTCAACGAAGGCGTCTCAACCCAGAGAGATCAAAGGATCAGTGTTCTTCGCAACCTCTTCAACCGCTTCAAGAGAAACGACAATGAGAATGTCCAGCTCACGTTTGATCGCCTCACTGACATCACAAATGAGCTTCGTGCTCTCGGCGCCACTGAGATTACCAAGCATGAAATCGTCAAGACACTACTGAGATCACTTGACAGCTCGTTCGACACCCTTGCCCTCATGATACAAGAACGCCCTGACTTCAAGACACTCGATCCGTCTGATATACTTGAGAGGCTCAACACACATGAGTTCCAGCTATCTGAGAAAAGAGATATCTATGGTCCCAACTACGGCCGAACTCGTGCTTTGAAGGCAAAAGCTGTTTCCTCATCTGAAGAAGAATCTGACTGCAGTTCTGATGATCCTGAAGACATTGGAAAGGAACTTGCTATGCTTGTGAAGAAGTTCCAGAAGTTCACTAAGAAGAAGGGCTTCAGAAAGTCTTCACGATCCAGCTCAAGAAATGATGAAGCTTCCACTCATGACTACAAGAAGAGAACATGTCACAAGTGCAAGAAACCTGGACACTACATCTCTGAGTGTCCACAGTGGGACAATGAGAACAACAAGAAGAAGAAGAGCAAGGAATATGATTCTGATGACAAGAAGAAGAAGAAATCCTCAAAGTCTTCTTCCAAGTCCTCATCCAAGTCTTCATCTCATAAGAAGAGCTCATCTGGCAAGGCTCGTGCTTTTGTCGGCAAGGAGATGGATTCAGAGGAGGAGTCTGCTTCTGAGGAGGCGGAGGTGGAGTCTGAGGAGGAGTCCGACCCTGGCGTTGCAAGTCTGGCTCTAGCTACAGCCTACGTTGCCAAGTCCATCTTCAACACTGAAGACAATGGCTCCGTCACCAACGCTGAAGCTAATGACAAGGACGACTCTGCTCCCACCTACTGCTTCATGGCACGTGGTGCCAAGGTAAAATCACGCGATGCTTACTTTCAAACATCTAGTGAAGATGACTCTGATTGTGAATCCAAACCCAGCTACAAAACACTTGCTAAAATTGCAACTGAACAACAGAAAGCTATGGAACATACTCAAAAACTGTTAGATAAAAGCGATGACCTGTTGGACGCTGAAATGACCCGTTCTCAGTCCTTAATTGAAGACATAAAAAATCTTCATGTTAAGTACCAGGAACTTGAAAGTCGTCATGAAACGCTCTCAACAACTCATGAAAAGCTCTCCTATGATTATCTTCAAAGGAAGCAAGAGCTTGAGAAATTGAGAGCGACTCATGAAGATCTTCAAAAAGAGAATGAGTCACTTCGCGCTCAACAGATCAGTTCCGCTCAGGAAGGATTTGAACCACCATGTCTAAAATGCCTTGAGCGTGATAACGCTACTTCTGTTGCTGAATGTTCTACTGCTGCTACTGTTGCAATATCTTCAACTGCTGATGTGGTAACTAACCCCTCTGCTGAGGATACCACTACTATTGCTGATGAAAATGCTAGGTTGAAGACATTGCTTGAAACAGGGATGTACAAAAGTCTCAAAGGGCATCAGACACTGTGCGATGTCCTCAAAAAGCAGATTCTGAACCGAAACCCTAGGAAAGAGGGTGTTGGGTTCGAGAGGAAAATGAATGTTGATGGCTCCTACTGGAAGCCTGAGCAGTACCCCAAAACCACATGGGTTGCTGCAAAGGGACCTTCAGTGGATCCATCCACCTTATCTGGCTTCACCTGTGCTAACCCTATTATCATTGATGAATCCTTTGATGCAAACTATAAACTGTTTAAGAATCAGAATGGTGAAGTGTTTGCCAGGTATATTGGTACTAACTGCAGGAATGGGCCACCTATGAAGAAGATCTGGGTTCCCAAAAGTTGTCTTGAGAATCTTCCTGTGAATGTCATCATGACACCACCTGGGAAGAAGACAAATCCCAGACCAAAGGCTTCATATGGCCCAAAGGCTTCATACAGACAGAGGACTCACCTGAGTCACCCTAACGCCAATGTTTTGCAGGGAAACCATACTCAGACTTATGAATATGAGCGTGTTTCTTCAAACCGCTATGTTCATAAGACTAAGAACTTTTCTGCTTATTCATATGAGTATCATTCATCTCCTGCAAGGCTATTTGCTAGGGCTCCAAAGCCGAAGTTCTCAGATGCTGCACTTAGACTCATTGCTTCTAAGCCACCCCTGAAGATGTGGGTGGTTAAGAAGAATTAACTTTCTTTTGCAGGGAAAGGTCTCCAGCCGGAAATCAAAGGCGTCTGATGCTATTGCTGGGGACCTAAAACATCTTGTAGGGCGCAAGATCAAATGCCCAAATGGTCTCACTATGTATTTTGTTCCTGAATCGTTTGCCAATCATCCTATCAGTCCTAATCTTGATCTGAGCTTTGATAATCCTCTTGCCCGTCAAATGTTTATGCTTCACAATACTCTTGGTGAAGCCTATCCCCCTAACTGTACTGTAGGGTATGACACCTCATGCTTCAGAATGGATTATGGACAGCGGATGCACTAATCATATGACTGGTGATCGAAGTCTTCTCATGGACTCAACCTTACGTCCATCTGACAAGAGTCACATCACATTTGCTGACACTGGTAAAAGCAAGGTATTGGGTCTAGGTAGAGTTGCAATCTCAAAGGATCAGCACATGGATAAAGTGATGCTTGTTGAATCCCTTGGTTTCAACTTAATGTCTGTCTCAATGCTTTGTGACTTGAACATGATTGTGATATTTGGAAAATATCGTTGCCTTGTACTTATGGAATCTGACAAGTCTCTAGTCTTTGAAGGGTACCGGAAAGATGATCTATACATGGTAGATTTCTCAGCAGGGCCACAGCTTGCCGTATGCCTTCTTGCAAAAGCTTCAGAGTGCTGGCTCTGGCATCGGAGGCTAGGGCATGCTGGCATGAGGAACTTACACACTCTCGCAAAGAAGAAGCATGTCATAGGCATCGAGGGCGTCAAGTTCAAGAAGGATCACTTGTGCGGTGCCTGCGAAGCTGGAAAGATGACTAGGGCCAAGCATCCCTCGAAGACAATCATGACGACATCTCAACCCTTCGAGCTGCTTCACATGGACTTATTTGGCCCTACTCACTACTCTACTCTCACTACAACTGCTTGTCTCTATGGCTTCGTCATTGTTGATGATTATTCAAGATATACATGGGTTCACATAATTCTCTACAAGACTGAAGTGCAGGATGTCTTCAGACGCTTCGCCAACCGTGCCATGAACAACTATGGCGTCAAGATCAAGCATATCAGGAGTGACAACGGCACAGAGTTCAAAAACACCGGCCTCGATCTGTACTTGGATACATTAGGCATCACTCATGAGTTCTCAGCTCCGTACACCCCTCAGCAGAATGGCATCGTGGAGCGCAAGAACAGAACACTCATTGAGATGGCTCGGACGATGCTTGATGAATACAAGACACCCAGAAAGTTCTGGCCTGAAGCTATTGATACTGCATGCCATGTCATCAACCGTGTTTATCTTCACAAGCTTCTGAAGAAAACATCCTATGAACTCCTCACTGGTAAGAAGCCAAATGTCAGTTACTTCAGAGTATTTGGTGCTAGGTGCTGGATCAAGGATCCACATCACACTTCAAAATTTGCACCGAAAGCACATGAAGGTTTTATGCTCGGTTACGGAAAGGACTCGCACTCCTACAGAGTCTTCAACCTCTTTCTCTATAAAGTGGTTGAAACTGTGGATGTGCGGTTCGATGAGACTAACGGCTCGCAAAGAGAGCACCTGCCAAATGTGCTAGATGAAGTTCCACCCAGTGAATCCATCAAGCTAATGGGAACTGGAGAAATCATACCGTCTGAAGCTCAGCCTGAAGAGGAACTTATCATTTCTGCACCTAATCAACCTGAAGACAATGCTCAGCCCGAAGACAATCCTCCCAACGATGACAATGATCAGCAAGAGCAAAATCTTCGTCCAGTTCATCCTCGTGTTGCAAATGAAGTACAGATTGAGAAGATAATTGATAGCATCAATGCGCCTGGTCCACTCACTCGTTCAAGAGCAACACAACTAGCAAATTTCTGTGGGCACTTTGCTTTTGTCTCAATATCTGAACCTAAGAAAGTTGCTGAAGCCTTCATGGAACCTGAATGGATTCAAGCTATGCAAGAAGAGCTTCAACAGTTCAAGCTGAACAATGTCTGGGAACTTGTCAAGCGTCCTGACCCCCGCAAGCACAACATAATAGGCACAAAATGGATATATCGCAACAAACAAGATGAGCATGGTCAAGTTGTCAGAAACAAAGCTCGTCTCGTTGCTCAAGGATACACTCAAATTGAAGGGATTGACTTCGATGAAACATTTGCTCCTGTGGCTAGGCTTGAAGCTATTCGCATACTGCTAGCCTATGCTAACCATCACAACATCTTGCTGTATCAAATGGATGTGAAGAGTGCATTTCTCAACGGCAAGATTGAAGAAGAAGTGTATGTCGCACAACCTCCTGGCTTTGAAGATCCAAAACATCCTGATATGGTGTACAAGCTAAACAAGGCACTGTATGGCCTCAAACAAGCCCCTCGCGCTTGGTATGACACGCTCAAAGACTTCCTGAAGAGCAAAGGCTTCAAACCTGGTTCCCTGGATCCCACACTCTTCACGAAGACATATGATGGTGAACTGTTTGTGTGCCAAATATATGTGGATGACATTATCTTCGGCTGCACTAACCAGAAATACAGTGATGAGTTTGGACACATGATGCAAGAGCAATATCAGATGTCCATGATGGGTGAGCTGAAGTTCTTCCTTGGTCTTCAAATTCGTCAGCAAAGAAATGGCATCTTCATATCTCAAGAGAAATACCTCAAAGATTGTCTGAAGAAGTTTGGAATGCAAGACTGCAAAGGTTACACGACGCCAATGCCAACCAAGAGTCATCTGGGTCCTGACGCCAATGGTAAAGAGTTCGATCAAAAGGTATACCGCTCCATGATTGGTTCTTTACTTTATTTATGTGCATCTAGGCCAGATATTATGCTTAGTGTTTGCATGTGTGCTCGATTCCAAGCGGCACCAAAGGAATCGCATCACTTAGCTGTGAAGCGAATTCTTCGATATTTGGCTTACACCCCAACATTAGGATTATGGTATCCAAAGGGCTCAGAGTTTGATCTAGTTGGATTCTCGGATGCTGATTATGCTGGTGACAAGGTGGATCGCAAGTCTACATCAGGCACATGTCACTTTCTGGGACGATCACTTGTCTGTTGGTCTTCAAAGAAGCAGAACTGTGTATCACTCTCCACTGCTGAATCTGAATACATTGCTGCTGGATCATGCTGCGCTCAGCTTCTATGGATGAAGCAAACACTCAAGGACTATGGCATCCATCTGAAACAAGTACCACTCTACTGCGACAACGAAAGCGCCATCAAGATTGCCAACAACCCAGTTCAGCACTCGAAGACAAAGCATATTGAAATTCGTCATCACTTTCTCAGAGATCATGTCATGAAGGAAGATATTGATATCATACACGTCAACACTGAAGAGCAACTGGCAGATATCTTCACAAAGCCCTTGGATGAGAAAAGGTTTTGCAAGTTACGGTGTGAGCTAAATATCTTGGAATCCTCAAATGTCCTGTGATCAGGCACACATCCTAACACTTATGCATGATGATGACTTAGATGTGCAACACACGAAGTAAAGTATATCTTCAATCAATGAAGACTTACATTCTAAGTGTGAATACATTAACGCGGAATTTGACTTCGGAGCGCCACGATAATTGTGCGCCGTGTCTGGGTCTAATACTTCCTATACGGTGGGTAACGCCACCACCAAATTCTTCTGTTTGAAGTGTTTTTCTCATGGCGTTACATTTGCTATGTCTTCGCATTTGGTTTGTCTTCAATTTCAACTTGTCTTCATGATTATCTTCACTATGTTGATTTGGTTGCATTCTGATATATACATATATTAGTGTTCTGTCCTCTACAGCATTCACTTATAGCTATGTCTTCTCGTTTGAATCTTTTGAACTAAGTGAATGTGATCGGACCCTAACCTCTCTATGCTTCCTACCTCAAACTCTATCTATCCAAATCATATGCATTCTGTTGAAACTGTCGAATGTCTTCTCTGCGTCCTTGTCAGCAGAAGATACAGAGACAAACATTAAATCTGTTTTAAATGTTCAATTCTTATTGCCTGAAACCCGGAGAAGCCGGAACGACCATCCGACAGTCCAGGCGGGCGTGGGAACATGGGACAACTCCCAATGTGTTGCATGTTCGCCACGTGTCCCTCAGATGTGAACCGCCAAGGGCACCTGCATAATTGCGCTATGCCGTCCCTTTCCCTATAAATACCCGTCCAATCGCGGTCAAAATCCTTCTTCCACCTCTCCACCTCGACAAACCCTAGCGCCATCGCTAGCTCTCGACGACGCCGGCGACGAAGCGCTTAGCTGCCGCGACCTCTCCGACGCCGTCTTCACGCCGGCCGCGGACATCGTCTTCTCCGCCGCCGCCGTAGGTGTCCTCTGTCGCCAAGTTAGGGCACGGAAGATCGAACTGCTCGGCCTCATCTTCTACTCCGTCTAGCAGTTCATCGTGTGGTAAATTAAAACCCTCTTTTTACCATCTTTTTGATCCTATAGATTCATCCTTTCTTACCAAAAGTGGTTTCTGCCTCCACAAATTTGGATCTATCCTGTCTGCATCTCATATAATGCCTAGTATATTCACTTATGCTTCACACATAGTTAGATTCCTCACTTGTACTTATTCTTGGATTCGTACAAATCTGGAACCAACTCTCAACATATAAGTGAATGTCTTCGCGCTATGAGGTCAATGTCTTCTAAACTGATTTATCTTCAAAATCTTCTGAGAATGCATATGACCTCTTCCCCTTCCCTCGCATCTCTAATGCTGTCACAGGTACATGTCCGTGGGAGAATCCCTTGGTTCTCATAGTCTGCATTCATTTGCAGAATTCTTACAGCATCACATCAACTCTCCCGAAGCCAGTTCCTGTCTAACCAGCAGACGGAAGCCTTTGACAGTGTTGAAGCCATTCAGTCTGAACTTCATGGCAACAGAGAAGTCTGCAAGGAAGGGTGGCAGACAGCGCCGTGGGAACACCTCAAGAGATTTGCCTCCTGACCTCTATGAGCTGTACAAGACAGATCCAGAGGAGGACTACAATCAGCGAAAAACCCGAATCCAATGGATTCGAAGATATTGGGCAGAACAATGGTACAAGTACAGGTTCGTGACCCAGGAATATGCTGAGAAGAATGCCATCAAGCGACCATGGGGAGACATTTTGTACAAAAATCTTCCACCCCAGGTCCAGAGCTGAAGCCATTGAACAAGGCTTCTACCCTTGCATGGTCCGTGGACCACAGCCTGCAGATGCCGACCCATCTTCATTGCTATGGTGTCGTGACGACAATTTGTTCAAGCGCAACTTCCAGTTTGCCAAGAACTCTGCCAAAGAAAACAAGAAGTCGCGGGGATTAGACTTCAATCCAGGCCCCTCTGCTCCTCGTGCCGATGGCACCCGCGAAGCTGAACCCAATCTTGTTGGGCCCTTCTACAACCTAGAAGGTCTCATCACTCATATTATGGTTCAAGGGACAGCCGTGGATGAGCCTGCAGACGACGCTGATTCTGACGAAGCGCCTGCACCACCGAAGCCAAAGAAGCTGAAGAAACCTAAAGCTTCGAAGCCTTCCCCTGCACCAACAGCTTCACGAGTGAAGCCTCTGGCCACTGCTCCTCCTGCACCAAGTGTGCAGTCTGAAGATCTCTCACGCATCTCCAAGTCTGAGAAGAAGAAAAAGAAGCCTATGCACTCCACTGGTCCAGCTCTGACCCCTGCTGCTGTTCTGAGGAACGAGAATGACGCCATTGATCTGTCAAGTGACGACGATCTTGCTGATGACGCTCTTGAGCAGCTGATAAAGAGCAAGCAAGAGGCGGAAATCTTCAATGATTTGCCTCTCTTTGACGTGGAAGTATTGAACAACTTCATTGATGAGTGGTTTGACACCCCCAATCTCAGCTTTGACGATCTGCAACTTCCAATTGGCCTAAGCGTCTCCTTCCATGGAGCCATTGCTCCTGAGCTGGCTCTTGCTCAGAAAATTGTTGAGCTGAAGCATAAGATCGATTATGAAAAGGCTCAGTTCAAGAAGCATGTGGCCAAGCTCAGCGTGGCAGACGTCCAGAACTTCAAGGTCATGCTGCATGAGCTCAAGGAAGCGTTTCACAAGAAACGTGATGAAGCCAAAGGTTCTCGTGAGCGCATGAAGATTCTCGCTGCCAAGTGTGTTCAAGCTTACAATGAAGCTGAGAAGCGCAAGGCACTTGGGCGTCCTGGCATCGACCCTAAGATGGCTGCCAAGCAGAAGAAGAAGCCATCTGTGGACCAAACTGAACCATCCAGGCGGGAAGAACCTCGCATTGTCTTCCCAGCCAGTATGACAGGCGTGAAGCCTAAGGTCCCCACAGTGGCTTCAGAGCTTCAGAAGACAAGGGCAGCTGAAGCCAAGGCCAGAAAGCGCAAGACCAAGAACACCACTGATGATGCTCCACCCACCAAGAAGCGCAAGACCAAGAAGAGAGATCGGGCTGCTCCCACAGAGCCCCTTGTAGTCGAGCCGATTTCTGTTGCTCGTCCTGAATCTGCACAACAAGAACGTCGAATGATAGTTCATGAGCCTGCTTCCACAGAGGCTCCTGAAGCTGAAGACATTCCAGCTGTTGACCCCACCGCAGCTGAAGACATTGGTCATCATGACAATGTTGAAGATGATGAAGTCCTTCCTCAGATCGAGCACAACGTGGTATCATCGCCTGTTCTTACGAACAGCGAACTCATCAGCATTGGTCGTCCATTGACGCCAACTGCTCAGGATGACTCATGGGCTGATCACCCACAAGACTCCCCCCGTCAAGAAGAAACACCTGTTACTCCCACAACTCAAGTCACCACTCCGGTGATTGAAGATGAAGACTTTGTGGCCCAACCAACTCCATCTCCACAAGCGTCGCCAGCATTTCGCAGGCTTCGCAAAGGACCAAGGCCACAGGTCACTCTGTCAAGTGTTCCAGAAGGAGAAGAGCGCCAATCCGTTTCACGCCAAGTCTTTCCTGAAGCCTCTCCAACTGTGAACAACCCCGAGACTGAAGCCAATGTGGCTGAAGATATTCCGGCTGCATCAGCCGATGACCAAGAAGAACCAAGAGAAGAAGAAGCACGTGTTGCTACACCCCCTACCAACCAAGTTGTTCTCGAGGAGAACGTGTCTGACCCTCCAGCTACTCAAGTGGAGGTTAACAACATTGAGGCGGCCACCAACACCAACACTGAAGCCAATGACGTTGTCATGGCTGAAGCTAATGTGGCGCCTGAAGTCAATGAGGTGCCTGAAGTGATAGCACCTGAAGTCAATGCTGCACCTGATGCCAATCTGCAGCCTGAAGTCACTGCACTGCCACTGCCACTGCTCCTGTACCGCCTCCCAGGCCACATACTATTGAGCAAGCATACAACTATGGTCAGCTGGTCACTGTCAGATGGCCTATTCTGGTTCCTCCTCCTGCTGCTGGTCCGCAATTTGACTATCATGTCGCGCACAGGCCACAGGTCCAGAAGCCAAAGCCAAGACTGCCCAGGTTTCCAGGTACTGCCACTTCACCAGGGTCCTTCAATGCAAATGGCTTCATTGCGCACAACACTTTCTTTGATAGCGCCAAGAACCCCTATTCCAAGCCAAGGATTTCATCGGATCGGTTCTGGAGCTAGCAGCAGCGCAGTTATTATTCATGTGTTCTTTATGATCAGGGGCGCATCTTTCCTCATATGCGTCTTGACTGCGAAGCCATTGCTGGATTGCCATGCCTTGAAGAAGCCCTTGACTGCTTCCGTGATGCTGGCTTGCTAAACTTTGTAACTGATAAGGAGCATTGGAATGAAGAACTTCTGCTTCAATTTTATGCTACCCTCCACATTCGCGGATACAACAGGGATCCGAAGACTTGGGTCCTTGAGTGGATGACATGCAATGTCCATCAAGAAGCCAAAGCTTTTGACATCATTGAGCTAACCGGCCTGCCCACTCCAGGAGAATTATATGAACCTGGTTGTCAGCTTCACCGCAATGCTCTGGAGAGTATCTTCCACAAGCCAGAGCCCAACATGAGCCAAATGCTGAGCATGATGAAGCCTCTGCCACATGACGCTGATTACCCAAAGGAGTTCTTTGTCGAAGATCTAGAGTATCTGCCACGCACTATTTATCACATCATCAGGCGAACTCTATGGCCTGTCAAAGGACATTCTTCAGCAGCAAAACTTGAAGGAGAAATGAAGACTTTGGTCTTTTATATCTTCAACGGCATCAGCTTCAATGCTCAAGACTTCTTTATCAGGTAGTTGGCTGCATCAGGCTCTGATCTCTTTGTACTGAAGTTCTACGCTTCGTGGGTCATGCGCCTCATCAAGCTACACTCAGCTATCAACTATCGGCCCGCTGCTCGCAACCATCTGATCTTTCTGCCAGAGGTTGATATGTCAGTTGAAGCCATATACCCAGAGCCCGCCAAGGAGCCTGTTTGTCTTCACAATGTTGATCACCAAAGCTTCACGCAACCTATTGAAGGAGTCCAGGCAGTCACTCATGTTTATCCTTTGGCCAGAAATACACGCTTACCTCTCCATGCTCAAACTGAAGCCACTGAAAGCACTATTGCTTAAAGGCCTCGGAAGCGATCTCGTGTTCTCAATGACAGAGAACTTCTCGTTGCCCTGCATCAGAAACAGGATAAGCATCACTTCTGGCTGAAGCGACAGATGCAAAGCCTCTTGGTGGTGAAGGAAATATGCCCTAGAGGCAATAATAAAGTATTATTTATTTCCTTATATCATGATAAATGTTTATTATTCATGCTAGAATTGTATTAACCGGAAACATAATACATGTGTGAATACATAGACAAACAGAGTGTCACTAGTATGCCTCTACTTGACTAGCTCGTTAATCAAAGATGGTTATGTTTCCTAGCCATACACATGAGTTGTCATTTGATTAAATAGATCACCTCATTAGGAGAATGACGTGATTGACATGACCCAATCCGTTAGCTTAGCACCCGATCGTTTAGTATGTTGCTATTGCTTTCTTCATGACTTATGCATGTTCCTATAACTATGAGATTATGCAACTCCCGATTACCGGAGGAACACTTTGTGTGCTACCAAACGTCACAACGTAAATGGGTGATTATAAAGGTGCTCTACAGGTGTCTCCAAAGGTACTTGTTGGGTTGGCGTATTTCGAGATTAGGATTTGTCACTCCGATTGTCGGAGAGGTATCTCTAGGCCCACTCGGTAATGCACATCACTATAAGCCTTGCAAGCATTGTGACTAATGAGTTAGTTGCAGGATGATGTATTACGGAACGAGTAAAGAGACTTGCCGGTAACGAGATTGAACTAGGTATCGAGATACCGACGATCGAATCTCGGGCAAGTAACATACCGATGACAAAGGGAACAACGTATGTTGTTATGCGGTTTGACCGATAAAGATCTTCGTAGAATATGTGGGAGCCAATATGGGCATCCAGGTCCCGCTATTGGTTATTGACCGGAGAGGTGTCTCGGTCATGTCTACATAGTTCTCGAACCCGAAGGGTCCGCACGCTTAAAGTTACGATGACAGTTATATTATGAGTTTATATGTTTTGATGTACCGAAGGTTGTTCGGAGTCCCGGATGTGATCACGGACATGACGAGGAGTCTCGAAATGGTCGAGATATAAAGATTGATATATTCGACGACTATATTCGGACACCGGAAGTGTTCCGGAGAAGTTTCGGATTAAACCGGAGTGCCGGAGGGTTACCGGAACCCCCGGGGAAGTATTGGGCCTTAGTGGGCCTTGAGGGGAGAGAGAGGGCAGCAGCCAGGAGGTGGCGCGCCCCCTCCCAGGAGGAGTCCTAGTTGGACTAGGAGAGGGGGGCGCAGCCCCCTTTCCCTCTCCCTCTCCCTCTCTTTCCTTCCCCCTTCTTTTCCTAGTAGGACTAGGAAAGGGGAGTCCTACTCCTACTAGGAGGAGGACTCCCCCCTCTCCTTGGTGCGCCCATAGGCAGCCGGCCTCCCCCTTGCTCCTTTATATACGGGGGCAGGGGGGCACCTCTCTACACACTTGATATACGATATTTTAGCCGTGTGCGGTGCCCCCCTCCACCATATTACACCTCGATAATACCGTTGCGGAGCTTAGGCGAAGCCCTGCGTCGGTGGAACATCATCATCGTCACCACGCCGTCGTGCTGACGAAACTCTCCCTCAACACTCGGCTGGATCGGAGTTCGAGGGACGTCATCGAGCTGAACGTGTGTAGAACTTGGAGGTGCCGTACGTTCGGTACTTGATCGGTCGGATCGTGAAGACGTACGACTACATCAACCGCGTTGTGATAACGCTTCCGCTGTCGGTCTACGAGGGTACGTGGACAACACTCTCCCCTCTCGTTGCTATGCATCACCATGATCTTGCGTGTGCCTAGGAATTTTTTTGAAATTACTACGTTTCCCCAACAGTGGCATCCGAGCCTGGTTTTATGCGTTGATGCTATGCACGAGTAGAACACAAGTGAGTTGTGGACGATATAAGTCATACTGCTTACCAGCATGTCATACTTTGGTTCAGCGGTATTGTGAGATGAAGCGGCCCGGACCGACATTACACGTACGCTTACGCGAGACTGGTTTCACCGTTCGGAGCACTCGTTGCTTAAAGGTGACTGGCGGGTGTCTGTATCTCTCACTTTAGTTGAACCGAGTGTGGCTACGCCCGGTCCTTGCGAAGGTTAAAACAGCACCAACTTGACAAACTATCGTTGTGGTTTTGATGCGTAGGTAAGAACGGTTCTTGCTAAGCCCGTAGCAGCCACGTAAAACTTGCAACAACAAAGTAGAGGACGTCTAACTTGTTTTTGCAGGGCATGTTGTGATGTGATATGGTCAAGACATGATGTGATATAATTTGTTGTATGAGATGATCATGTTTTGTAACCGAGTTATCGGCAACTGGCAGGAGACATATGGTTGTCGCTTTATTGTATGAGATGCAATCGCCATGTAATAGTTTTACTTTATCACTAAGCGGTAGCGATAGTTGTAAAAGCAATGAGTTGGCGAGACGACAATGATACTACGATGGAGATCAAGGTGTCGCGCCGGTGATGATGGTGATCATGACGGTGCTTCGGAGATGGAGATCATGAACACGGTGCTTCGGAGATGGAGATCACGAACACGGTGCGCCGGTAACGATGGTGATCATAACGGTGCTTCGAAGATGGAGATCACAAGCATGGTGCTTCGGAGATGGAGATCACAAGCACAAGATGATGATGGCCATATCATATCACTTATATTGATTGCATGTGATGTTAATCCTTTATGCATCTTATCTTGCTTTGATTGACGGTAGCATTATAAGATGATCTCTCACTAAAATTTCAAGATAAAAGTGTTCTCCCTGAGTATGCACCGTTGCGAAAGTTCTTCATGCTGAGACACCACGCGATGATCGGGTGTGATAAGCACTACGTTCAAATACAACGGGTGCAAAACAGTTGCACACGCGGAATACTCAGGTTAAACTTGACGAGCCTAGCATATGCAGATATGGCCTCGGAACACAGAGACCGAAAGGTCGAGCGTGAATCATATAGTAGATATGATCAACAAAGTGATGTTCACCATTGAAACTACTCCATCTCACGTGATGATCGGACATGGTTTAGTTGATTTGGATCACGTAATCACTTAGATGATTAGAGGGATGTCTATCTAAGTGGGAGTTCTTAAGTAATATGATTAATAGAACTTAAATTTATCATGAACTTAGTACCTGGTAGTATCTTGCTTGTCTATGTTAATTGTAGATAGATGGCCCGTGCTATTGTTCCGTTGAATTTTAATGCGTTCCTTGAGAAAGCAAAGTTGAAAGATGATGGTAGCAATTACACGGACTGGGTCCGTAACTTGAGGATTATCCTCATTGCTGCACAGAAGAATTACGTCCTGGAAGCACCGCTGGGTGCCAGGCCTGCTGCAAGAGCAACACCAGAAGTTATGAACGTCTGGCAGAGCAAAGCTGATGACTACTCAATAGTTCAGTGTGACATGCTTTACGGCTTAGAACCGGGCCTTCAACGACGTTTTGAACGTCATGGAGCATATGAGATGTTCCAGGAGTTGAAGATAATATTTCAAGCAAATGCCCGGATTGAGAGATATGAAGTCTCCAATAAGTACTATAGCTGCGAGATGGAAGAGAATAGTTCTGCCAGTGAGCATATACTCAGAATGTCTGGTATAATAATCACTTGATTCAACTGGGAGTTCAACTTCCGGATGATTGCGTCATTGACAGAATTCTTCAATCACTGCCACCAAGCTACAAGAGCTTCGTGATGAACTATAACATGCAAGGGATGGATAAGACAATTCCCGAGCTCTTCGCAATGCTAAAGGCAGCGGAGGTAGAAATGAAAAAGGAGCATCAAGTGTTGATGGTCAGTAAAACCACTAGTTTCAAGAAAAAGGGCAAAGGGAAGAAGAAAAGGAACTTCAAGAAGAACAGCAAGCAAGTTGCTGTTCAGGAGAAGAAATCCAAATCTGGACCTCAGCCTGAAACTGAGTGCTTCTACTGTAAGCAGACTGGTCACTGGAAGCGGAACTGCCCCAACTATTTGGCGGATAAGAAGGATGGCAAGGTTAATAAAGGTATATGTGATATACATGTTATTGATGTGTACCTTACTAATACTCGCAGTAGCACCTGGGTATTTGATACTGGTTCTGTTGCTAATATTTGCAACTCGAAACAGGGGCTACGGATTAAGCGAAGATTGGCTAAGGATGAGGTGACGATGCGCGTGGGAAATGGTTCCAAAGTCGATGTGATCGCCGTCGGCACGCTACCTCTACATCTACCTTCGGGATTAGTTTTAGACCTAAATAATTGTTATTTGGTGCCAGCGTTGAGCATGAACATTATATCTGGATCTTGTTTAATGCGAGACGGTTATTCATTTAAATCAGAGAATAATGGTTGTTCTATTTATATGATTAATATCTTTTATGGTCATGCACCCTTGAAGAGTGGTCTATTTTTAATGAATCTCGATAGTAGTGATACACATATTCATAATGTCGAAGCCAAAAGATGCAGAGTTAATAATGACAGTTCAACTTATTTGTGGCACTGCCGTTTGGGTCATATCGGTGTAAAGCGCATGAAGAAACTCCATACTGATGGAATTTTGGAATCACTTGATTTTGAATCACTTGGTACTTGCGAACCATGCCTCATGAGCAAGATGACCAAAACACCGTTCTCCGGAACTATGGAGAGAGCAACAGATTTGTTGGAAATCATACATACAGATGTATGTGGTCCGACGAATATTGAGGCTCGTGGCGGATATCGTTATTTTCTCACCTTCACAGATGATTTGAGCAGATATGGGTATATCTACTTAATGAAACATAAGTCTGAAACATTTGAAAAGTTCAAAGAATTTCAGAGTGAAGTTGAAAATCATCGTAACAAGAAAATAAAATTCCTACGATCTGATCGTGGAGGAGAATATTTGAGTTACGAGTTTGGCCTACATTTGAAACAATGCGGAATAATTTCGCAACTCACGCCACCCAGAACACCACAGCGTAATGGTGTGTCCGAACGTCGTAATCGTACTTTATTAGATATGGTGCGATCTATGATGTCTCTTACTGATTTACCGGTATCGTTTTGGGGTTATGCTTTAGAGACGGCTGCATTCACTCTAAATAGGACACCATCGAAATCCGTTGAGACGACGCCTTTTGAACTATGGTTTGGCAAGAAACCAAAGTTGTCGTATCTTAAAGTTTGGGGTTGCGATGCTTAGTGAAGAAACTTCAACCTGATAAGCTCGAACCTAAATCGGAGAAATGTGTCTTCATAGGATACCCAAAGGAGACTGTTGGGTACACCTTCTATCACAGATCCGAAGGCAAGATATTCGTTGCTAAAAATGGATCCTTTCTAGAGAAGGAGTTTCTCTCGAAAGATGTGAGTGGGAGGAAAGTAGAACTTGATGAGGTAACTGTACCTGCTCCCTTATTGGAAACTAGATCATCGCAGAAATCAGTTTCTGCGACACCTACACCAATTAGTGAGGAAGTTAATGATAATGATCATGAAACTTCAGATCAAGTTATTACCGAACTTCGTAGGTCAACTAGATCAAGATCCGCACCAGAGTGGTACGGTAATCCTGTTCTGGAGGTCATGTTACTAGACCATGGCGAACCTACGAACTATGAAGAAGCGATGGTGAGCCCAGATTCCGCAAAATGGCTTGAAGCCATGAAATCCGAGATGGGATCCATGTATGAGAACAAAGTATGGACTTTGGTTGACTTGCCCGATGGTTGGCAAGCCATTGAAAACAAATGGATCTTCAAGAAGAAGACTGACGCTGATGGTAATGTTACTGTCTATAAAGCTCGACTTGTTGCGAAAGGTTTTCGACAAGTTCAAGGGATTGACTACGATGAGACCTTCTCACCCGTAGCGATGCTTAAGTCTGTCCGAATCATGTTAGCAATTGCCACATTTTATGATTATGAAATTTGGCAAATGGATGTCAAAACTGCATTCCTGAATGGATTTCTGGAAGAAGAGTTGTATATGATGCAACCGGAAGGTTTTATCGATCCAAAGGGAGCTAACAAAGTGTGCAAGCTCCAGCGATCCATTTATGGACTGGTGCAAGCCTCTCTGAGTTGGAATAAACGCTTTGATAGTGTGATCAAAGCATTTGGTTTTATACAGACTTTTGGAGAAGCCTGTATTTACAAGAAAGTGAGTGGGAGCTCGATAGCATTTCTGATATTATATGTGGATGACATATTACTGATTGGAAATGATATAGAATTTCTGGATAGCATAAAGGGATACTTGAATAAGCGTTTTTCAATGAAAGACCTCGGTGAAGCTGCATATATATTAGGTATAAAGATCTATAGAGATAGATCAAGACGCTCAATTGGACTTTCACAAAGCACATACCTTGACAAAGTTTTGAAGAAGTTCAAAATGGATCAAGCAAAGAAAGGGTTCTTGCCTGTATTACAAGGTGTGAGATTGAGTAAGACTCAATGCCCGACCACTGCAGAAGATAGAGAGAAGATGAAAGATGTTCCCTATGCTTCAGCCATAGGCTCTATCATGTATGCAATGATGTGTACCAGACCTGATGTGTCCCTTGCTATAAGTTTAGCAGGGAGGTACCAAAGTAATCCAGGAGTGGATCACTGGACAGCGGTCAAGAACATCCTAAAATACCTGAAAAGGACTAAGGATATGTTTCTCATTTATGGAGGTGACAAAGAGCTCATCGTAAGAGGTTACGTTGATGCAAGCTTTGAAACTGATCCGGACGATTCGAAATCGCAAACCGGATACGTATTTACATTGAACGGTGGAGCTGTCAGTTGGTGAAGTTCTAAGCAAAGTGTCGTGGCGGGATCTACGTGTGAAGCGGAATACATAGCTGCTTCGGAAGCAGCAAATGAAGGAGTCTGGATGAAGGAGTTCATATCCGATCTAGGTGTCATACCTAGTACATCGGGACCAACGAAAATCTTTTGTGACAATACTGGTGCAATTGCCTTAGCAAAGGAATCCAGATTTCACAAGAGGACCAAGCACATCAGAAGACGCTTCAATTCCATCCGGGATTTAGTCCAGGTGGGAGACATAGAAATTTGCAAGATACATACGGATCTGAATGTTGCAGACCCGTTGACTAAGCCTCTTCCACGAGCAAAACATGATCAGCACCAAGACTCCATGGGTGTGAGAATCATTACTGTGTAATCTAGATTATTGACTCTAGTGCAAGTGGGAGACTGAAGGAAATATGCCCTAGAGGCAATAATAAAGTATTATTTATTTCCTTATATCATGATAAATGTTTATTATTCATGCTAGAATTGTATTAACCGGAAACATAATACATGTGTGAATACATAGACAAAGAGAGTGTCACTAGTATGCCTCTACTTGACTAGCTCGTTAATCAAAGATGGTTATGTTTCCTAGCCATAGACATGAGTTGTCATTTGATTAACGGGATCACCTCATTAGGAGAATGACGTGATTGACATGACCCAATCCGTTAGCTTAGCACCCGATCGTTTAGTATGTTGCTATTGCTTTCTTCATGACTTATGCATGTTCCTATAACTATGAGATCATGCAACTCCCGGTTACCGGAGGAACACTTTGTGTGCTACCAAATTTCACAACGTGAATCGGTGATTATAAAGGTGCTCTACAGGTGTCTCCAAAGGTACTTGTTGGGTTGGCGTATTTCGAGATTAGGATTTGTCACTCCGACTGTCGGAGAGGTATCTCTGGGCCCACTTGGTAATGCACATCACTATAAGCCTTGCAAGCATTGTGACTAATGAGTTAGTTGCGGGATGATGTATTATGGAACGAGTAAAGAGACTTGCCGGTAACGAGATTGAACTAGGTATCGAGATACCGACGATCGAATCTCGGGCAAGTAACATACCGATGACAAAGGGAACAACGTATGTTGTTATGCGGTCTGACCGATAAAGATCTTCGTAGAATATGTGGGAGCCAATATGGGCATCCAGGTCCCGCTATTGGTTATTGACCGGAGAGGTGTCTCGGTCATGTCTACATAGTTCTCGAACCCGAAGGGTCCGCACGCTTAAAGTTACGATGACAGTTATATTATGAGTTTATATGTTTTGATGTACCGAAGGTTGTTCGGAGTCCCGGATGTGATCATGGACATGACGAGGAGTCTCGAAATGGTCGAGACATAAAGATTGATATATTGGACGACTATATTCAGACACCAGAAGTGTTCCGGAGAAGTTTCGGATTAAACCGGAGTGCCGGAGGGTTACCGGAACCCCCCGGGGAAGTATTGGGCCTTAGTGGGCCTTGAGGGGAGAGAGAGGGCAGCAGCCAGGAGGTGGCGTGCCCCCTCCCAGAAGGAGTCCTAGTTGGACTAGGAGAAGGGGGCGCAGCCCCCTTTCCCTCTCCCTCTCCCTCTCTTTCCTTCCCCCCTTCTTTTCCTAGTAGGACTAGGAAAGGGGAGCCCTACTCCTACTAGGAGGAGGACTCCCCCCCTCTCCTTGGCGCGCCCATAGGCAGCCGGCCTCCCCCTTGCTCCTTTATATACGGGGGCAGGGGGGCACCTCTCTACACACTTGATATACGATATTTTCGCCGTGTGCGGTGCCCCCCTCCACCATATTACACCCCGATAATACCGTTGCGGAGCTTAGGTGAAGCCCTGCGTCGGTAATTTCATCATCATCGTCATCACGCCGTCGTTCTGATGAAACTCTCCCTCAACACTCGGCTGGATCTAGAGTTCATGAGACGTCACCGAGCTGAACGTGTGCAGATCGCGGAGGTGCCGTACTTTCGGTACTTGATCGGTCGGATCGTGAAGACGTACGACTACATCAACCGCGTTGTGATAACGCTTCCGCTGTCGGTCTACGAGGGTACGTGGACAACACTCTCCCCTCTCGTTGCTATGCATCACCATGATCTTGCGTGTGCGTAGGAATTTTTTGAAATTACTACGTTTCTCCAACAGGTGGACGTCAATCGCATTCGCAATCTTGCCACCAAGAATGCCTTTATTACACATAAAACCTGTCGGAGGTCATGGAAGAGTTTGACATTGCTCAGTGCTGAAGCAGATCTTCAAGATGATGGCTTCACTGAAATATTCAAGTTTGACTCCACTCCTCCAAGGAATGTTGTTTTGCGTTGAACTTTGTCTCTTGAAGACTCTGATTATTCCTCCTCCGCTGCAACGGTGAATGCCAGAGTAATCGATGATCAAGATGATGCAACTTCACCTCCTCCAACTTCAGCATGTATCAACACTGCACCAAGTTCGTCTGCACCGCTAAACCCCGACGCCGACCCTGCATCCTCTCCTACTCCTTCTGGGAATGAGTAGAGGCTCTATGTCTTCAGACCTTTTTGGTCCTTACTGACAAATGGGGGAGAAGCATATGAGTTGATAGTCTTCCAACGGGTCCATATGGGCGGTTGCTTTATATTTTTCCTAGTGTTTACAACTCTCGCTTTTGATACAGTTGGTTCTTTGAATTGTAATACTTAAACTTGATGGTCGTCTGCTACTTGTTTGCTATTCTGTGATGCGATGATAAATTCCGCATGTGCGATGATAAATTCCGCACTTAGTCATTTTGCAGACGCCCATTTCTCATTATGCATGTCATTATCCTTGTTATATCAAATCATGCATGATGAATTGTCTTCATAAGTTGAAGAGGATTTCCACAAGTACAACCTGCCATGTGCATTTGCATTCCAGAAGCAAATTACTTATATGCACATCTTCAAGGGGAGCCTTTTGCTACTTACGAAGACAATACCTCTATCCTTTACAATTTCACATACTTTTATACCCGTTGAAAACTTCAACCAGTTTGTCATCAATCACCAAAAAGGGGGAGATTGTAAGTGCATCTAGTACCACCCCTAGTTGGTTTTGGAGTATTGACGACAAACCTGGTTGAGGGACTAATGTGTTTGTGAGAATTGCAGGATAACACAGGTAGTAGTCCCTCATTGACGGTTTACCTACCGGAGATGACCCCCTAAAATGTATGAAGACATTGAAGACGATGGTGGTATGTGAAGATATTCACATTGAAGACTATGACAAGAGAAGGCATTGCGAGAAGACTATGGAGCGCGAAGACCTAGTTGTTTTGTTGTTTCCTTTTCTTCTTTGTTGAGTCGTAGGAACCACCGTACTGTTAAGTGGGGTCCCAATGAACAAAGTCAGAGTGACTGAAGTGATGCTCAACCAAAATCCTATGTCTTCGAGTGAAGACAATGAGAGAAAATCTTATCCAGAGCTGGATGAGTCAGCTTTACTTGTAGCCCAAGTCAAGCTACCGCGTGTGTTGAAATCTGACCGTTGGAACACGTGTCAGTTCCGTAGTGACCCAGGGTCATTTCGGACAAATTAGGTCGGGTTGCCTAGTGGCTATAAATAGCCCACCCCCTACACCATAAATTGGTGGCTGCTCAGAGTTAGTGCACGGCTTTTGTCGTTTGAGAGCAACCCACCTCCGAAGCTTCTGAGAGAGAGAAATCCTTGCGAGGACAAAGCCCAAACACCCAGAGCCAAAGAGTGTTAGGCATCACTGAAGTCTTTCTGTCTGCGTGACCTGAAGACTTGTTACACTTGAGGACTGTGAATCCTCCAGCCGGTTAGGCGTCGCGTTCTGAGCATCCAAGAGTCATTGTGGATCGCTGGTGAACGAAGTCTGTGAAGGTTTGGAAGTCTACATTGAAGACTTACCGGAGTAATTGGGCGAGGACTGGGTGTCCTTAGCTCAAGGGGAATAAGGTGAAGATGCGGTCTTCTTAGTTAAATCTCAGCCTCCCTAACCAGACGTATAGTTGTCACAGCAACTGGAACTGGTCCAACAAATCATGTGTCCTCAACAAGTGACTGGTTCTATCCTCTCCCTCTCTTTACTTACAGACGTGAAGTCATTGCTTGTTTGCTTTACCTATTTGTCTTCACTGTGTGACTTCTATCGTTGTTTGGCTTCATACCATCTTCCATCCTGATCCGTACTACCTAGCTGCTATTAGTCTTCGCACTTTCACTTCATTTAATACTTGACTATGGCTTGCCTAGTGTAGTCTACCTTCCGCTGCATATCAATAGGTTCATTTCTATTGTTTGTCTTCGAAACTCTCATGTTTTGAAGACTTTCATAAAAATCGCCTATTCACCCCCCTCTAGTCAATAACTAGCACTTTCAAGTTGCATCACAAGATCTTTGGATTTCGCACGCTTTCTTTGGCATGCCCAGAATTTGACCACATTTGAAGAGTTTATTCAAATGCATCAACAAATTTGGCATCAACCAACTCACAAGAGGCTGAAGGAAGATCTGATTGAGTATCAATGGGCGGTGAAAGGGGGTAACAATGTTGGGATGTAATATTTGAACTTTTAAAATTTGAACTAGTGCTGCGTGTGGCTATTCGAACATCTGTACACTTTGCATGCGGCTATTTGACCGCGCGGACTAGAAAAAAATAAGGAAGGCCGGATGTATACGTCTACGGTTGGATGGCATCCTCCCGCATCCGTGTCCGCAGACTGGTCCCCCTGTCCGTGGACGAATACGGGAGGAAATTTGCGGGTTACTGTTGGAGATGCCCAAAGAATGCTTAGCTAGATGATGGGACCTTAATTAGCATTAGTGTTGGGAAATTTCGTCCATCGACTAGGCACGTGCGAACATTCAGGCATAATTGATGTGTAGGGCTACACATTTCAATCTCTCTATTGCAAGCTTTCATAAGAGCATCTATAGTCGGACGCCTCAAACGGCTCAGACGGACGCCTGGTCACTGACCATAAAAAAAGATCCAGCTAGGCTCTTCACACTGGTCCTAAATGCCCGGCTAGACCGATACCCCTTAAATCCAGGTCAAATCTAGACGGATATGGGAGGCTCGGGCACACCCATCGTCACGTCGGATCTGGTCCATGTTGGCCCACCCCGACCCCACATATATTCGTCCCCATATAGCCGTCGGACCAAATTCTAGCCAGTCCACTTCACTCCCCTCCGCCCCAAGCTCACTTCCGGCGATTTCCGGCCTTCTCTAGCATGACAAGTAGTCGTTTCGAGTCCTCCGCCAGCCAATCTGCAAACTTGGTCCTCATCCCAGTCAGGCCCGAGGAGGAGATGGCCATTCGCATTGTGCTCCACTGCGTTTGCAAGGAGAATGCCTGACAACGGTCGGCCTCTAACTGTCCGGAATCTATCGCGTCCGCCGAAATGGCGCATGGGTCTGGCACGACGCGCGTCATTGTTGCCTCGCCAAGGATGGTGCGCTCTGTCTGGCATACGAATGTTGTGGCGGACGCGCAACCCCTTCATTGGTGCGCCGACGAGGAGGAGGCCACCCGTGGCCCGTCCACTGAGAGTATGGGGCGGCGTGCCCGCGTTGCGATGCAGAGGGCGCGATAGGCTGTAGCAACCCTTGCAGCAGACGTTGGCTAGGTAGAGTCACACTCTTCGGTGCCAAAACGTATGGCCTGCAACCTTTGGCACCGCAGCCGCGTCGTGGTGTACATGTCGACCTCCGACCACGACGAATCCATCGTCGACCTCACATGGACCGGCAACATGCAGGCGACTGATACGTCTCCAATGTATCTAATTTTCCAAACACTTGTGCCCTTGTTTTGGACTCTAAGTTGCATGATTTGAATGGAACTAACCCGGACTGACGTTGTTTTCAGCAGAATTGTCGTGGTGTTATTTTTGTGCAGAAATAAAAGTTCTCGGAATGACCTGAAACTTCACGGAGAATATTTTTTGAATAAATAAAAAATATTGGCGAAAGAATCAGCATCAAGGGTCCCACACCCTATCCACGAGGGTGCAGGGCGCGCCCACCCCCCTGGGCCGCGCCCCCTGCCTCGTGGGCCCCCTGAGACTCCACCAACCTCAACTCCAACTCCATATATTCACGTTCGGGGAGAAAAAAAAGAGAGAAGGATTCATCGTGTTTTACGATACGGAGCCGTCGCCAAGCCCTAATCTCTCTTGGAGGGCTGATCCGGAGTTCGTTCGGGGCTCCGGAGAGGGGAATCCGTCGTCGTCGTCATCATCAACGATCCTCCATCACCAATTTCATGATGCTCACCGCCGTATGTGAGTAATTCCATCGTAGGCTTGCTGGACGGTGATGGGTTGGATGAGATTTATCATGTAATCGAGTTAGTTTTGTTAGGGTTTGATCCCTAGTATCCATTATGTTCTGAGATTGATGTTGCTATGACTTTGCTATGCTTAATGCTTGTCACTAGGGCCCGAGTGCCATGAGTTCAAATCTGAACCTATTATGTTTTCATGAATATATGTGAGTTCTTGATCCTATCTTACAACTCAATAGTCACCTAATATGTGTTATGATCCCGCAACCCCGAAGTGACAATAATCAGGACCACTCCCGGTGATGACCGTAGTTTGAGGAGTTCATGTATTCACTAAGTGTTAATGCTTTGGTCCGGTACTCTATTAAAAGGAGGCCTTAATATCCCTTAGTTTCCAATAGGACCCCGCTGCCACGGGAGGGTAGGACAAAAGATGTCATGCAAGTTCTTTTCCATAAGCATGTATGACTATATTCAGAATACATGCCTACATTACATTGATGAACTGGAGCTAGTTCTGTGTCACCCTATGTTATAACTGTTGCATGAGGAATCGCATCCGACATAATTATCCATCATTGATCCATTGCTTATGAGCTTTTCACATATTGATCTTTGCTTAGTTACTTTTCCATTGCCACTGTTACAATTACTACAAAAACTGCTACTGTTACTTTTGCCACCGTTACTGTTACTTCCATACTACTTTGCTACTAAATACTTTGCTGCAGATATTAAGTCTTTCAGGTGTGGTTGAATTGACAACTCAACTGCTAACACTTGAGAATATTCTTTGGCTCCCCTTGTGTCAAATCGATAAATTTGGGTTGAATACTCTACCCTTAAAAATTGTTGCGATCCCCTATACTTGTGGGTTATCAAGACTATTTTCTAGCGCCGTTGCCGGGGAGCATAGCTCTATTCTTTGTGTCACTTGGGATTTATATTTTTTGATCACTATGAGGAACTTGAAAGACGAAAAAACCAAGATTTATCCCTCAACTACGAGGGGAGGTAAAAATCTGCCATCTAGCTCTGCACTTGATTCACCTTCTGTTATGAGTAAACTTGCGACACCTACTCCTACTATTGATTCTAATATGTCACATGTTATTGATGATGCCACTTCTGCTATGCATGATGCTTATGATGAAACTACTTCTATGCTTGATAATACTGTGCCATTAGGTGAATTTCTTGATGAACAACTTGCTAGGGTTAGAGAGAATGAAATTATTGAAACTGATAATATTGATGAAAGTGATGATGAAGATTCTCCCCCTAGATATGAATTGCCTGATGTGCCTGAGGGTTATGTTATGGATGAAGAAACTGCTAGAGACCTTTTTGCTTGCAAAGATAGGTATGATCTTAAGAAACTCTTAGCTAAGCTGAAAGAAAAGTCTTTGAATGCTAGAATGAAATATGACCCTGCTTTTGCTACTTCACCTATCTGTATTTTTGATAAGGATTATGATTTCTGTGTCGATCCTGAGTTAATTACTTTGGTTGAATATGATCCTTTTTATGGCTATGAATCTGAAACTGTTGTGGCACATCTTACTAAATTAAATGATATAGCCACCCTATTCACTCCTGAGGAAAAAATTCGTTACTACTATATCCTTAAGTTATTTCTGTTCTCATTAAAGGGTGATGCTAAAACATGGTTTAATTCGCTTGCTCCTGGCTGTGTGCGTAGTCCCCAGGATATGGTTAATTACTTCTCTGCTAAATATTTCCCCGCTCATAAGAAACAAGCTGCCTTAAGGGAAATATATAATTTTGTGCAAATTGAAGAAGAGAGTCTCCCACAAGCTTGGGGGAGGCTTCTCCGATTACTTAATGCTTTGCGTGATCATCCTCTCAAGAAAAATGAAATACTTGATATCTTTTGTAATGGACTAACCGATGCTTCCAGAGACCACCTGGATAGTTGTGCTGGTTGTGTTTTCAGGGAAAGAATTGTTGAGCAAGCTGAATTGCTATTGAATAATATACTGAGTAATGATAATGATTGGACACTTCCTGAACCAACTCCTAAGCCAACTCCGAAGAAAAGGGGTATTCTATTTCTTAGTCCTGAAGATATGCAAGAGGCAAAGAAATCTATGAAAGAAAAGGGTATTAAAGCTGAAGATGTTAAGAATTTACCACCTATTGAAGAAATACATGGTCTTGATAACCCGACACAGGTAGTAAAGGTAAATTTTCTCTATAGATTTGATGAAGGTGATATCCCTCATAATAAGTCTGCTAGCCAATGCCTGGATGAGTTTGATAATTTTATTGTTACACAAGAAAAATTTAATGCCTATGTTGGTAGACAATTGAAACATAATGCTTATATGATTGAACGCTTGAGCAATTATATGTCTAGAGTTAAAGGTGAACTTAAACTTATTAGTAAACATGCTTCTATGGTTACCACTCAAGTAGAACAAGTGTTTAAAGCTCAAGATGATTTGCTCAATGAATTAAATAATAAGAAAAATGATAATGATGTTAGGGTTATGACTAGAGGGGGTAAAATGACTCAGGAACCATTGTATCCTGAGGGCCACCCTAAGAGAGTTGAGCAAGATTCTTAGAGAACAAATGTTGATGCACCTAGTCGTTCTAAGAGAAAGAAAAAGAAAGATGATAGGACTTTGCATACTTCTAGTGAACCTGTTGTTGACACACCTGAGAATCCCAATGATATTTCTATTTCTGATGCTGAAACACAATATGGTGATGAACATGAACCTAGTGATAATGTTAATGATGATGTTCATGTTGATGCTCAACCTAGCAATAGCAATGATGTAGAAATTGAACCTACTGTTGATCTTGATAACCCACAATCAAAGAATCAATGTTATGATAAGAGAGACTTTGTTGCTAGGAAGCACGGTAAAGAAAGAGAACCATGGGTTCAGAAACCCATGTATTTTCCCCCTAAACCATCCAAGAAAAAGGATCATGAGGATTTTGAGCGCTTTGCTGAAATGATTAGACCTATCTTTTTGCGTATGCGTTTGACTGATATGCTTAAAGTGAATCCTTATGCTAAGTATATGAAAGATATTGTTACAAATAAAAGAAAGATACCGAAGCTGAAATTTCCACCATGCTTGCCAATTATACTTTTCAAGGTGGAATACCTAAGAAACTAGGAGATCGAGGAGTACCAACTATACCATGCTTCATTAAAAGAAACTATGCTAAAACTGCTTTATGTGATCTTGGAGCCGGTGTTAGTGTTTGCCTCTCTCTTTATATCGTAGACTTGATTTGAATAAGTTGACACCTACTGAAATATCTTTGCAAATGGCTGATAAATCAACTGCTATACCTGTCGGTATTTGTGAGGATGTACCTGCTGTGGTTGCAAACGTTACTATTTTAACGGACTTTGTTATCCTTGATATTCCCGAGGACGATAGTATGTCGATTATCCTTGGTAGACCCTCTTTGAATACTGCAGGGGCTGTTATTGATTGCAACAAAGGCAATGTCACTTTTCATGTCAATGGTAATGAGCATACGGTACACTTTTCGAGGAAACAACCTCAAGTCCACAGTGTCAATTCTATTGGAAAATTTTCAACAATTACTATTGGAGGTTTTGAATTCCCTCTTCCTACTGTCAAGAAGAAATGTGATATTCTTATTATTGGGGACGTGCATATCCCCGTAGAGGTAACCTAGTGTTATTAGGAAATTCTCCGGTTTCATGCAATTCGGAAAGAGTTTGTTAACAAGACTTGATCAACCTTGTTAGTGGATTCCTTTTGATGAGCATGAGATGGATGAAGTTAGAAAGCACAATTCTTTGTACCCTCCTTTTACTTTCGTTTATTTAAATTAAATAAAGCAAAAATAGTATTTTCTATCTGTTTTCTGAATTATCCTTGCAATAAAAAATACCCCAAAAATAAAAGTTCTCCAAACGTCCTGAAAATGAAATATGATTTTTTATAGAATATTTAAGAATATCTGGCACTGAGAACACACCAGGGGGATCCACCATCTGGCAACGAGAGTCCAGGGCGCGCCCACCCCCTGGGGCGTGCCCCCCGCCTCGTGGGCCCCACGTGGACCCCCTCCACTTATTCCTGCACCCACTCACTTTGTCTTCCTCTAGAAAAAATCCTCCCATAGATCAAACCCATGTTCTAGCTCATCCTGCTGCCATTTTCGATCTCCTTGCTCAAAGCTCCATTCACAGAACTGTTTGGGGGATTGTTCTTTGGTATGTGACCGCTCCAATGGTCCAATTAGTTTTTGTTCTAGTGCTCTATTTATTGCAAATTTTTGTTGCTAAGGTGACCCTGTTCTTAAGCTTGCGTGTCAAATTTATATGGTCCAAAGTAGCCTTAATGCATGATATAGCCTCTAGGCACTTGTGGGAGTAGTTGCTATCAATCTTGTTGAGTTTGGTTCACTTTTATTTTGAGTCACTAAAATTTCAGAAATTTTTCAGAGAAAGAAAAATGTTCAGGAAAATGTACCAAGGTGGTTCCCCAAGGAAGCAAGGACCAAGGCTCGCGATACGTGACCCGGACGATGAACCACCGAGGGAAGCTCAAGTTCGGCCTTGTGAATGGCCTTCAGAGGAGTTTATGGTCCATGCAGGCATCAAGGACGAATTTGACGCGTATGTGCGTAACGCTGATCTTGAGGGCTTCGTGTCAGATAAGTGCCCACAATACTACTACCTAACTGATTCCTTTGTGAGAAGGTTTAAATTTACATCCACGCAAAATTCTCACACTGTTTTATTTGATATTTATGATAAATCATACACTATGGACCTAGAAGATTTTAATACCACTTGTAAACTCTCGTAGTGGGGCAATATTAGTGAACCACGCAAATATGAATTTAAAGACTTTCTTGATAGTATCACTGTGGGGGAATCTAGAGAAATCACACAAGCTACCATAGGGTGCATTCATTTTCCTTCCATACATTATTTTGCTCTCTTTGTAGGTAGATGCATTAACGGTAAAGATGAGGCTTGTCACATGTGCGTTCCAGATCTTAGTGTCCTCAAGAGTGCGGTATTAGGTGATAAACAATATAACTTGGGGGCCATTGTTGCACGAAGGTTGCATCTTAACAGTATAAGTGGAGATTTGTTTGGTGGAATTTATGCGACTCATGTAGCTAATTATCTTGATGTACCCATACATGAAAATGATATGGAGTTGCCTCCTGCTTATCTAGATTACAATGCTATGGTTTGCCATCAGTTTGTTGAGAGGAATGAACAGTTCCTCAAGTACCGACTAATCTTTGACAGACGTCGCGCTGTCCTTGTTGCTCTCCCTGCTCCTACTTTCTTTGACTTTCAGGAAAAAAGGATATATGTTATAACCAGGGAGGAGGCGAACGAGTATGAGAGGAGTACGGAAGCAGCTCGCCTCCGAGCTGCAGCTCTTGAGGCAGTAGCTTCTGCATCTCAGTACAACCCCAGCTACGACTTTGGATATCTCCCAGGCCAGCAGTGGCTATAGACCAAATTAGGCCAAAAGCCTAAGCTTGGGGGAGTACGTATTTCTCACCGATATTACATTCATGTTCACACACTCATTCTAGTTGTCGGTGTTCATACTTTTTCATTGTACTATCCATGCTAGTTTATTTTCTTTTCTAAGCCTTCTTCTTGTGTGTTTGAAAAACCTTAAGAAACCCAAAAAAAATTAGTTATAGCTTTCAGCTAGTTTACTTTCCGTGCCTGTAGTAGTAACTAAAAGAAAACCCAAAAAGATTTCTCGTTCTTCTTTTGCTTGTTGGGAGCTTTCCCGTGTAAATAGTTTTATTTCTTTTCTTTTCTTTGGGGGTCGAGAGGAGAGTACCATGATGAAAATGTTGAGTGGCTCTCATATGCATTACTGTTGATTTAACCAAGAGACCATATTACCTTGTCTTCTCCTTTATATTAAATGCTTGCAGATTCCAGCTTAGTCCAATGCACGTGCACTATTATTATTATCCACACCGTTCGGTCGTGCAAGTGAAAGGCAATAATGACGATATATGATGGACTGATTGAGATGAGAGAAGCTGGTATGAACTCGACCTATCTTGTTTTTGTAAATATGATTAGTTCATCGTTCCCGATTCAGCCTATAATGAATGAAACTTGTTTGCAATGACAATTAGAGATTATAGTTTCTCATGCCATGCTTAATTTGCTAGGAATTTATAATGGTTTACCTTGCGTGCCAACCTTCTATTAAAATGGTTGTGATGTGGTATGATAGGGTGGTATCCTCCTTTGAACGATTCGAGTGGCTTGACTTGGCACATGTTCACGCATGTAGTTGAAACAAAATCAACATAGCCTCCACGATATTTATGTTCATGGCGAATTATATCCTACTCATGCTTGCACTCAGTGTTGATTAATTTTAATGCATGTTCATGACTGTTGTCGCTCTCTAGTTGGTCGCTCCCCAGTCTCTTTCTAACCTTCACTTGTACTAAGCGGGAATACTACTTGTGCATATACTTCCATAAAATCCCAAAGTTATTCCATATGAGTCCACCATACCTTCATATATGCGGTATTTACCTGCCATTCCAAGTAAATTTGTATGTGCCAAACTCTAAACCTTCAAATGAAATTCTGTTTCGTATGCTCGAATAGCTCATGTATCAACTAGGGTTGTCTATATCTTCCATGCTAGGTGGGTTATTCTCACGAGGAGTGGACTCCGCTCCTCATTCACGAGAAAATGTCCGGTAACCAGGATGCCCAGTCCCATGCTCAAATAAAAATAATTGCAAACAAAACTCCCCCAGGATTGTTGTTAGTTGGAGGCACTCGTTGTTTCGGACAAGCCATGGATTGATGTTTGTTGGTGGTGGGGGAATATAAACTTTACCATTCTGTTTGGGAACCGCCTATAATGTGTGTAGCATGGAAGATATTGAGATCTCTTGGTTGTTATGTTGACAATGAACGTATGCCACTCAAAATATTATCTATCTCTATTTCAAAACTCGAGCTCTAGCACCTCTGCAAATCCCTGCTCCCCTCTGTGAAGGGCCTATCTATTTACTTTTATGTTGAGTCATCACCCTCTTATTAAAAAGCACCGGTTGGAGAGAACCGCTATAATTTGTATGCATTATTATTAATTTACATTGACTGGATATCTTTTACCATGAATTACAATGTCTAGTCAGTCCTTCATCTTCAGGGGTGCTCTGCATTTATGTTTTGCGGTCTCAGAAAGGGCTAGTGAGATGCCATCTTGTTATATCATATTATGATTGTTTTGAGAAAGTGTTGTCATCCGAGATTTATTATTATTGCTCGCTAGTTGATTGTGCCATTGATATGAGTAAATATGAGACCTAAATGTTATTGTGAATATGGTTAGTTCATAATCTTTGCTGAAAACTTGAATGTTGGCTTTACATATTTGCAACAACAAGATCAAACAGAGTTTGTAAAAGTTTTTCTTTATCACTTTCAGTTTGTCAACTGAATTGCTTGAGGACAAGCAAAGGTTTAACCTTGGAGGAGTTGATACGTCTCCAATGTATCGACTTTTCCAAACATTTTTGCCCTTGTTTTGGACTCTAACTTGCATGATTTGATGGAACTAACCTGAACTAACGATGTTTTTAGCAGAATTGCCGTGGTGTTATTTTTGTGCAAAAATAAAAGTTCTCGGAATGACCTGAAACTTCACGGAGAATATTTTTGGAATAAATAAAATATATTGGCAAAAGAATCAGCATCAGGGGGCCCACACCCTGTCCACGAAGGTGCAGGGCACGCCCCCTGCCTCGTGGGCCCCCTGAGACTCCACCGACCTCAACTCCAACTCCATATATTCACGTTCGGGGAGAAAAAAATCAGAGAGAAGGATTCATTGCGTTTTACAATACGGAGCCGCCGCCAAGCCCTAATCTCTCTCGGGAGGGCTGATCGGGAGTCCGTTCGGGGCTCCGGAGAGGGGAATCCGTCGCCGTCGTCATCATCAACCATCCTCCATCACCAATTTCATGATGCTCACCGCCGTGTGTGAGTAATTCCATTGTAGGCTTACTGGACGGTGATGGGTTGGATGATCATGTAATCGAGTTAGTTTTGTTAGGGTTTGATCCCTAGTATCCATTATGTTCTGAGATTGATGTTGCTATGACTTTGCTATGGTTAATGCTTGTCACTAGGGCCCGAGTGCCATGAGTTCAGATCTGAACCTATTATGTTTTCATGAATATATGTGAGTTCTTGATCCTATCTTGCAAGTCAATAGTCACCTACTATGTGTTATGATCCGGCAACCCCGAAGTGACAATAATCGGGACCACTCCCGGTGATGACCGTAGTTTGAGGAGTTCATGTATTCACTAAGTGTTAATGCTTTGGTCCAGTACTCTATTAAAAGGAGGCCTTAATATCCCTTAGTTTCCAATAGGACCCCGCTGCCACGGGAGGGTAGGACAAAAGATGTCATGCAAGTTCTTTTCCATAAGCACGTATGACTATATTCGGAATACATGCCTACATTACATTGATGAACTGGAGCTAGTTCTGTGTCACCCTATGTTATAACTGTTGCATGAGGAATCACATCCGACATAATTATTCATCATTGATCCATTGCCTACGAGCTTTTCACATATTGCTCTTTGCTTAGTTACTTTTACGTTGCCATTGTTACAATTACTACGAAAACTGCTACTGTTACTTTTGCCACCGTTATCGTTACTTCCATACTACTTTGCTACTAAATACTTTGCTGCAGATATTAAGTCTTTCAGGTGTGGTTGAATTGACAACTCAACTGCTAATACTTGAGAATATTCTTTGGCTCCCCTTGTGTCAAATCAATAAATTTGGGTTGAATACTCTACCCTCGAAAACTGTTGCGATCCCCTATACTTGTGGGTTATCAGCGACGGTCTCCAACGAGGAAGAGTAGGCATGGGATACGCTAGTGCGTCGAGTCCCGCGAGCCTCTGTGTGTCACATGTCCTACTCTACCTCGTCGGCGACCACGCCAACACTCTGAGGAGCGTAACCAGCCACCGGACATGGGCACGGCGGAGGCGGACGAGCTTTGCTGAATATTAGGTTTCACGTGCATGCAACTGTATGGATTAGGGGATTCCTAATTAAGGTGTCATGTTATTAAACAATTGTTTGAGGTGTA
The DNA here is from genome assembly GCF_018294505.1 of Triticum aestivum. Classification (NCBI taxonomy): domain Eukaryota; kingdom Viridiplantae; phylum Streptophyta; class Magnoliopsida; order Poales; family Poaceae; genus Triticum; species Triticum aestivum. Next base: position 510,332,596 of record NC_057799.1, read on the forward strand.
ACCGGTCACTGTCCACCGACGCGTTCGGGAGCGTCCATGGCCGTTTGAGGGGCCGAATTTGGTGTATCCGGCTGTAGATGCTCTAAGTTCAAGGGAATTAGTTTAACGGTTATTCTAGAGCACCCCCAATTGTTCCCGAAGCTCAATCCCCTTCAACAACGCAAGGGCATATGCATGTATTCATATAATATGCAAAATGCTGCGGATGGCGCTTTTCTGCTGCATAGGAAGGTTACTAGTGTTGGCGTACAAGAGGGCACACCAATGGTACGAATATAATTTGTGGTGGGTGGTTGAGGTTGCGAGCCACTGACAAGTGAGTTACTTGTGGCGGGCGCTTTAACCGGTACTAGTAAGCATTGTGGCTCCCACCACCGGTAACCTGTTTCGCGGTAGTGGGAAGTGGACGAATGAGGTATGCTTTTGGTACCTCGGCCACAAGCACTTCTTTGCTGCATGTCGTCACCCGCTCCAGTGTCGGGCGATTTCCGGCTTGCGAGAACATGCCCGCGGAAGTCCTCCGTGAGATCACCCTCCGGACATTGTCCTGCTATTGGAGTTGCTCCCAACACGATGCTTGGTTCTGCTTCAAGACGATGCTACTATGCTGAGGCGATCCTTGCTCCGCATCCCAGAGATTGTTTCTCTCATCGTCCCAATCGCCGCTAACTGCCCCACCCTTCGACCAGGAGCTTGATGTTGGCAGTGACAGGGGGAAGGGGGCATGAAGTTTGGTGGCATCATGACCCTATTCTCATTGAAGCAATGGTACTGCCTTCCCAGGTTAAGCATGTAGTGAGGTGCAATGATATGCATATTTGCGATCATCAACTTTGATGTTTTTTTTGACTATACACAGTAGGGCAAAACCCCACTGCAATTTTTTTATTAATATATCAACTTTGATGTTTCGTTTAGAGAGGAAAACATCGACCCAATGTGCTCATAGGATCTAATCTTGCTGCCTTGCCTCATTGACTGCTCCTCGGCTATTGTCGTTCACTCCCTTGCACTTCTAGTGCTGGTACTGGTGGAGCCACATCCTTCTCTGGAGGCCAGTAGGTTCAGCAAGCCTGCTGCTCAGGTTGGCTCTCCAGCTAAAAGGAGTTGTGTTGATGATAGCGTGACACAGGTCGATGCACCACCAATATTGGTGGAGTAGTTTCTTTCCCGCCTTGCCACATCCTCGCCCTCTTCTTGGGACTCCGACACCCATGCAAGTGGCGACTAAGGACACCTCTCGCATTGTGTGACGAAGTGGGTGTCTTGATAAAAAATAACAATATGTGCGATATCCCGACGGCCATGCATACATAATTTAGATTGATGGAGGCATGCGAAGATTTGCAGGAGATGAAAAAGCATGAGTACTCTTCAAATAAACCATAAATAAAATAAAAACATGAAACACTTTTGTGAAGTGTTTATAGTTTTTTTTGTTTGCTTACTTTTGTTTCTTGGTAGAACAAGTGGAGTCTGAAGTCTTAGTGTATGTAGGAGTTTTTGTTAGCTCATGTTGTACTGGCTATTATTCTTCTTATTGCTCCTTTTATGATGATGTTGGTTTTTTACGTGTAAGTATCTTTATGGATTATGGGTATGTGCTCTTTGGGTTAACAATTAGGGGTGGCCACGGTCTAGGCTTGGTGTTGCAAGTTATTACCTGGTGTTGCTTACAGTCTTCATGATTAATGAATATGAGAGCGAGTTCTTTCGCCCAAAAAAGTATTTATGATTTCGTCTCAACTTCTTTGTTCTTCGAATTTGATTTGGATTTTATGCTTTTTCTACGACCTCCATAATATTTCCATTTTTTTAGAATGAGCGAAAATAGTTATGACTATTAAAAAACATATTTTTAGCAAAGTTCTACCTTTTTCATAATTTCTAAATTTCCCTTATTTTAGATATTTCCTAAATTTTTATTTTCTTTTCCTACATATCTATTTTATAAAAAAATCAAATGCTCAATAGCCTACGAAATGTGATAAAATCATCAAGTCATCCAAAATCGGGTGCAATAATGTAAAGGGTAAGAGTTGAACAATTGAGCCTTTTATTTTTATTTCTTCCATCTTTTGCATAAATAATTTAAATGTTTTCACCACTATAAAACAATTCAAACCTTTCAATAACAATTCAAACATTTCAAATGCACAAATTCAAACAACATTAAACCACACAACAACTCAATGGAAATCCTAAACATAGACATTCAAAAGCCACCGCATATGACCTAATTCATCAGAAGCTACCACACGTAATACAAATAATGTACTCCCATTGCTGCCACTACCACTATAGAACCTCGATCTTGCTAAGATCTCTCCATGAGTGAGTTACCAATATTGTTTTCTCATTTCACCCATCCCTCTCACATCCACGAACATGATTTGGTGCTCCTCGGCGTCCCACCCTAAGTCTTCGCTCCTCGATTGCAATCCTACGCTCCCCAATAGGTATCTTCCTCTCTTCAACCCCCGACAAATGTGCTTCAACTGTAGCCTTCACTCTGATCTTCTCCATCATTTGAGTCGCATCCACCTTGCCATCTTCTCTTGCTTGCGCTGGGCCACCAATTTGTTTTTGTTTCAATCATTACATCGAGTTCTTATTTGTCGGTGAAAAAACCACCATTCTTCTTCCTCGTCTTCTCTATGGGTTTCTAGTTTGGTAGAGAGCTAGAGTGGAACTACCATAGAGCAGATAAATGTGGCTTCGATATGTTCACGATAGCGGTGGCTTGGGCATTGTGGAAGCAATGCAACGCGAGGGTCTTTAACAGGGCACACCAAGTCAGAACGGCGCAAGAGCTGACGATCACTATCATCAATGAGCTAGCCGAGTGGAAACGTGCGGGACTAGGAGTAGGAGGTTTACATCACATTGTAAGAGAGTAGGTGTTGGGGAATGTAGTATTTCAAAAAAATTACTACGATCACACAAGATCTATCTAGGAGAAGCATAGCAACGAGCAGGGAGAGTGTGTCCACGTACCCTCGTAGACCGAAAGCGGAAGCGTTTAGTAACGCGGTTGATGTAGTCGAACATCTTCGCGATCCAACCGATCCAAGTACTGAACGCACGGCACCTCCGCGATCTGCACACGTTCAGCTCTGTGACGTCCCTCGAACTCTTGATCCAGTTGAGGCCGAGGGAGAGTTTCGTCAGCACGACGGCGTGGTGACGGTGATGATGAAGTTACCGGCGTAGGGCTTCGCCTAAGCACTATGGCGATATGACCGAGGTGTAAAACTATAGAGGGGGGCACCGCACACGGCTAAGAGATTGTCTGTTGTGCCTTTGGGGTTCCCCCCTGCCCCCATAGATGAAGGAGGGGAGGAGAAGGCCGGCCAACAAGGGGCGCGCCAGGGAGAGGGGAGTCCTACTAGGACTCCATTCCTAGTAGGATTCGTCCCCACCCTTTTTTCCTTCTACCGGAGGGGGGAAAAGGGAAGGAGAGGGGTAGGAGAAGGAAAGGGGGGTGGCACCCCCTTCCCAAGTCCAATTCGGCCTCCTCCCTTGTATTAGCCTCCCTCCTATGGCACATAAGGCCCATATCTTTTCCCGGGGGGTTCCGGTAACCTCCCGGTACTCCGAAAAAATGCCCGAATCACTCGGAACCATTCCGATGTCCGAATGCAACCTTCCAATATATGAATCTTTACCTCTCGACCATTTCAAGACTACTCGTCATGTCCATGATCTCATCCGGATTCCGAAGAAACTTCGGTACATCAAATCACATAACTCATAATACAAATCGTCATCGAACGTTAAGCGTGCGGACCCTACGGGTTCGAGAACTATGTAGACATGACCGAGACACATCTCCGGTCAATAACCAATAGAGGAACCTGGATGCTCATATTGGCTCCTACATATTCTATGAAGATCTTTATCGGTCAAACCGCATAACAACATACGTTGTTCCCTTTGTCATCATATGTTACTTGCCCGAGATTCGATCGTCGGTATCATCATACCTAGTTCAATCCTGTTACCGGCAAGTCTCTTTACTCATTCCGTAATGCATCATCCCGCAACTAACTCATTAGTCACATTGCTTGCAGGTCTTATAGTGATTTGCATTACCGAGAGGGCCCAGAGATACCTCTCCGATACACAGAGTGACAAATCCTAATCTTGATCTATGACAACCCAACAAACACCTTCGGAGACACCTGTAGAGCATCTTTAGAATCACCCAGTTATGTTGTGACATTTGATAGCACACAAGGTGTTCCTCCGGTATTCGGGAGTTGCATAATCTCATAGTCAGAGGAACATGTATAAGTCAAGAAGAAAGCAATAGCAATAAAACTCAACGATCATAATGCTAACCTAACAGATGGGTCTTGTCCATCACATCATTCTCCTAATGATGTGATCCCGTTCATCAAATGAAAACACATGTCTATGGTCAGGAAACTTAACCATCTTTGATTAACGAGCTAGTCTAGTAGAGGCATACTAGGGACACTTTGTTTTGTCTATGTATTCACACATGTATCAAGTTTCCGGTTAATACAATTCTAGCATGAATAATAAACATTTATCATGATATAAGGAAATATAAATAACAACTTTATTATTGCCTCTAGGGCATATTTCCTTCAGTCTCCCACTTGCACTAGAGTCAATAATCTAGTTCACATCGCCATGTGATTTAACACCAATAGTTCACATCACCATGTGATTAGTTCATATCGCCATGTGACTAATACCCAAAAGGTTTACTAGAGTGAACAATCTAGTTCACATCGCCATGTGATTAACACCCAAAGAGTACTAAGGTGTGATCATGTTTTGCTTGTGAGAGAAGTTTAGTCAACGGGTCTGCCACATTCAGATCCGTATTTATTTTGCAAAGTTCTATGTCTAAAATGCTCTGCACAGAGCTACTCTAGCTAATTGCTCCCACTTTCAATATGTATCCAGATTGAGACTTAGAGTCATCTGGATCAGTGTTAAAGCTTGCATCGACGTAACCCTTTACGACGAACCTTTTTGTCACTTCCATATCCGAGAAACATATTCTTATTCCACTAAGGATAATTTTGACCGTTGTCCAATGATCCACTCCTGGATCACTATTGTACCCTCTCGCCAAACTCATGGTGAGGTACACAATAGGTCTGGTACACAGCATAGCATACTTTATAGAACCTATGACTGAGGCATAGGGAATGACTTTTCATTCTCTTTCTAATTTTCGTGGTCGGGTTTTGAGTCTTTACTCAATTTCACACCTTGCAACACAGGCAAGAACTCCTTTGACTGTTCCATTTTGAACTACTTCAAAATCTTGTCAAGGTATGTACTCATTGAAAAACTTATCAAGAGTTTTGATCTATCTCTATAGATCTTGATGCTCAATATGTAAGCAGCTTCACCGAGGTCTTTCTTTGAAAAAATCCTTTCAAACACTCCTTTATGCTTTCCAGAAAATTCTACATAATTTCCGATCAACAATATGTCTTTCACATATACTTATCAGAATGGCTGTAGTGCTCCCACTCACATTCTTGTAAATACAGGCTTCACCGCAAGTCTGTATAAAACTATATGCTTTGATCAACTCATCAAAGCGTATATTCCAACTCCGAGATGCTTGCACCAGTCCATAGATGGATCGCTGGAGCTTGCACACTTTGTTAGTACCTTTAGGATTGACAAAACCTTCTTGTTGTATCATATACAACTCTTCTTTAAGAAATCCATTAAGGAATGCAGTTTTGACATCCATTTGCCAGATTTCATAAAATGTGGCAATTGCTAACATGATTCGGACAGACTTAAGCATCACTATGAGTGAGAAAATCTCATCGTAGTCAACACCTTGAACTTGTCGAAAACTTTTTTTGCGACAATTCGAGCTTTGTAGATAGTAACACTACTATCAACGTCCATCTTCCTCTTGAAGATCCATTTATTCTCAATGGCTTGCCGATCATCGGGCAAGTCAACCAAAGTCCATACCTTGTTCTCATACATGGATCCCATCTCAGATTTCATGGCCTCAAGCCATTTTGCGGAATCTTGGCTCATCATCGCTTCCTCATAGTTCGTAGGTTCGTCATGGTCTAGTAACATGACTTCCAGAAAGGATTACTGTACCACTCTGGTGTGGACCATAATCTGGTTGACCTACGAGGTTCAGTAGTCACTTGATCTGAAGTTTCATGATCATCATCATTAGCTTCCTCACTGACTGGTGTAGGAATCACTGGAACTGGTTTCTATGATGTACTACTTTCCAATTCGGGAGAAGGCACAAGTACCTCACCAAGTTCTACTTTCCTCCCACTCACTTCTTTCGAGAGAAACTCCTTCTCTAGAGAGGATTCATTCTTAGTAACGAATATCTTGCCTTCGGATCTGTGATAGAAGGTGTACCCAACAGTCTCTTTTGGGTATCCTATGAAGACACATTTCTCCGATTTGGGTTTGAGCTTATCAGGTTGAAGTTTTTTCACATAAGCATCACAGCCCCAAACTTTAAGAAACGACAGCTTAGGTTTCTTGCCAAACCATAGTTTATACGGTGTCGTCTCAACGGATTTAGATGGTGCCCTATTTAACGTGAATGCAGCTATCTCTAATGCATAACCCCAAAACGATAGTGGTAAATCGGTAAGAGACATCATAGATCGCCCCATATCTAATAAAGTGCGGTTATGACGTTCGGACACACCATTACGCTGTGGTGTTCCAGGTGGCGTGAGTTGCGAAACTATTCCACATTGTTTCAAATGAAGACCAAACTCGTAACTCAAATATTCACCTCCACGCTCAGATCGTAGAAACTTTATTTTCTTGTTACGATGATTTTCTACTTCACTCTGAAATTCTTTGAACTTTTCAAATGTTTCAGACTTATGTTTCATCAAGTAGATATATCCATATCTGCTCAAATCATCTGTGAAGGTCAGAAAATAACGATACGTGCCGCGAGCCTCAACACTCATCGGATCGCATACATCAGTATGTATTATTTCCAACAAGTTTGTTGCTCGCTCCATTGTTCCGGAGAACGGAGTCTTAGTCATCTTGCCCATGAGGCATGGTTCGCAAGCATCAAGTGATTCATAATCAAGTGATTCCAAAAGCCCATCAGCATGGAGTTTCTTCATGCGCTTTACACCAATATGACCTAAATGGCAGTGCCACAAATAAGTTGCACTATCATTATTAAACTTATATCTTTTGGCATCAATATTATGTGTATCACTGTGATCGAGATTCAGTAAACCATTTACATTGGATGTAAGTTAATAGAAGGTTTTATTCATGTAAACAGAATTGTCGGTGTCAAAATCAGAAGATCTCGGGGTAGGGGGTCCGAGCTGTGGATTCTCGGATCAATGGTAACAGCAACGAAGGAGACGATGTTTTACCCAGGTTCGGGCCCTCTTGATGGAGGTAAAACCCTACGTCCTGCTGTTGTTTATATTGATGGAGTATCAAGTACAGAGTTGATCTACCTAGAGATCATATGTTGTGGTCTAAACCCTAGGGGTATGATGATTAATGTCATAATGATCTATCGACTAGCCTGGCCTTGGCTTATATGATGCACCAGAGGCCTAGGATAACAAGAGTCCTAGCCGAACACGTTGGCGGAGAGGAGTCCTTGTCTTGATCACCAAGTCTTGTGGAATACTCCTTGTATGCGGCATGGGCTGCCCGAAGTGGCCCATGAGTGAACCGCCATGGGAGTCCTCGGCCCGATCCACCTAGTCGGGAGACGATGTGGTGAGTACCCCCTAGTCCAGGACACCGTCAGTAGCCCCCTGAACCGGTCTTCAAGTTGGGGTCGCTCCTCGATCCTTCTGAACTGTTCTTCATCTTCGGTCGTCGGTCTTGAAAACTGGTTCAACAAATCTTCTCATCTTCGATCTTGAGGATCGCCGAAGTAAATCCGAAGAGTTTACACGTCGGGTATCCGAGGAGCCCCTTTAAGTAATCGGCTTTTATCAATGCCTTGTTATTTTTACGCCCACCTCGGGTTTGAAGTTGTTCCCGTGCAGCGGTGTCCTCTTGCATCCGAGCCCCAACACTGGACTGCGTTCGAGGTATCTTTTGTAGCCGAGCACCAACGCCGGACTGTATCCGAGCTCCAACGCCGGACTGTATCCGAGCTCCAACGTCGGACTATATCCGAGGTGTCATAGATCACCTTGGTTAAATTTTTTTTAGCCGAGCTTAATGTCGGAAATGCCCTCTAAGGAGCCAGCCACTTGCATCCGAGCTATATGCCGAACTGCTTCCGAGGTGGCTCAGCACCTCGGTCATCGGCTGATTGTTTGCGGATTTTATTTCCGATGCGTATAAATTTATTTGCTGACAAGATGTATTGCCAATAGCCCTCAAGGTGTCTGTCGGCCAAAAATCCGAGATGCACCTGAAGAAAAATATGAAACTGTTGATCCTAGTAGCTTCTGAGACTCAGGTCGTGAAATCGGCCTGAGGATCAACTCCTAGCTCGACAGCATACATAGGAATAGAAACGCAGTGCAATATATTAGAGGTACTAGTGATCGGCGGACGGGCCCCTGAGAGAGGGTCGTGAGAAGTCACCGTGATATATCAGTTTGATGCCGGATAAGTCCCATATGGTACTTATTGTCGTCCGAAGACGCGCTTGTCCATAGTTCGGCTATGCCAAACACTGAGCACTTTGAATTTTCTGCATTGAATAGGCAATGCAGTAGCCCCCGAGCCACTGGTCGGGTGGCAACACCAGATCAGGGGATCGATGTGCCCCTTTAATATTTATAAATAATGAGCGCAAAACCCAGTAGCCCCCGAGCCTTAATGTGGGCACGGGTGGCCGAATTAAGGATCGATATCCGTTTGACAGAAAAAATTTGTTGTGTTTAACACAAACTTCTCGAAAAGAGAATAAAGATCTCTTAAAGGAGCTAGAGCCAGCGAAAGCTGGGCTCGCCAAGGTTGGCCCCAAGGGGCTTAATAGATAGGAAATCGATGCCACTTGAGATTTAGGAGAGCTTTGTAAGTTGCTCGGTTGTCTCAGCGAGATTGTGCCCTTGGTCTTTAAAAGATGAGCTGCAATAAATCGACTTTACTCGCAATTTATGATCCTATGTATCCAAGTATTTTACATCATTAATTCTCGGATCCGCATTGTACAAAACTTTGTTGACCGACCATTGGCTTCAACCTCCTCGGCCAGCAGCCGGGGAGTGTTTGTCCTTCTTTATAAAGCCTTTATAAGAGCAAAGATTTATGACAGCCAAGGCAATCCGGTCATACGGTTTTATAAACAAAGGTACACAGAGAGATATGTTATATTACTTTTTAATGTAAGAAACATCTTCCAAGGAAAATAGTCCCGCTATCGGTTCCTTTCTTTGGGTTGTCATGCTGATCATGATCATGAAACCTCACCTCCGATCAATTTGGGTGGAAAATATTGAGGATTTGGTTTGGGGAAAGTTCCCGAACTATGTGGTCTATAATGTTGCCGACCAATTATATCCTTTAAGATCGCTAGCTTTCGGCTTCACCCAGTCTGAGGTACTAACTCGGATGACGCGGTAGTAACAATCACAGAGGTGCTCCCTTTACCGCCTAGCCGAACAATCGGGAACGTAGGAGTAAGCACAGGAGCCAGGTAACCCAGCTTGGCCAAAATCTTAAGTCAAATTGATGCATATTTATGGCTCTATATAATGAGAATTACGGAAGGCAACACTTGTATAATGAATACAAACACTGATGATATATACTTATTTTGACTCCATTGCGACCGTTTATCAGTTGAAAGTGGCCCATCGTCGACTTCTACCCCTTTGTAGATAGTACGCATGGTGTTTCCGCAATAACAAGAGAACCCTTAGCCGACGTCTCGGTGCCCAAAGGCGGTTGCGTTAGCGGAAACGAGGCAATCAGATATGCGGGCTTTATAACTTTCACTTAGTCATAGGAGCTTTAAACTAGGGAAGCTAACTACGAGCCCCTGATTAGTGTTCGGCGATAGCCGAGGTCAAGCTGTAAACACTTCGGCCAATGTTATGAACGGCCCGTCATTTAACATAGTCATCGGATCGCTGACTAGTTTACGCTTATTGTGACAGTCAGTTTTCGGCTTTCTCCACTGAGGTGCTTAACCATGCGAGCTGGAAGCACAATCGCAGTGGTTCTCCCTTTGCACACCTAGCCGAACAAAGCGGAACGTAGGAGGCAAGCACAGGAGCCGGGCAACCCAACTATTGACCAAAGACACAATTCGAAACCGATGCATATATAGCAATATCTGAGAATGTTTTTGCCGAATCTCTAAAGGTGTCCGGCGTTGCACTGCGAGACTTATGCTGGAAACACACAAATGTTTAAAAGTGTCATAGGCTTGGGAAACCAAAAAACTTCAGTAAAAACTTGACTTCCTAACTAGATCAAGTGTTTGGTGCCAATCTGAAAATTGGTCTTAGAAAAAAAATTGTGCTTCTGTCGTGCTTTAACATGACACATCCGATCTCAAGACTTCGAGCGGGTCAGCCTACGGCTTCAAGCTCCTTATCCCGAAGATGGAGTGCTTCTCCGAGGCCAGTTTAGCGAACTAAACTCAAGCGGCTTTAGAGAGAAGCTAGGCTATCCGGCTATTGACCATGCACTCGAGTCGAAAAAGGAGCGGTAGAAAAAGACTTTGCAACGACCAAGAAGAAAACACATTTACTATAAAACGGCTCATATAAATTTTAGCAGCCCCCAGTTAACATGGGTAAAGAGAGTTTCTTTTAACGAACAACGTATGTGAGCAAAGTCGAACCGAACATAAGTTAAAAATTTAAGACTATGAGCATGAAAGCGACTTAGCTGGTTAATGTGTTCGGCATTGATGACGCGGTCCGAGCTTGATGCGGGACAAGGTTCCATCCCCCAAGCCAGTCCTGAGGTGGCGGAGCGAAGAGCTCGGCACTCCGAATTGGTGACATAGCACAGCTAATGCAAGCCGGCAGAGTGACGCCAAAGTCCCCGGCGTGGGTCAGTACGCCGAGGTGACAACACTGCCCAACCCGGATCATTTACCTATGCAAAGAAAATAGTGCAAAGCGGAGATAATAGTAATAATAATAAATTAAAAAGAATTATTGCATAATTAATAATTTATGCAAATTGAGTAATAAAAGAAATATGGCATGTGTGCCGAACACTCGATGATGTAGAGCTCCCTCAGCGATGCCGAAGTCCCGAGGCAACCGAACATGTCGGTATGGCAATTCGACCAACAAGGTGATCACGCGAGCCGATTTACGCCGATTAGGACGACCACGTCGGCTTGCCGAAGTGACCGCATGACGCAGTCGAAGTCGATTACCTACACATGTAAAATAGTGCAGTCCAACAATAATAATATAAATATATAAAAATCCTCGCGTAATTAATTTATGCAAAATAATTTATTTAAAGATATGTGGCCTGGCGCCGAAGTCAATGTTGATGCAGGGCGTCGGCGTGACGTAGTGAAGGCGTGACAAAGCCTGAATTTGCAGGGCGGACCGGGCTCTAGATGAGGCATTCGCCGAACTACGGACGGAAAACTGACCGAACCATCGCCCAACCATCGTTAATGCAGCCATCATTTGACAGACCTGTGTACAGATGATGGAACAAACCAGAGTAATAATTTGTGGGAATAATAAACCCAAACAAGCAAAAATTGCTAGGGTTAATAGCACCTGGCTTATTTGTTGTAGCAGTTCGAAGAAAATTGACTCCCAAAATTGGGAATTGATCCGCACACCCATTGCCTGATGGACGGTGAAGCGACGACATGGCAATGCTGGTAAAGGTTGGCTCGCCAAGGCAAAGCCCCGGTCCAGCTAATGTGACGAAGCTAGTCGGCTGGTGACGCCGAAGTCTCCGGAGTAGGTTGATGAAGAGATGGTGAAGCCCCCGGTCTAGCTGAGGTGACGGAGCGGGTCAGTGAGGAGACGTTGCAGCTACCATGTCAGCCGAGGTGTTGAAGCAGTTCGGCGTGATGGACATCGGCTTGAAGAAGCAATAGTGCGGTCATGCCGACGCTGGCCATAACTTGTGATGCGGTCAAAGCCGAATTGATGAAGTGACCGAACGGCGGTGTGCCCGTTCCGTGTAATCCGTGGGGCGACATTGTTGGTGATGATTTATCCTTCGCGATGTCGAACTCTTTTTCGGCTCGCCGAGATGACGATCCGAAGAAGATGAGCTCGGCTCAACAAAGCAACGACGTGTCTAGCGCAGGTCGGCAGCCATGGAGCAATGTTACAGGACTGGTTTGACACCAGCGTGAGGGTGAAGAGTACCTCAGAGAAGGCTTAAAATTTTATGGGCACGTGTTAAGAACAACGCACAATACCCTAGAAGAAAATTCTTTTAAAAAGGTTGTCCAATATCACGTTCATAAAGAAACATGAAATCGGGTCGGATCCGTATTCGCGCAGAAAACAGATCAGAAAATTGGTCCACTCATCAGAAGGTTCCCGGAGTTTGAACAGTCGGATCGAGCTGAAATTTTGAGGGGTGGTAGATATGGGAATTCTGCAGCAGCTGAACGGTTGGATCTTCCAAAGGACCTTCGAGCTTGGCTCTGGAGACCACGCCCTAAACTCATCCAGATTCCCGTCCAGATTTGACAGGGCTCCGGTATATTGTAGATTGCCGGAGATTCCTCCATTGGAACTCGACGAAATTTTGCATGGTTGTTGTAGACTTAATTTCGCATAATTCCACCAAAGCAATCGTTAAAACGACACTCGAGGAGGCGGTGGCGGTGGATACAAGTTCGCTGTCCAGAAAAACAGCACGGTCGCTCAAGGGCAATGTTGACGTTGAGCCCCCGAGCTCCATGGATGATTCCTCCATGATCATGATAGAAATCGGAGTTGATGTTGATGAAGGTCCTCATCCGAACATGACGATCGGAGGTGGGGCATAGTCCTCGGTCAAGCCAAGGTGACCAGTCGATCCGGCGACGAAGATGCCGACGCCGCCGTTGATCTGCAGTCGAACCATTGATTCTTTGCCGATCACACAGCGGAACTCTCAATGAAAGCACCATTATCGGTGTTAAAACCGGAAGATCTCGGGGTAGGGGTCCCAAGCTGTGGATTCTCGGATCAATGGTAACAGCAACGAAGGAGACGATGTTTTACCCAGGTTCGGGCCCTCTTGATGGAGGTAAAACCCTACGTCCTGCTCTTGTTTATATTGATGGAGTATCAAGTACATAGTTGATCTACCTCGAGATCATATGTTGTGGTCTAAACCCTAGGGGTATGATGATTAATGTCATAATGATCTATCGACTAGCCTGGCCTTGGCTTATATGATACACCAGAGGCCTAGGATAACAAGAGTCCTAGCCGAACACGTTGGCGGAGAGGAGTCCTTGTCTTGATCACCAAGTATTGTGGAATACTCCTTGTATGCGGCATGGGCTGCCCGAAGTGGCCCATGAGTGAACCGCCATGGGGTCCTCTGCCCGATCCACCTAGTCGGGAGATGATGTGGTGAGTACCCCCTAGTCCAGGACACCGTGAAGAACAACAATTATTCTCTGACTGAAATGAATAACTGTATCGCAATAAACATGATCCGATCATATTTATGCTCAACGCAAACACCAAATAACATTTATTTAGTTCCAATACTAATCCCGAAGGTTGATGGTGATCTTATCAACCTTGGAATCACTTCCAACACACATCATCACCTTGCCCTTAACTAGTCTCTATTTATTTTGCAACTCCCGTTTCGAGTTACTATTCTTACCAACTGAACCAGTATCAAATACCGAGGGGTTGCTATAAACACTAGTAAAGTACACATCAATAACATGTATATCAAATATACCTTTGTTCACTTTGCCATTCTTCTTATTCGCCAAGTATCTAGGGCAGTTCCACTTCCAGTGACCATTTCCTTTGCAGTAGAAGCACTCAGTTTCAGGCTTGGGTCTAGCTTTGGGCTTCTTCATGGGAGTGGCAACTTGCTTGCCATTCTTCTTGAAGTTCCCTTTCTTTCACTTTCCCTTTTACTTGAAACTAGTGGTCTTGTCAACCATCAACACTTGATGCTTTTTCTTGATTTCTACCTTCGCCGATTTCAGCATCGCGAAGAGCTTGGGAATCATTTCCGTTATCCCTTGCATATTATAGTTCATCACGACGTTCTAGTAACTCGGTGATAGTGACTAGAGAACTTTATCAATCACTATCTTATCTGGAAGATTAACTCCCATTTGATTCAAGTGATTTTAGTACTCAGACATTCTGAGCACATGCTCATTAGCTGAGCTATTCTCCTCCATCTTGTAGGCAAAGTACTTTGTCAGAGGTCAACGGGCATGAGTCTGAAATAGCAATTTCAACTGTTGGAACATCTCATCTGCTCCATGTCGTTCAAAACATTTTTGAAGTCCCGGTTCTAAGCCGTAAAGCATGGTGCACTAAACTATCAAGTAGTCATCATACCGAGCTTGTCAAACGTTCATAACGTCTGCATCTGCTCCTGCAATAGTTCTGTCACCTAGCGGTGCATTAAGGACATAATACTTCTGTGCAGCAATGAGGATAATCCTCAGATCATGGAGCTAGTCCGCATCATTGCTACTAACATCTTTCAACTTATTTTTCTCTAGGAACATATCAAAAAATGATCGGGGAACTACATCGCGAGCTATTGATCTACAACATAGATATGCAAATACTATCAGGACTAAGTTCATGATAAATTAAAGTTCAATTAATCATATTACTCAAGAACTCCCACTTAGATAGACATCCCTCTAATCATCTAAATGATCACGTTATCCATATCAACTAAACCATGTCCGATCATCACGTGAGATGGAGTAGTTTTCAATGGTGAACATCACTATGTTGATCATATCTACTATATGATTCATGCTCGACCTTTCGGTATCAGTGTTCCGAGGCCATATCTGCATATGCTAGGCTCGTCAAGTTTAACCCGAGTATTCTGCGTGTGCAAAACTGGCTTGCACCCGTTGTATGTGAACGTAGAGCTTATCACACCCGATCATCACGTGGTGTCTCGCCACGACGAACTGTCGCAACGGTGCATACTCAGGGAGAGCACTTGTACCTTGAAATTTAGTGAGAGATCATCTTATAATGCTACTGCCGAACTAAGAAAAAGAAGATGCATAAAGGATAAACATCACATGCAATCAATATAAGTGATATGATATGGCCATCATCATCTTGTGCCTTTGATCTCCATCTCCAAACCATCGTCACCGGCTTGACACTTTGATCTCCATCAAAGCATCGTTGTCGTCTCGCCAACTATTGCTTCTACGACTATCGCTACCGCTTAGTGATAAATTAAAGTAATTACATGGCGATTGCATTTCATACAATAAAGCGACAACCGTATGGCTCCTGCCAGTTGCCGGTAACTATTACAAAACATGATCATCTCATACAACAAATTATATATCATCATGTCTTGACCATATCACATCACAGCAAGCCCTGCAAAAACAAGTTAGACGTCCTCTACTTTGTTGTTGCAAGTCTTACGTGGCTTCTACGGGCTTCTAGCAAGAACCGTTCTTACCTACGCATCAAAACCACAACGATTTTTCATCAAGTGTGTTGATTTAACCTTCAACAAGGACCGGGCGTAGTCACACTTGATTCAACTAAAGTTGGAGAAACAGACACCCACTAGCCACCTGTGTGTGAAGCACGACGGTAGAACCAGTCTCATGAATGCGGTCATGTAATGTCGGTCTGGGCCGCTTCATCCAACAATACCGCCGAATCAAAGTATGACATGCTGGTAAGCATTATGACTATTATCACCCACAACTCTTTGTGTTCTACTCGTGCATATAACATCTACGCATAGACCTGGCTCTGATGCCACTATTGGGGAACGTAGTATTTCAAAAAAAAATCCTACAATCACGCAAGATCTATCTAGGATAAGCATAGGAACGAGCGGGGAAAGTGTGTCCACCTACCCTCGTAGACCGAAAGCGGAAGCGTTTAGTAACACGGTTGATGTAGTCGAACATCTTCGCGATCCAACCGATCCAAGTACCGAATGCACGGCACCTCCGCGATCTGCACACGTTCAGCACGACGGCATGGTGGTGGTGATGATGAAGTTACCGGCGCAGGGCTTCGCCTAAGCACTACGACAATATGACTGATGTGTAAAACTATGGAGGGGGCACCGCACACGGCTAAGAGATTGTCTGTTGTGCCTTTGGGGTGCCCCCTGCCCCCGTATATAAAGGAGGGGAGGAGGAGGCCAGCCAACAAGGGGCACGCCAGGGAGAGGGGAGTCCTACTAGGACTCCAATCCTAGTAGGATTCGGCCCCACCCTTTTTTCCCTCTACCGGAGGGGAAAAAGGGAAGGAGAGGGAGTAGGAGAAGGAAAGGGGGGTGGTGCCCCCTTCCCAAGTCCAATTCGGCCTCCTCCCTTGTGGGGGGCGCACCAGTCCCTTGTGGGCTGGTTAGCCTCCCTCCTATGGCCCATAAGGCCCATATCTTTCCCCGGGGGGTTCCGGTAACCCCCCGGTACTCCGAAAAAAATGCTCGAATCACTCGGAACCATTCCGATGTTCGAATGCAACCTTCTAATATATGAATCTTTACCTCACGACCATTTCGATACTCCTCGTCATGTCCATGATCTCATCCGGGACTCCGAACAAACTTCGGTACATCAAATCACATAACTCATAATACAAATCGTCATCGAACGTTAAGCGTGCGGACCCTGCGGGTTCGAGAACTATGTAGACATGACCGAGACACATCTCCAGTCAATAACCAATAGCGGAACCTGGATGCTCATATTGGCTCCTTAATATTCTATGAAGATCTTTATCGGTCAAACCGCATAACAACATATGTTGTTCCCTTTGTCATTGGTATGTTACTTGCCCGAGATTCGATCGTCGGTATCATCATACCTAGTTCAATCGCATTACCGGCAAGTCTCTTTACTAATTCCGTAATGCATCATCCCACAACTAACTCATTAGTCACATTGCTTGCAAGGCTTATAGTGATGTGCATTACCGAGAGGGCCCAGAGATACCTCTCCGATACACAGAGTGACAAATCCTAATCTTGATCTATGACAACCCAACAAACACCTTCGGAGACACCTGTAGAGCATCTTTAGAATCACCCAGTTATGTTGTGACATTTGATAGCACACAAGGTGTTCCTCCGGTATTCGGGAGTTGCATAATCTCATAGTCAGGGGAACATGCATGTATAAGTCATGAAGAAAGCAATAGCAATAAAACTCAACTATCATAATGCTAAGCTAACTGATGGATCTTATCCATCACATCATTCTCCTAATGATGTGATCCCGTTCATCAAATGACAACACATGTCTATGGTCAGGAAACTTAACCATCTTTGATTAACGAGCTAGTCTAGTAGAGGCATACTAGGGACACTTTGTTTTGTCTATGTATTCACACATGTATCAAGTTTCCGGTTAATACAATTCTTGCATGAATAATAAACATTTATCATGATATAAGGAAATATAAATAACAACTTTATTATTGCCTCTAGGGCATATTTCCTTCAGTAGGCTAGTAGTTTTTTTGAAGTAGGTGTGGTGTGGCTCTCAACGTGTGTCGATGTTCGCATCTTCACACGATTTCTTGTACATACTTTTTCTGCCTTCTATAAAATTATGGTACGCTAGTGGCATACTCTCGAAAAAAAAGAGTGGAACCACCTTCTTCCCCATCACCAACATCATCGACACTATAGTTGAGCCAGAGATGCTCAAGCTTGACATCCTCGTTGTTGTTTCACAATTTTTTTTCTTAGCCCCCTTCTCATTCGTTTGAATTACCATAAAACAATTATGCAAAGTGATAGGATACTTACCAAACCTTTTGTTTTGCCACTTCTATAAATATTGGATGATGTCCCCATACTCAGTAATTAGCACTCCCCTTGAAAGTATGTTTTTCACTTAGTTGACGAGTGTTATTTTATGCTCATCACACCTGAGTTTAAACTACTTTATTTCATAAAAACCAACATACCCGCTCCGATATTCGTACTAATGACTAATGAATGCAAAGGATTGCAAAATCCTCTATTTAATTTGTTTCCACAGGAATTTGGGCTATACATGGACTAAATCAAGCATATATATATATATATATATGGAAGGGAGCAAAGAGAGACAAGGGGAGCCAAATGGGAGGCACAAAAAATCCAACAGACTGCAAGACGGTGTCCCATACAAGCGCACAAGCGCACACACGCATATGAGGTGCCACCGGCCCCGTGGCGTCTAACCCTATAAATATCGTTAAAGGCCAGCACCAGAAGAGGGCCACAACATTCGTGAAATATCCAAATTCCTCATCCGCAACACCCAAAAACCCTAGCCGCCGCCATTTTCCATCTCCATCTCCATCTCCCCAGCCATCTCCGCCACCATCACCGCAACATTCATCCCCTATTATCCACACCTTGTAATCGTGTATCGTCATCGGCAACTATTGTAAGATATATTATCAATAAATATTTCCTCATGATGTGTTCTTCAATGGCTTCTTCTTACAATCTAATTGCCATGTGTGATGAATTCGGTAAGGTCATGGGTTGAGGCATAGCCTTGCCTATGTATTTGCTGGAGGGATCGAGGGGACTAATTTGAACTAATGAACTAACATCTAGTATGTGTGAATTTTTTTTTGTAGTTGCCTCTTGTCTCGTTCGTGGTCTTTGTCCCTCCAGGTACCCAAGATCACTGAGATCGAGCCACGGAGAGGCTAGGGGCAGAGAGAACGTGAAGTGCTATTCTGAACACTAGTGATAGAAAGGCTAGTATGGTAGCATGAACCCTATCGTTGGGGATACAAGAGGTGTAGCCATTAAAAGCCCAATGATTTTGCTTGATTCAATCTTAATTACCGAGGCAACCCCGCGCGACGGATATGGCCTTTTGTTTGACAACTAACTCTTGATGCAAGGCATGTTCCGTACATGACATAATTTGGACACATCCCCCACTTTGATATGTTGGAAGCACATCTTGCGGGTGTCTTCCAGGGCACAAATTAATATCATAATGATCTCGTTCGCAAATATATGGTTGTAAGAATCCAGTCCTCATACCCATGCCTATTTTTATTATAAGTTTTCACTGTGCAACTTGATTTTGATCCGGCCAAAAAACTAGAATTAATACTCTTGCAAAAGCTTGTTAGAAACCCATGTCTTGAAGGTGCATTTCCTCTCGTGAGTTCGATAACTCAGGGTCACCTCTGAGGGAAAAGGCGAGAATCCTTTCTTTTCCTTTACGGGATCACTAAAGGGACTCGTCATTAGTCAATACAACCAAACCACCGGTTGAAACTGTCTTGGATGGCACTCCAACAACAAGCGATAGAACCTTGTGCTTGGTGGGAGAGTGTTGGTGCAATGATAGGCCCCTTATGTTTTGGAGTTTGTTGACATAAACAGTATGGGACTTATGTGTTTGCTAGTACACACAGAGTAACAGGCCCCTAAAGCATCGAGGAGTCTGATGAAGACGACGAAGATAATCTTCATGCGTGGCATCGAAGGTTATCACCGAAGATAAAGCTATCAAGAGTGACCCCTAAAAATTGCTGAAGTTTAAGCAATTGGTTCGGTGCCTGTTCGAAGCAAATGACCGAGCACGAGGAAGAATGAAGACGAGATGAAGACGTAGCATTTATTTCGTTGCTCTTCTTCTTTCATTGAGTCATAGGACTACCGTACTATTAAGAGGGGTGTAGCGTTCGAAGCTTTGATTCTCTCATGCTAAACCCAAAACCTATGAAAGCTGTGAGAGAAATCTCTTTGTGCTCCGAGCAAATACTTGGCAGCAAGAGACCGTGATCTTCAGTGCGAGAGATTTGACTCGGACCGAGGAGTTAGCATTACTTGTTCCTCAAGTAATGTTACCGTTGCTCCAAAATCTGACCATTGTAAACGTGTCAGTTGGCCATTGGCTGGACCTCGTGTTCAAAATGGTCATTTCTCATCTAGGAAGGTTGCGGCTATAAATAGCCACCCCGCGTCGGCTTTGTCCGGTGGCTGCTCCATTTGATTTCTGAGAAGATTGTTGAGCAACCCACTCTCTGAGCGATTTGAGTTTAAAATCCACCGAGAGAAAAACCCTTGAGCCGAAGAATTAGATAGTGGTTCAGCATCACTTGAATCTATGTTTAGTATGCTCCGCCTATTACTCTTGAGAGTTGCAAACTCTCTAGACGGTTAGATGTCAATTTCTTCAGAGACCAAGAGTGATTGTGGTTCTCGAAGAAGTTTGTAAAGGCTTGGAGATAGCTTCAAGTATCTACCACGAGTAATCGGCATCGGTTGATGAATCAATTGTCGAGGAGAATAGGGTGAAGAGAGTTTATCTTCCGTATTAAGTCACAGCCCCTCCAACCAGGCGTAGTCCTTGTGCAGAAGGACAAACTGGTCGAACAAATCCTTGTCACCATAGAGCATCTTTGGTTATCTATGTCACTCATGTTTACCTTCAATGCATTTTCATTCGTATGTTTTACATCAATGCATGTTCTAGTTTCCTTTCGGTGCTCTGTGTTAGTTCACTATAGTTTGTTTTTCATTCGTTCCTCTGTTGGGTTTTGAGAGATTTAAGTTTTCCGAAGAAAAATTAAAACTCCCATTCACCCCCCCCCCCTCTGGTAGACATACTTCGTTCCTACAGAGGGAATGAGAACATTGTGTGTATAGTATTCCTCAATCCTTGAAAGTGCGTTATATCGACTAGAGGGGGGTGAATAGGCGATTTTTATGAATTCTTCACTGAGGAATTTGCCCATGAGGAAATTCCTTAGCGAAGAACTACTTGCAGCGGAATAAGTACTCAAAAGTATGCATAGCAGAACACAAGCATGGTCATCATGATGAAATGAAGACAAACACAGAGTACAGAAAGCGTAAACACAGGATAACACAGGATGAAGACAAACAGACTGAAGAAATTGAACTGAGGAAATTGAGAAAGTCTTCAGTCAAAGTCTTCAAACACAGATATGAACAAGTGCACAACACAGCTATGAGGAAATGAAAGAGTTGAGGAAATAGAACCAGTTGGCTTGGTGAAGACAATGATTTGGTAGACCAGTTCCAACTGCTGTCTCAGTTATACGTCTGGTTGGAGCGGCTAGGTATTTAAACCTGAGGACACACAGTCCCGGACACACAGTCCTTGCCGTATTCTCCTTGAGCTAAGGTCACACAGACCTCACCCAATCGCTCGTGGTAAGTCTTCAGGTGACTTCCAAACCTTCACAAACTCGGTCACTCGGCGATCCACAATTTCCTCTTGGATGCTCTAGACCATGACGCCTAACCGTCTGGAAGAAGCACAGTATTCAAAGGTAACAAGCGTCGGATCCACGCAGGATCAATCTCTTCAGTGATGCTCAATCACTTTGGGTTTGTAGGTGTTTGGGTTTGGGTTTTCCTCACTTGATGATTTTCGCTCAAAGTCCTCGGAGGATGGGATGCTCTCAAATGACAAGTGTCAGTTTCTCTCGGAGCAGCCAACCAGCTAGTGGTTGTAGGGGGCGGCTATTTATAGCCTAGGGAGCAGCCCGTCATGATAAGACATAAATGCCCTTCAATGATATGACCGTTAGGTGGGTAGATATTTTGGGACAGCTGGCGCATAGCACAGCAACGGTCGGAAATTTGAGTATCAAATTCCTCAGGGCTATCATGTTCCTCACTGTGTAGGCAATCCGCACTGGCGAATTCCTAACTCCTCAGTCAGAACAAATTCCTCAGAGACCAGAAGAACTTCGTCTCTGTCACTGAAGAATATGACTGAACTGTATGAGATTTCCAATGGCTTCACTCGAAGGGATTGGTAGGTGTAGGATTTTGAGTTGAGCATCACATGGAAATTTTTCCTTAGTATTTCCTCGACCCCCTTTAACAGTACGGTGTTTCCTATGACTCAAGAAAGAGAAAATGAAACTACGAAAACAAAAGTCTTCACGCTTCATGTTCCTCAAATGAATACCAAGTCTTCAAGGTCACACCAATTTCTTCACTTTCAAAGTCTTCAGAAAGTCTTCAGAAATCCAAAGTCTTCAGTCGAAGAACTTCATTTTTAGGGGTCGACTTTCTCTGTAAATATCAAACTCCTCATAGACTTATAGACCTGTGTACACTCATAAACACATTAGTCCCTTAACCTATAAGTCTTCAATACACCAAAATCACTAAGGGGCACTAGATGCACTTACAATCTCCCCCTTTTTGGTGATTGATGACAATATAGGTTAAGTTTTCAACGGGGATAAACATATGAAGTGTAAATACTGATATTGAGGAATTTGATTACAAGATATAGAAGAACTCCCCCTGAAGATGTGCATAGTGAGGAATTTGCTTTTGAAGCAATGCACACTTGAAGAGTTGAATCATGGAGATCTCCCCCTATATCTTGTAATTCATACACGCATTTGACATAATATATGAAGAATTTGAAATGCATGATGAAATATGGTGACTGATGTAATTCAGCATGCGTGCAATAACATTAACGAGGAATAAGCATGCAGAAGAAACAACAAAAGTATCAGGCCACCATAGAGTTTTAAGTTTACAACTCGATCCAACAAAGTCATCAGAAGAACAAGAGTTGTAACTTAGTCTTAAAACACCCATATAAGATAGACCCGCTTGAAGACTAACTCAAATTTCTCCCCCTTTGTCATCGAATGACCAAAAGTTTTGAAAATGAGGACTAACGCCCCTGAAGAATATCAAGTTTATGAAGGAGCGTCAGCGTTGTTGGGGTCATTTGTTGTAGTAGGGCCTGCCGCAGTGTCGTCCAAGTCTTCATGTTCATCGGTGTCATGCTATGAAGAATAGGAGCTGGCCACCAAGGACAGAACCTTGACCTTCTTGTATTTCTTCGGTGGAGGAGCAGACCAGTCAAAGTCCTCCTTGAGACCCATTTGCTTCAGATCTTCTGCGCTATAAATGTGTGTCAGAACAGCCCAGGTGCGGTTGAGGGTTTCATAAAGGTAGTAATGGTTTTTCTTCACTACATTGTGGGTAGCAGTCATGTTGTGAAGAATTGAACGAAACTGACGCTTGACCCATTTGTGATTGCGATCAACCTTCTGGTGAAGACTGAGGAGAAGCTCACGGCCAGTCATCACCCTGGGAGCTGTGCCTTGAGGATTTGGCTTGGGTGCGTTGGCGGCAGAGTCATGGGTGGCAGAGTCATCATTGGTGGAGTAGGATGCAGCCTTGCGAAATTGACCATCCAATGGACGAATGCCTTCATCAATAACAGCAGTAGCCTGCCCTTGTCATCAGCTGAGGAAAATGTCCGTTTGAGGACTTCAATCGGGGGCAAGTAGCTGCAGTGGTTCAGTGTATCAGCTTTGTAGTTGAGTGAAGACCTTGTTCTGATGAATCTCATAATCCACGGAGCATAAGGCTTCAACTCAAAGGTGACATTGCGACATTGGCCAGAGTCCTCATGAAGAAATCATGGAAGTTGACGGGAACGCCATGAATGATATTGAAAAGCAGATTCTTCATGATGCCAACGAGTTCTTCTTCATTCGAGTCGTGGCCCTTGATAGGACTCAATGTCTTCGTCAGAATGCGATAGACAGTCCGAGGCACATATAACAATTCCTTCACAAGGAATTTTGTTCTTGGGGCCTGACCTGGCTTCAATGGCTTCATCAGCACTTGCATATAGTGATCTGTAAGCTCAGGTTCATTGTAGACGCAACAAGCAGCTTCAAGGGGAGGACTAAGAGGCAAAGCACGAAGCAATTCAATAGCTGGTGCCTTGTAGTGAGTATTTTCAGACATCCAGTCCAGCACCCATGAATTCACATCTTCAGAGTCTCCGGTGATGTGCAGAGTTGCATAAAATTGAAGAATGAGCTCTTCATTCCAATCACATATATCAGTGCAGAAATTTAACAGTCCAGCGTCGTAAAGAACACTGAGGACTGGCCCGAAGCACGGCAGAGATTCCATATCCACGTGAGGAATGTGTTCATGATCGAAGACTTTTTCTTTGTTGAACATCACTGAGGAATAAAAATTTGCCTGGCTGGCAGTCCAGAAACGCCTCTTCCTAATGCGAGCAGAGTCACAGGGGTTGTAATCAGTGAAGAATACGTGCTCGCCGAAGAAATCATTAGCCTTGAATTTTTGCTTTCTTGAGAATGGATCCTTTGGCTTGGGCAGAGGAGTGTCAGTCAGTTGCATGACAACCTCAGGAATCGCAATCTCAGGTTCTTCAGGCTGAGGAATTTCTGGTTCCTCTTCAGTGGCAGCCTGGGTCTTCAATTCTTCATTTTCATTTTCTTCAGCACTAGTGGCTGGAATTTCTTCATGAGCTTCATCAGATCCCATTTGAACTGTAGTTGTTGGGGACTGAGGAATTTGTTGCAATGGTGTGAAGAGTGGAGAGTTGGGGTGCTGACTTTCCCAAAAGTCATCATTCATCACTGGTGTGGTATAGCCAATGTCCACATCTTCATCTTCCATTTCTTCAACGCCGGCCTCTTCAGCAGTAAACTGAGGCATAGGCGAGGAAACTGTGGGGGCTGAAGGGATTTTATCCACTTCAATTTCTTCATCCATCTGCTCTGACGAAGCAGCAGAAGGATTTTCTTCATCAGATCCGCTAGGGATCACGTATTCTTCATCAAAAGGGACGATTTCCTTTGATGGCATGGAGGAAACAGGAACAGCATCAATTCGGTTAGCAAATGAGCTTGTCAATTTCTTCATCTTCTTCGGTGCTGAAGAATCTGAAGGAGCTGATGCTTTCCTTTTCTTCACTGTTGCACGCTCTGCAGCCTTGATCTTCTTCACATCTGATGCAGATGGAAGAATTGGAGTTGGGGTATGCGCAGGAGGAGCAGAGGAATGTGGTTGATTTTCTTCAGGAACAACTGATGCAGTTGCCCTGACTTCTTCATTTTCTTCAGGCGCACCACTAGTGGATGCCCTGGCAATTTCATCAGCGGCTGGAATGCAGTCATCGGCCCTGGAACTCACATTTTCTTCAGCAGCCTGAAAATCATCAGCGGTGCTGGCATGTTCTTCAGTTGACTGAGCAGATGCTTCAGCCTGAGGAATTTCTTGTTGCGATGGGGCTGCAACATTGGAGGTGAACAAATTAGTCAGTTTAACAAACCTGGCCTTGGCTCCTTTCCAATCAGCATAGTAAGCATTGAAATCATCGCTGAGGACTTTGATTTCAGACTGAATCTTCACAAGTTCATCAGTTGTCATAGAGACAACGTTGTTCTTCAGGAATTTCTCCTTCCTGTACTGCGCTTTCTTCAGCTGTCTGGCCTTCTCAAATTTCCATTTTTCTTCTTGGATGAAGGTAGTCAGCATATGACTTTGACCAGGAGTCAGCTTGAAGTCAGGCATAGGAGTGTTTGGGTCCTTGTGCCAGAGATCAATGTAATCGAGGATCAACTTTGGATCCAAAAGCAGAGGCACATTTGTGCCCTTGGCTCTAGCGGCCCTGACTTGCCTATCTCTGATGATTTCAGCAAGTTCTTCATCACCAGCTTCGTCTTCTTCAGACGGCACTTGGAAGGCGACCTGCTTCCAGCAGTGGTCTTTGTCTTCAGCAGAGAGGGTCCTGTTGAAGAATTTGGTGCAGCTGAGGAACTAGCTGAAGCTCCTGAGGCAATAGAGATGCCTGTAGTCCTTTGGCACGTGGCAAGATGCACAGGTGCTGAGGATTTGGTCGGAGCAGCTAAGGACTTTGGAGGAGCAGGAGCAGCATGAGGAATTGGTCGTGAGGGCTTTGAAGAAGAAGCACTTGGCTTATGCGCAGGCTTCTTTGCCATGGATTTATTTGGCCTTACAGAGGCCTCAGCAGCAGCAGCAGCAGAGTCTTCGTTGAATTTCCTCACTGCATCTTTTGCCTGTTTGGCCAGCTTGGCCTGGCGCTTGGCTCATTCTTCAGGATAATCTTCACCACGCTTGAGGCTGGTGAGGTCAGCTTCTTGGCCAGGTGCCAGTGGAGGTCTTGAGCATGGAGGATTGAGTGCGAATTTCTTCATGTACATGGGAGTCACATACCTGTACTCCCTCCACTCTCTTGCCCATCTCCTCTCTATCTTCTGAATGTGCACCTTGCGCTGATTTTTATCTTCCTCAGGGGGTGTGCAGTACCCAGCATAGATGTCCTCAGGGATTTGAAAGGCGGTATTGATTTCAGGCCTCTTTCCTCCTTTCTGTGGCTTCTTTCCATCAGCCATTTTCTTCAGATGAGGAATTTGGACAATTGAATTTTCTGAAGAAGTATGCAACTTTTCTTCGAGGAACGCTGCAAATGAGTTAAGTTGATGAGAACCTAGTGATTCAGCAGCGGACATGAGTACCTGTGAACAGAGTATAGTTGCGAGGAATTTGGAGAGGTCATATGCGTTCTCAGAAGGTTTTTCAAAGAGAACAAGTTTGAGGAATTTGACCAGATGAGTCTTGAAGAATTTCACTAAGCGTTCTTTGTCTTAGGTTCCAGAGTTGTATATATCAAAGATCCACACAATTGAGGAATCTTGAAGAAAAATTATTGCTTAGAGAAACGAATCAAGAACAAATGACATGTGAGGTGTTTACTGTGTGAAGAATTTGAAGAATAAACACCTTTGAAGATTTTGTAGAAATCATTTGAATCAAAGAGGGCAGTAAAAGTAACTTTTAATTACCCTGAACGAAGAACACGACAAACTGTGAAGTAGAGATGAGAAGTTCGTCTGTGCAGATCTTCCACGCCCTAACTCGGCGGAGGAAGACGGCTATGGCGGCGGCGGAGTGAGGATTTCCGCGGCCGGCGCGAGTACGGCGGCGACGAGGTCGAGGCAGTGAAGCTCTTCCTCACCGGCGACGATGAAGTAGCGGCGGCGCTAGGGTTTGAGAAGCTCGAGCTGGAGAGAGGTCGAGCGGAGTAAAGGAAGTGAGGAAGGGGAGAGAGGGTATTTATAGCCACGGTGAAAAACTATTCGCCCGAAGAAATTGGACGAACGTGCCCCTGACCCTTCTCATTCGCATGACATGTGTCACCCATGTACTGAGAAGTGGAGATCGTGTTAGATCGTGGGTGAATAGATAAGTATTTCGTGGGATGCGGAACGGTTTGAGCGGCAAAGCCGAAAATTTGGATAAGATAAGTTAAAAGTTCCGTTCGCAAATTCTTCAGCTGACAAGGACACAGTGAAGATTTTGAGCGGAGTTTCAAATAGAACGCACATAAATAATTTGTGAATAGATTGGGTTGAGTATAGCATAGAGGGGGAAGGGTCCGATCACATTCACTTAGCAGAAAAACCAACTTGAAGAATTAGCCATAAGTGAATCCTGTAGAGGACATAAACTCATATATATATATATATATATATATATATATATATATATATATAGGGTCGCGCTATTCGTCACCCTGGGTGAGGAATAGTTATTCTTCACCCCCTCTCTATTTTGACATTAATGCACCGTATTTTTACGTTTCGTAAATTTTGTCTTATTTCATACGTAAAAAGAGAGCGTAAGAAAATATATACTTACCGTAAAAAATATTTTATGTTACGTAAAGTTACGAACGTAAAAACATACATAAAATGCGATATTTCTGGTCTTATAACCTATTTTTTTGTTTTCTTATACCAAATTTTACGTAGTGAATCAATATGAATGTAACTATTTGTATTCCAAATGTAATTTATTTATGAATCGATCGTAAGATTACCTCGGACGAAGAATAACTTATTCTGCAACCTGGGTGATGAATAGTATTACTATATATATATATATATATATATATATATAGCCAATGAAGAAAAATGACGGAGAAGGTGAAGACAATGCAAAGTTGAAGAACATGAACAACTGAGGAATTTCAAAACTGAGGAAAAACTTAAATTGAAGATTTTCAACTTTTGTGGTGGCGTGACCCACCGTATAAGAATGATGATTTCAGACACCGCGTACAATTGTCGTAGGGCTGCGAGAATCAAATTCTTCATTAATTTCTTCACACTTAGAGTGTTATTCTTCATTGATTGAAGAAAAACGTTTCTTCATGTGTTGCACATCTAAGTCGTCAATTTTGCATAAGTGTTAGGATGAGTGTCCTTTTCAAAGAACATTCGAAGATTCTAGGATATTTAGCTCACACCGCAACTTGCTAAATCTCTTCTCATCCAAGGGCTTTGTGAAGATATCGACTAGCTGTTCTTCAGTCTTCACATGCTCAATAGAAATGTCGCCCTTCAACACATGATCGCGAAGAAAATGATGACGAATCTGAATGTGCTTTGTCTTCGAGTGTTGAACTGGGTTGTGAGCAATCTTGATGGCACTCTCATTGTCACAGAAGAGAGGCACATTCTTCACGTTGATGCCGTAGTCCTTGAGAGTTTGCTTCATCCACAGCAATCGAGCACAGCAAGAACTAGCAGCATTGTACTCAGCTTCAGCAGTAGACAGTGATACGCAGTTCTGTTTCTTCGAGGACCAACAGACCAAAGATCGTCCGAGGAAATGACATGTACCAGATGTTGAGTTGCGGTCCACATGATCACCAACATAGTCAGAGTCAGAATATCCAATGAGATCAAAAGCCGAGCCCTTGGGGTACCATAATCCAAGTGTTGGTGTGTGAGCTAGATATCGAAGAATATGTTTCACAGCCTTATGGTGTGATTCCTTCGGTGTAGCTTGAAATCGGGCACACATGCAAACACTAAGCATAATATCTGGCCTAGATGCACATAAATACAATAAAAAACCAATCATGGAGCGGTATACCTTTTGATCGAAGTCAATACCATTTTCATCAGTGCACAGATGTCCATTTGTGGGCATCGGAATTTTGACGCCTTTGCAATCTTGCATGTCGAATTTCCTCAGTACATCCTTGAGGTATTTCTCCTGAGATATGAATATGCCATTGCGCTGTTGACGAATTTGAAGACCTAAGAAGAATTTTAACTCTCCCATCATAGACATTTGATATTCTTCACTCATCATATAGGCAAATTCATCACTATAATGTTGGTCAGTACAGCCAAAGATAATATCATCAACATATATTTGGCACACAAACAATTCACCATCATAAGATTTAGTGAAAAGAGTAGGGTCGAGTGAACCGGGTTTGAATCCTTTCTTCATGAGGAATTCCTTCAAAGTATCATACCACGCCCGAGGGGCCTACTTGAGGCCATAGAGGGCCTTATTGAGTCTGAAGACTTTGTCAGGATTCTTTGGATCTTCAAAACCTGGGGGTTGAGCAACATATACTTCTTCCTCAAGCTTACCATTGAGGAATGCACTTTTCACATCCATTTGATATAAAGTGATACCATGATGGTTAGCATAAGCAAGTAATATGCAAATAGCCTCAAGTTTAGCAACAGGTGCAAAAGTTTCATCGAAATCAATTCCTTCCACCTGTGTGTAGCCTTGAGCTACAAGCCGTGCCTTATTCCTCACCACAAGGCCATTTTCATCTTGCTTGTTGCAGTAGATCCACTTTGTGCCAATGATATTGTGCTTGCGAGGATCTGGACGTTTAACCAGTTCCCAGACGTTGTTGAGCTCGAATTGATATAATTATTCTTGCATGGCCTGAATCCACTCAGGCTCCAGAAATGCTTCATCTGCCTTAGTGGGCTCTGTGATAGAGACAAAAGCATAGTGCCCACAAAAGTTAGATAAATGTGAAGCTTTTGAGCGTGTGAGAGGACCTGGTGCTTCAATGTCATCGATGATCTTTTGAACTTGCACTGCTTTTGCAACGCGAGGATGAGCTGGTTGTCGTCGAGGAATTTGATCAGCATTTTCTTCAGCACCATTTTCTTCAGCATTTTCTTCAGGTGCATTAGCTCGACGTTCTTCACGTTCTAGAATGAATTCTTCAGCAGATTCTTCGGTAGGAATGACATCCTCAGTAGCCTTGAACTTGATAGTTTCCTCAGGTGCTGGTTCATCTATCACAGAGGGTAGGTGCTCTCTTTGCGAGCCATTAGTTTCATCGAACCGCACATCTATAGTTTCAACAACCTTGTGAAGAACGTTGTTGAAGACTATGTATGTGTGCGAGTCCTTTCCGTAACCAAGCATAAAACCTTCATGTGCTTTCGGTGCAAATTTAGCATTGTGATGAGGATCTCTAATCCAACATTTAGCACCGAAGACTTTGAAATAACTCACATTGGGTTTCTTGTCAGTGAGGAGTTCATAGGCAGTCTTCTTGAAGAATTTGTGAAGATATACCCTGTTGATGATGTGGCACGCAGTATAAATTGCCTCAATCCAGAAGTGACGAGGCGTCTTGTACTCATCAAGCATAGTGCGAGCCATCTCAACAAGAGTTCTGTTCTTGCACTCCACGACGCCATTCTGCTGAGGAATGTAAGGAGCAGATAACTCATGAGTAATACCAAGTTCGTCAAGATAGTCATCAAGACCAGAATTCTTGAACTCAGTTCCATTGTCACTTCTGATGTGCTTGATTTTCACACCGAAGTTGGTTGAAGCCCTCGAGGAAAATCGTTTGAAGACTTCCTGCACTTCATGTTTGTAAGTGACAATATGTACCCAAGTGTAACGAGAGTAATCATCAACAATAACAAAGCCATAGAGAGATGCATCATTTGTGATAGCTGAGTAATGATTAGGACCAAAGAGGTCCATGTGAAGCAATTCGAATGGTCGAGTAGTGGTCATGATAGTCTTCGCTGGATGCTTAGCCTTGGTCATCTTTCCAGCTTCACAAGCTCCACACAAGTGATCCTTGAGGAATTTGACATTCTCAATGCCAATGACATGCTTCTTCTTTGCAAGCGTGTGCAAATTCCTCATGCCTGCATGACCAAGTCGTCGATGCCATAGCCAGCCTTCTGAAGCTTTTGCAAGTAGGCACACGGCTGGTTGCGGTCCTGTAGAGAAATCAACAATATACAAGTCTCCTCTCCTAAAGCCTTCGAAGACTTTGGAATTGTCAGCTTCCATAACCACAACACAACGATACTTGCCAAAGACAACAACCATATCAAGATCACAAAGCATTGAGACAGACATAAGGTTGTATCCTAAGGACTCGACAAGCATGACTTTGTCCATGTGTCGATCCTTTGTGATCGCAACCTTACCTAGACCCAATACCTGACTTTTGCCTTTGTCAGCGAAGATGATATGCTTCAGATGCGATGGTGATAAGGGAGCATCCATCAATAGATTCTTGTCACCAGTCATGTGATTTGTACATCCACTATCGAGGACCCACTCAGTGGCTTTGGGTTGATCATCCTGCAGATGAATTAGTGCAGCTTACGAACTTCATATACTTCATCAGTAAAGAATATGACATCACAATTCATCAGACCAATTTCATCAAGCAATGCAACAGTTAAAACGATATGAGGACGTGAGAAATGAAAGTTCATTTCTTCATGATTAGCCTGCGTCCTTTCAGGCACTTTTCAGGTCTCTAGCAAATTCTTCAGACGTTTAAGTACGTCTGGAGACCTGACCCTGCATAAAAGATTAGTTCTTTTTCTTCACCACCCACATCTGAAGGGGTGGCAAAGAGTTCATCACTCTGCGAGCTCCATACGAGAAAGGTGGCATAGAAGCCAATCCATTTCGTTTCACATAAGTGGAGTTAGGGTAAGCATATGAATAAGCAGAGAAATTCTTCGAGGACTTATGAACATAATGTTAGAAGAATAATGCTCATATTCATAGCCCTTGGCTCTTCCCTGCGAAACAGAGTTGTTAGCACGATGATGTTCATATGAGGACTTTGATCCTTTTGAGGAATTTGATCCATGTGAGGAATTTGGTCCGTATGAGGACTTGGATCCATATGAAGAATTTGGTCCATATGAAGAATTTGATCTGGGGTTCCTATTCTTCACAGGTGGTGTCATGAGGACATTCACCTGAAGACTTTTAAGGCACCTTTTGGGAACCCAGATTTTCTTCATAGGAGAACCGTTCCTGCAGTTAGTGCCAACATATCTAGCAAATACTTCACCATTCTGATTTTTAAACAGTTTATAGTTCGAGTCAAATGACTCATCAGAGGAATGAGAAGATTCACATGTAAAGCCAGA
Organism: Triticum aestivum; assembly: GCF_018294505.1. NCBI lineage: Eukaryota > Viridiplantae > Streptophyta > Magnoliopsida > Poales > Poaceae > Triticum > Triticum aestivum. Next base: position 510,364,770 of record NC_057799.1, read on the forward strand.
TAAATTAGATGGATCAACTGGAGGTCCCTTTGCAGCAACCCATGAGGTTTTGGGGTACTGCCCAGGCTTCCAATATGTACCATCAGCATTGAGTTTCCTCTCAAAGGCAATACCCTCTTTCCTAGGGTTCCTGTTGAGGATCTGCTTTTTAAGCACATCACAAAGAGTCTGATGCCCTTTGAGGCTTTTGTACATGTCTGTCATGTACAATTCCTTCAGCCCTGCATCGTCAGGGATACTAGCAATGTCCTCAGATGAGGAATTAGTGATAGCAGAGACAGTTGAAGAATTTGTAGCATTAGAAGCATTTGAACATTCAGGTGAAGAATTAGCAGATTCACGTTCAATGCATTTCAAACATGGAGGAACAAATTCTTCCTGAGCAGCGCTGATTTGTTGAGCAAGTAATGAATCGCGCTCCTTCTGAAGATCTTCATAACTCACTCATAGCTTCTCAAGATCTTGCTTTCTTTGAAGAAATTCATAAGAAAGCTTCTTATGATCAGATAAGAGAGTGTTATGTTGATCTTGAAGGGTGTCATACTTAGTACGAAGTCTCTGAAGACTTTCAGCCAAAGCTTTTGACTGATCCATTTCTTCACCCAACATATCATCGCTCTTATTTAGCATGTATTGAACTTTTTCCAAAGCTCTTTGTTGTTTCGTGGCAAGGGAAGCAAGTTTGACATAGCTGGGTCCAAATTCATCACCAGATTCATCATCACTTGACTCGGATAGGTAGCATTCAGTTACCTCAGCACTTTTTGCCATAAGGCATGATGAAGAGGATGATGATTCTGGTTCGAATGTCATCGCTTTGAGAGATTCCTTGAAGTCCTCAAACCAAGGATCATGACGGGTTCGATGACCTTCATAGACCTCAGAGAGACGGTCCCAGATAAGCTTCGCATGATTGAGATGCATGATGTTCCTGAACTGATTTTGAGACAGACAGGAGCAGATGACGTCCTTCGTCGTGAGGTTGAGAAGGGTGTACTTGCGAATGTCACCAGCTTCCGCCGTCTTGCACAGATCGGTAAGACCAATCTCAGTGACGCTCCACAGTTTGCTGTTCATCGCCATGAGGCGCTTCTTCATCATGGCCTTCCACTTGGGATACTCGTGACCGTCAAAGATGGGGCATGTCACTTTCTTCATACCTGCGGTCGACATAACTAAAACTCAAGGCGGTTAAACCAAAATCACACAGAACAAGGCAGTACCTTGCTCTAATACCAATTGAAAGTGTGTTATATCGACTAGAGGGGGGGGTGAATAGGTGATTTTTATGAATTCTTCACTAAGGAATTTGCCCGTGAGGAAATTCCTTAGCGAAGAACTACTTGCAGTGGAATAAGTACTCAAAAGTATGCATAGCAGAACACAAGCATGGTCATCATGATGAAATGAAGACAAACGCAGAGTACAGAAAGCGTAAACACAGGATAATGCAGGATGAAGACAAACAGACTGAAGAAATTGAACTGAGGAAATTGAGAAAGTCTTCAGTCAAAGTCTTCAAACACAGATATGAACAAGTGCACAACACAGCTATGAGGAAATGAAAGAGTTGAGGAAATAGAACCAGTTGGCTTGGTGAAGACAATGATTTGGTAGACCAGTTCCAACTGTTGTCTAAGTTGTACGTCTGGTTGGAGCGGCTAGGTATTTAAACCTGAGGACACACAGTCCTCACCGTATTCTCCTTGAGCTAAGGTCACACAGACCTCGCCCAATCACTCGTGGTAAGTCTTCAGGTGACTTCCAAACCTTCACAAACTCGGTCACTCAGCGATCCACAATTTCCTCTTGGATGCTCTAGACCATGACGCCTAACCGTCTGGAAGAAGCACAGTCTTCAAAGGTAACAAGCGTCGGATCCACGCAGGATCAATCTCTTCAGTGATGCTCAATCACTTGGGGTTTGTAGGTGTTTGCGTTTGGGTTTTCCTCACTTGATGATTTTCGCTCAAAGTCCTCGGAGGATGGGATGCTCTCAAATGACAAGTGTCAGTTTCTCTCGGAGCAGCAAACCAGCTAGTGGTTGTAGGGGACGACTATTTATAGCCTAGGGAACAGCCCGTCATGATAAGACATAAATGTCCTTCAATGATATGACCGTTAGGTGGGTAGATATTTTGGGACAGCTGGCGCATAGCACAACAACGGTCGGAAATTTGAGTATCAAATTCCTCAGGGCTATCATGTTCCTCACTGTGTAGGGAATCCGCACTGGCGAATTCCTAACTCCTCAGTCAGAACAAATTCCTCAGAGACCAGAAGAACTCCGTCTCTGTCACTGAAGAATTTGACTGAACTGTATGAGATTTACGAAGGCTTCACTCGAAGGGATTGGTAGGTGTAGGATTTTGAGTTGAGCATCACATGGAAATTTTTCCTTAGTATTTCCTCGACCCCCTTTAACAGTACGGTGTTTCCTATGACTCAAGAAAGAGAAAATGAAACTACAAAAACAAAAGTCTTCACGCTTCATGTTCCTCAAATGAATACCAAGTCTTCAAGGTCACACCAATTTCTTCACTTTCAAAGTCTTCAAAAAGTCTTCAGAAATCCAAAGTCTTCAGTCGAAGAACTTCATTTTTAGGGGTCAACTTTCACTGTAAATATCAAACTCCTCATAGACTTATAGACCTGTGTACACTCATAAACACATTAGTCCCTTAACCAATAAGTCTTCAATACACCAAAATCACTAAGGGGCACTAGATGCACTTACAATCCTCTTCCAGAAAGTTTCCTTGATTTGATTGGCTCCAATTGTGGTGTCAAGGAGATTTTCATCCAAGCATAGGAGTCATCAACTTGCCAAACTTATCTCTAAAACGAGAGTTAGTCGAATAAAATATGATCATCAACATAGATTTGGCATACAAATAATTCACCATCAACTCATTTAGTGAATAGAGTTTAATCGATTTTGCCAATCTCAAATCACTTGTTTAAGAGAAACTTTGTTAAGCATTTGTACCAAGCTCCATGAGCTTACTTAAGACCATATGAAGCTTTATGAAGTTTGTAGTCATGATTAGGTTTCTTAGGGTTCACAAAGTCGGGAGGTTGCTTGACATAAACGTCCTCCTCAATTTCACCATTCAAGAAAGCACTTTTAACATCCATTTGATATAAAGTGATGTTATGATGATTAGCATATGCAAATAAGATGCGAATAGCCTCAAGTCTAGCAATAGGGGCATAAGTCTTAGCATAGTACCTACTTTCAACTTGAGTGTGCATACCCTTGGACAACTAAGCGTGCCTCATTACAAATTACTTGACCATCTTCATCTTGCTTGTTCCGGAAGACTAATCTCATGTTTATGACATTGTGAATGTTGTCAGTTTCTTAATTAGTGTCCACACTTTATTTCTTTCAAAGTTGTGAAGTTATCCATCCATGGCATTAACCCAATCTGTATCCTTGATGTGTCATCAACCTTCAATGGTTCAACACTAGATATAAAAGATTAACTCACGAAAGTTAGCTAGACGAGTTTTGGAACGAGTGATTCTCCCTTGATTTATGTTGATGAGGATTCGATCAATAAGGAGGCTAGATAGATCACATCTCCCTCATGTAAACCATAGCTCCCACCGTGTATATAAGGGGGAGCTAGGGGTTCTTAGACTATCTACTCTCTCGTAGAACAACTCTCGGTAGCCATCTATATATACACCATTGTATTCCCTTGCACGAGGTATCCCCCACTATGAATAACAATAACAAGCAGGATGTAGGGTATTACTCTTCTGAGGCCCAAACCTGGGTAACTTGTGCATGCGGGCTCCGTCCCGGTACTTCCGGCCATGCCAGGCACCCTACCGAGTGCACTAACGACTTTCCGCTCCGTCAATGGCTTCGGAAATTCCGACGTGGTAACAGAAGGTTTGCTGATGCTTTGGTGATTCCTAATGGAATTCTTGGAAGCTCCGAATGGATAGGGGTTCATGCAACAGCTATATCTGGTGAACTATTCACTGGATGATCTCAGAAGCTTCGAACTATGAAAGCATATGTAGATAATGAAGATTTTAGGTCTCTGGAGTTTTATCTTTAAGCACGCGGAGAAAGAAACTCATTACGACATCCTCATCCCCTTTTGATAGTATCGACATGCCTATGGACTCAATGTGATCTTGGATTATAAAAATTAAAATGAGGAGTCCTTCATCTTGACCAACACTAGTATTCATGTAATTTTCTACGGGTCACCTTCCATTCCTTTGTTGTACTTAGAAGGAACTTTCCTTGAATAAATTAGTAGGAGGCATTAGTTCTTTGAGATATGTTACCATTAATTACAAAATTCCACCAAGCAGATTATATGCACTTTCAAGGCCACAAGTAGATTTGTGTTTACACATGGAGGTGGCGTTGTTTTCATGGAAGTCTTGCTAGCAGACTATCTTAACAAAATCACCAATGAAAGTAGAACTCATAACATTAGATAAATCTAATACCAAAGTAGAATGACTTCAAGAGCTTTTGATGTACTTGCTAGTGGTTAAAAGGCCAATTCTGGTTATGCTCATGAACCGTGACAATCAGACAAAAAGTGACCAGCTTGAAGCACAACATACAATCCACAAATCATATAATAAGAAGACTGAAATTTGCCAGACATCTAAGAAAGTTCAAAGTGATAGCGTTGGATCACATTCAATCGACTAAAAATGGGGCAAATCCATTCATAAAAGGGCAATTTGTGATTAAAAAATGCAGCAAGAGAGATGGGTATAGGACTCACATGAGTTGCCATGCCATGGTGGTAACCCAACATATGTGATCGAAGATCTCGTAAAGTAGGACTTCGAATAACAAGTTATCGATTAACTGGTGGAGAGTAACTTTACTACCCACTCCGTCAAAGATGCACCACTGTCAAAACTTGTATGGCATGTTGAGTTTGTCTTAATGTATTCTAAGGCTTGTATAAGCAAGAAACTATCCTACATCAATTTTTGGAACAACACATCTATATGAGCTCGATTGTTGGCCATAGTCTATGAGATAGGGTGATCTTCAGTAAACTCATGAATAGGCCAGGAGTTTGGCTAATATGCTCCACATGTGGGGTCAATCTTCAACAGCTTAGTACCAATAAGACAATTGGTAAAAGTTATTTCTGTCAAGCTGAAAATTCAAGGCATACTCCATTGTTCAATTGTGGGGAAGTGTAGCATTGGATCTCAAAGGAACATGTGCCGTCCAGCAATGAATCCAAGGGGGGGCGAGGGGGGGGGAGGGGGGCGATTAATAGTGATTAGGAAGGTTCGTAATTAGGCAGCATTTTGACGTAATTAGGCAGTGTTTTGACTGAATCCCCTCCCCCCCCCCCCCCCCCCCCCCTCGCCTGCCGCGCGGCCGGCGAGGCTGTCCGTGAAGAAGAGGAGCACAACAAATGTGCCCCAGCGGCCCAGCCTTCTTCCAGCAAAAATCAGAAGAAAATCAGAAGGGGACTGATCAAGATCCAAGATTGCTGCACGGTTAGTCTCTTCGTCAAGCGGCAAAAAAAGTCTCTTCATCTCTTAATCTTTAATCTCTTCAAATTTGTATGGTCGTGCCATAAAAAATCTAAAAACATCATAAATCAATTACAGAATATTGGCTGTCCTTATTCAATTATACTCGTGTATAGACATGAAGAGGAAGAGAACAATGGAATCCAACTGTCCAAGCCTAGAGATCCTAATCGATCGTTCCTCTTAACCATTAAGGGGGTTGGATTAGGAGAAGAACCAACATCATGATTTTTTGTTGGTCAATATGATTGATAACTAAATGATCGACATGAAAATTAGAGTTGGAGTCCATTCTGACATAGTACCGTCTGCCACATTATTATTTATGCAATATAACTAATTTAGATACTGTTCTTTCTATCAAAGATGGGCATTCTGATAATAATTTTGTAGTGTTTAATTGTTTACACTGATGAAAACGACGACAGGCTTATCAATTTTTGCATACCTTAAACTTCTTATGGTTCGGTCGGTGCTCATCAGCCTATAAGAGCTCAAGTATGATGGGCATGTCACGATCGTCGTATCTGAACCGTTCGGATCATGGGTTATTACATATTTAGGTGGAAGATCCAAAGTTTAACAAACTCGAAGAGAAACATGGAATCTGCCACCTAAGTTTGCCTTAGTTGCTACCACAAGCTTAATGAAAAGGGGGCTGCACCTCTGCAGGTTATTGCAAAGCTACCAGACGAACTGCATGGCAGATAATTCAGAAGTTCAGCAATTTATCTAACATCCAATTTTTCTTTACCATTTTTGCGATATACAGAGCATTAGAACAGAACATTGAAAGTGTTTGTGACATAACACTGTATGCTAATCTACATTGCGAAATGTACAACAAATGTTTACACATTACCTATAACGAGGTTGCATACAATGCCGGTCCAATTAGGATGCTGCAACAATGCAGTGAGGCAGGAAATCTATTACATATTCCCGCTTTGCTCTCTTCCATAGCAATCTCATGCTGTCCTTATTGGCGTATCTCAATAACCACTTCTACTGATCCTTGTGTGTCTGAACTATTCTGTTGACCTCTGTGAGAATGATGAACAGGGGGGAGCCAGTCAGGTGCTGGATTAACAGAGTTCTCAGTGCGGGGGCGCACTTGAGGGTTGCTACATGAAGGTGCTATGGCAGCTTTGCCGCTAGGCAACTCTTTCAACGAGACCCGGCATATTGGGCAAGTAGTCTGCTTCTGCAACCATAAGTCTAAGCAGGTACGGTGAAAGTTATGTTGACATGTCGGAATGATTCTTAAAAGCTCTTTCTCAGTGTATTCACCTAGACATATGGAGCACCTGTCAACGCAAAACAACCGATCAAACAAGGGCATAGTTGAACAACACCCAAGGTTTAAGTTGAATAAAGAGAAGAAACTGTTAAGAAAGAACTCATGCCTTGTGAGCTTCTAAATATTGGGCTGAGTTTGAGCTTGGTTGAGTCTGTGCAAACAAGTTTGGAGGGCAATAGACTTGCTTGTGAAGAACTTCTTAGGCCCCGCTTGGAATGGGTGTAAATTTATACACCTGTATTTATTTTACAGGTGTAAATTACTGGTCAACACTTAGTTTTTTTCCTAGAACGAAAATGACAGGACGAGGTGTGTATTCTAAACAGGAGAGAAACAGAGCAGAAAAGCGAATCCAAACAGGGCCTTAACAGTTCAACAATTTCATTGCTCCCCAGAGGTTCCTGCACGCCCATTTACAGAAAGTGCATGATGCACTGTTCCAAAACTTAGGTTTGGAAAACTGTTGTAATCTAAAACCTCAGTATTCCAATGCCTCACAATGAACACTTCAGTTTCAAAAACTGCAGTTTTTCTCAATTTATGTGTGAAATAAGCCATGTTTCATTGGTTAGGATTGACGTGGTGCAGCCTGCCAGCCGGGTTCAATCCTTTTGGATCAAGAGTTCGTGTGTCATACCTTCACAGCAATACTGGTTCAATGGTAAACACTGGACGTGTGTGTGCATAGGGTATGGTGGTTTGAGTGGGGCGGGTGTGTTAGTGCTGGTACTTGTAATTCAAGTAAAAATTAACCATGTGTGTAGTGTAGTACACAATAAAGTTATGTAGACTTGCAACATTTCAATATCAAATTCATTTCTGGTATCGAGAACCAAAAACGATAAGAGAGACACTTCACTTGCACTGATTAATACAGTGTGTGGTTCACTACTATTTTTCGTACTGCACAGTATGGACAATTTTGACATTAAAAGTCTGCAGGTTTACACAAAGACAAAGTTATGTGGATCACACATGATTGGTACTTTTTTAAGAAGACATTATTTATTTTGCAAACAGAAGGCATGGGAACCCCTGACAGGAAAACACATTCCTTCCTAGAAGGACTGAGCAAAAACAAACTGGCATTATGAACTTGCTCTAGCTAACAGCAAGATTTCAAATAATTTTGTACATTTGTTACTCGGCTATGGAAGTATTCTTTCAACATAAAACGTGTCCTTCATAGCAGATCTTTGACCTGCATCCCCAGAAATGCATACACATTTACAGATACTTTCTCATGCTTTGGTCAATGAAATTACCAGGTAAGCTTCAAAATACTCGGGGAGGGGAGGGGGGGGGGGGGGGTATAAGAACTGGTATATTAAATTGATAACCATGGGAGTAGGGACTATATGACAACAAAGAAAAGAAAAGACTCTTGTGACTTTCTAAGAGTTTCAGCATATGCATATCAGCAGTAATGTGGTTTCAATAACTCGCACATAACTGTTTAGAAACTATTCTGGATACCAGTATTTACAATGAGGTGATACTGCAACAGGGTCTACCAATTTCCATGTGACTAGCTACTTGGCCCACTGTTTGGATATTCCCATGAATTCCAGTGGCCAGACATTTCAGAGGCGGATGAAATTATATATACTAGAGCAGAAAACAGTAAAGTTAGGTAATTATCGGTTAATACAGATAGTTGCACTTACTGGGCATCATCCTTCGAATATAAAGCCTCAGAGTACTTCATAATAGGAATTGCAGCAATAACCAAAGGTTCCAACCCACAATTAGCATCCTCTACCTGAAAAAGTATGGCACTAACTTAAGTATGAAAGATAGTGATATGACAGCTGCATTGACTACATCGCCTTGATTGTTCAAACTTGCATGTGAATTAAAAAAGTATTTGTTGAGCATACACTAACAAGTAACAATTTTAGATGTAACAGTAAAGAAAAAAAAAGGTAGTCAACTATGTGTACATAACTATAAACATAACAGCTATCACTACATTAACTTTCAAAAGGAGACACCTTGTACAACTGGGAACAGCAACTTCATAAGAAATGTTAGTTCACTTGACATTTGCGAAAATAAAAGTCTATACCAAGGAAAAGAGAATACTCCATGTGCACTCAGTTGTCAAGTTTACTAGAGACGATACCCCGCGCATTGCTGCGGGAATTGGATGCAGCTATTTCTATGAGAATTGGCAGTATAAAACTTTAGTATTTGGATTGACGGTATGAGAATCGAAACTAAAGCACATATAATTTATTATGTTTGATTATTATATAATTGTAAAATATTTATTGAATATGAGTAGCATGCAAGCTGCGTGTTAAGGTGGGTCTTTTCCCATGGATAGTGTCAGGGTGAGTTGGCATAGTTGCATGTTGAGAGAATTAAATTCAGTGGGGCATGCATGGTGGCATGGTGAGTTGGCATAGTTGCACGTTAAGATAATTGAGTTAGTGGGGAACTATTTAGGTATATATGATTCAAAAAGGGAGATGCCCAAAATTTTAACCCAAGAGAAACGAGGCTGAACTGACGGGTATCATCAAAGAACATTGTTGAATTTGTATCCAAGCTAGCAAATTATCCAATAGATGATAGCAAGACATCATACAAAATCTGGGATTTATGTAGTTCCTTTAGTGCTCCCACCTTTTGCTGCTTCAGTTTCTAGCTTATTATTTCCTTGTGGGGCTATAAAACACATTGGTTTTAGACTGTGAATTAGAATGTGATATCTTCTTCCTTCTTTAAATGTGCAAGGAATAAGGATCGTGTAACTGTTATTTATATTTGGACCAGGGAATATTGTTAAGTTGCAGGCTTCTAGTCACACATACACAGACTAACTTGAAGCAGAAACAAAGATACTACAAGCTACGTATTGAGCAACTATTATTGAGGTAAAATGTAACCTGATGAATCTAACTAGAACTCATCGCCTAGTCATTCAAACCTATTTCCTTCCTTAAATGTGTAGGGACTAAGGATCATTTAACTGTTATTTGAATTTGGACCAAGGAATATTGCTACGTTGCAGGCTTGTAGTTATACACAGACTAATTGAAAGCAGATACAGAGATACTGTAAGGTACACGATCGACAGACAATTATTGGGGAAAGTGTAACCCTGAGAATCTAACTAGAGCTCATCGCCTGTCAATAAAACAGAGGCACACAAATACCAGTCTAAAATGGGAGAAGACCAAAGTTAGCGAAATACATATAAGCTAAAGCTTTTGAATCTCTATTTTCTAATATCTATTAAAGTGGACGATTATCAAATATACTAATATTTTAGACTTGGTATGAGTGCAATAGCCAAAAAGTACAAATTTAGTAAAAGCACTAATTAGCAGTTTTTTTTTTTGGCTTGAACAGCAAACGCACTCCCATGTGCCCATGAACACAGATATAAAATAGTACTCCTAGAATCTTCCTATTTCCATCAGTAATAACTATATAAAAACAAAACATATACACTTCAGTAATAGCCAAAAATAAAAGGCGCTTCTCATGTGGCCACGAACAAAGAAATTGAGTATCGAATATTTCCATTTTCAGTAATTATAAAAACAAAACATAGACACTTCAGTTATGTACGCGCTGTGGCACTAGCAAATGCGTAGTTATGTGTTCCCCTTTTGTAAACGGCGTGGAGTTCACAGCAGCAGAATATCGGTGTGGAGGCAGAGGAGCCATAGTAGTAGAGGGTATGACACGCACCGGGCGTTCGAGATCTGCCGGGAAGTCAACGTCAAAGTCCACCGGCGTCGGGGCGCCGTCGTCCACGCCCCGGGCGCGGCAGCAGATGAACCGCGCGCAGACGAACGCGACGAAGACGGCGGTCATGCCGAAACCGAGCGCCGCGCTGAGGAGATTCAGCCCCGACCCGAAGATCATCGTTGCCCCCTCGCGGCCTCGCCTCGCCTCGCGCCCGCGCCACCAGGTCTCCCGCGCCCACGAGGACGAGGGCAATCCCTACCGCTCGAACAGGCGGCCGCCGCTGCGGCGAATCGCGAGAGCGGCGAGGTTGGGGCAGGGGGTGCCCATTGGTCGGCGGGTCCAGCCCGCGGAGGCCGGAGGGTGGGTGGTGATCACGGTTTGTGATTGGCGTGGTCGCTTGACGGCGACGGGTCGCGAACGACGGACCGGGCTACGGTGCAACTGCAGCGGAAGGTGGGCGGAGCGGAGCGGTGGCCTGCGGAGGCTGGAAGAGCTGGTTGGTGGGAACTGGGAAGGTCGGGTGGGGAACTGCGAGGTGGCGGAATGCCGCAGCTGCTTTTGCTGTATCTTCGTTCTGCCGGAAGGACGTGGGACCTGCGCCCGAGCATCAAGCTGACGCTGAGCATGATCGATGATGATTGCGTACATGTCGACATTTGAAAAAAATCAAGAAAAACTTCCCGTGTACATGGACACTAAAGTTATATTTATTTACGGAGGAAGTATCATGGTAGTGAAAAGAACACAAGATGTAGTAAATATTACATTCATGTTTGTAGACCACATAGCGACGACTACAATTACTGGAGCGAGCCGAAGACGCGTCACCGTCATCGCCTCTCCCTCACCAGAGCCGGACAAACCTTATTGTAATAGATAGTCGGGAAATCGTCGTGCTAAGTCTCCAAAGGACCAACGCACCATAGTAACAATCTCCGCTGATGAAGAGAAGCGCAAATCGAAAGGATCCAACATGTAGATACATGAACGTAGACAGACGAAAACCGGATCCACATAGATTTACCGAAGACAGGCACCAACTAAATCCCGCAAGATACGTCAGAGACACCTCCACACGCCCTCCAATGACGCGAGACGCACTGCCAATACGGGGGGCTAGTGGGGAGAACTTTATTCTATCTTCAGGGAGTCGACGCCGCTACCTCGCTTTTTTGAGCAAGACACAAAATGTAAACAGACTAAAAACACCTAAGAGCGAAGCATGAACCCTCCCGCCAGCAAGGGTCGGGATCCACTACGCCTCCATGGTCCTAAGGCCATAAGAGACGAGGCAAATCAGCGGCAACAGCGACAGGAGGCAGCAGTGGCGGAGCCACCTCCCGGCTACCCGGGGCAGCTGCCCGGGCTCAGCCATGCATTCTCATTTGATTTATAGAAGTAAATGGAGAGCTAATCACCATTTTATAGGGGCAAACATATGATATACAGCAGCTCCGTGTACTTTGCCCCGGCTCTCCGGCCGAGCTGGCTCCGCCATTGGGAGGCAGGGAAACCCTAAATGCTTGGGAACCTTCCTTTCTTTCTCGCGAAGAAAGAAAATGCCTTCGACATTTCTAATTCACTAGCTAAATACTCGTGTGTTGCTAGTGATGAAATAATATCTAAAAAGTGATGGCGTGTGAGTGATTGTCCTCGGCTATGTAGCGTCGTCTGTGCTATGATGACATTGATGGCTGCGAACTTCTGCCAGAGAAGGTGGCAAGATGAGAGGTGAGTTTGGGTTTTAGATCATGATCCTCAACCGCTGTTGTCTTCCGGCCCAACCATCTAGGTCTATGAGCTCTTTCACAGACAACGGATAGAAACGCTAGTGTGCTATATCACTTGGTCATCAATGGATAATAAGTGCAGTCGCATGACCTAGCACAGCTACTGGTGCAGGCAGCATGAGACATGGCGTGGCCCGTGTGAGACTTTCGACAACTAATTGTAGTGAGTCTACACACTATGTGTGCACTATATTATGTCGTATTTCTCGTTCTCACCATATAAAATTGATTTTGGGCTCGGACCACTACGTTGAAGTCATCGACGAGATTGCAAAGACCAACAATCGCCGTGTGCAAAACGTCCGCTTTTCGTATGGACTCCTTTTAATGGTATATATTCTTGCGGACGAGAATTTGGAGCTCTTGGGTGCCCATGAACCCTATATGAATATTAAATTTAAAAGATACTAGGAAAATTAAAAAAAGGATTTTTTTTATCAAACCTAGTTGACCATTCTACTCCTTTTTAGAAAAGAGGCTAGCGTCCGGTATTAAATTAATGAAGCCCTTACACCAACAGAACAACACAAAGAAAAAAGAGATCTGGCAAGATACATAAATGCTCAGGAGCAGCGACATAGCTCAAAAGTAAGAAAGTGAGACACCGGAGCCCTCGGGCATGCGCAAAGGACCAATGCTGCGAATAGAGCCAGCTCGAGAAGGAGATCAGTCGACAGGGGAGCTATGCCAATGCCATCGCCTGGGCGCCCGACAGACCAGCGCCATCCTGTTCCATCGCCAGAAGGAACCCCCAGTTCCTCGCCCCGGCTCAAGAGGCGCCGCACCGTCGGACGATGGAATGCTCACCACCCTAGAACGCGGATGGAAGCTAGGGCCAGGACACCAAAGGGAGGTCTTCGGGCACAACCACAGCGTCGAACCTAGCTCCGCATGAGAGCACCACCGTCGAGGCAAGGGCTCGACACATGACGAGAAGAAGCTGCCATACACAAACACTCATCCCAACAACCAGCAGCATAGGACCTTGTTCACGAGACGGAGCCTGCAAGGAGGACACGACCCCAACGCGCCGCCACCGCCCGCTCTGTAATCTAGACCAATGGTTTTCACCCAGAGCCCATGGTGAATGGGGTCACCCACGATGACACCTCCAAGGAGGGAAACGGCACACACGGCAGTGTCGCTATCACTGGCACCAACATAGTCAGGCAAAGCTTTCGCTCGGGACTCGACCCCCACCAATCAGATCCAACAGCCATGGCCGACCAAGGAAGGTTGCATGCACACGACGCCTGAAACAAGCCGGATGGCAGCAAAGACCACACCCGCATGACGGACGCCCCCGAATGAGTCACCTCGCCGTCCGCACGGCCAAGGCAACACACGAGCACCTGTGCCGCAACACCCGCCGGAAAGGTGCCGCCGCGCCCACCGTCCGGAGCCGCCGATCCGGCATCCGAGGGATCCAACCTCACCCACCACACCCATGGTGATGGACCGCAAGCACGCAACCGGCCACCCCCGCTGCCGCGCCGGTGCAACTCCGCCACCCACTGCACCCAAAGCCGGCAACTTTCCCCACACATAGACGAACCCTAGATCTGGGCTGTCGGACATCCCGGGAGAAGCAGCCATCAGGGTCGCCGACCAGAGGAGGGCCATGTCCACGGGAGCCCACAGATCGAAGGGAGCACGCCGGAGCTGGCGGATCCGGCGCCCGGCAGCGGCTGGGACCCCTCCCATGACCGTCAGCCATATGCCCGAAGCAGCTCCGCCAAGATCCAGCGGCCGCAGCACACGCCACCCCCGCGCCTGCCGAGGGCCGCCACGCCGCCACCACACAAGGTCACGACCGGCCAGGGCAAGCGAAGGGCGCAGGGGCGGATCTGGTCGCCTGTCGGGGAAGAGGGAGCCCGAGAGAAGGGCAGGGGAGGAGAGAAGGAGGTGGAGGAAGCCCCCCCCCCCCCCCCCCGGGCGACCGGAGGCCGCCGCCGATGGCGGCGAGGGAGAGGAGCGCGGGGGCGCGGCTGTTCGGCGAGCGTCGGTGGTCACCGTTTCATGAAAAAATGACATATGTGGTATTCTCAATAGAAAAAAAAAGTCAAACATTTTGATTATGTATAGAAATTGTTTGAATGAATCGTAGGTCGGACTGTATTTTCTTCGCTAAAGATATCATAGATGCCATTTTTTCACGAAACTTCGCACGTAAATCGAATGATCGACCAAATTCGATACCCTCAAATTCCCAAACAAAAAAAGAATCCTGGTACTTTTTTATTATTTAATATTCATATAGATTTCACGGACACCCAGGAGTTCCTATGTATTTTTCAAATTCTTGCTCCTTGAGGTGGACAATATACCTTTTTCGGTTTTAGGACGCTCTGCCATATGCGGCTTATCGGGAGTACAGCCAGGCACGTCGCTCACATGAGCCATTGTCCCTGCCCACCACGAGTAGTCAAAGTAGAGTGAAATTTACCACAAATAATATAGATCGCCTGTAACGAGCGATGTCGAGGGGAGCAACTAGTTGGTGAGCGCTTTTTCGGGAACCTCCCAATAATTACTTGAGGGAGGGCTGAGAGCGCGCCGCCGGCACGTGTCGCGTCTGTGCGCTTCTTTCGAATTTTTTTTATTTTTCCGCACGTGTTTTTGGCTTTTTGAACGGGTTTTTTTGACCTTTTGGTGTTTTACCGGTCTTTCTTAGCTTTTAGATATAAAAAATTGAAAAAAAATTGCGTGATAAACACATTCTTTTTCCGAGAGAGGCACTGTGAGAGTGCTAGCCTCTCGAAAATGGGAAAAACGTGTTTTCTGTTTTTTTCTTCTTTCGCCATAGGCACAGTTTTGCTTCCGCGAGAGGCACAATTGTGCTTTCGCGAGAGGCACAGTTTTACTTCCGCGGGAGGCACAGTTGTGCTTTCGCGAGAGGCATGGCTGTGCCTCTCGGAAACAAAAAAAACGTGTTTTCTGTTTTTATTTCCTTCCGCGAGAGGCACGGCCGTGCCTCTCCGAAACGAAAAACGTGTTCTCTATTTTTTTTCTTCCGCGAGAGGCACGTCTTTGCTTCCGCGAGAGGCACGGTTCCACTTTTGCGAGAGGCACTGCATGCCTCTCGGAAAAAAAACGCTTTTCTATTTTTTCCTTTCACGAGAAGCATAGTTTTGCTTACGCGAGAGGCACGGTTGTGCTTTCGTGAGAGGCACGGCCGTGCCTTTTTCAGAAAGGAAAAAAACATGCTCCCGGTTCAGATTTTCGTCCACTTTTATTGACCGTTTTTTCGTGAAAAACAAATTTGTCAAAACCTATCGACATGGGATCTAATTTTGAAGATATCGACGCGAGGAATCCAATAGTGAAAACGGTTCAAGATTTGGACGCACAGTTTAAGAGATAAAACGTTTTAAATAAATGGGTGTACAAAAAAAGAAAACTCCCAGGTTGCGACAAGTACTGCACCACTTGTCGCAACGTGAGGAGGCGAGAGTGATCTTTGAAAGGAGTACTCCTCAATTAGTAATTTTGGATGTCGAGCGATCGCCTACACGCAACCTAAACCTGTTCATGGATAGCCCGGTCCGGAGGCCCAAAGCCGAAGCCCAACATTCAGGCCAGGCTTGCGCTCCACTTTCTCTCCCGAAGCCTGGCCCAAAAGCCCAAGTAAAGCCTGAAATGTCCCTATAAATACTTTTATTTGAAATATAGGTACAATAAATGGATATAATATCCAAAATATAATTAATTTAATTAAAAATGCCATTGTTCATGTGCTTTGGGCCGGCCCGGGCAGGACTCGGGCTTGGGATTTTTTCTTTGGGCTTTGCCAAGCCCATCCTGTACCCAACACGGCCCGTCGAATAATCAGGTTTAAGGCAACCCAACGCGGGTTGCGGCCGAGTAAACACAACCACCGGATGTTTTTTGCTTGCTTAACTTGTAGAGGCTGGTGGGAACTTCTGCAATCTTTCATCCAGTTTTGGCAAGGTTCCATTAGGTTTTTTCTATTTCTTTTTTCTGTGTTGGTCATCATTTTTTCTGATTTTTTGTTTTCTTTTTTATTTTCTTAGTTCATTTTTTTAAATTATGGAAATTTTATGAATTCAGGTTTTCCTAATTGATAACATTTATTGAACGCACAAAGTTTTTCTGAAATCTAATCCATGAACATTTTATGCATTCACCAACAATTTTCATAATTCAAGAACACTTTTCATTAAAATTGGACCTTTTCAAATTTGTGGACATTCTTTTAATTCCTGAAGAAAAAATTCTGATTTTTTAAAATTCATGATAATCCATTACTATTTTTCCAAATTTGTGGCCACCTTTTGGATTCATGATTTTTTTTCAATTTTGTGGTCTTCTTTTAAATTCATGAATACTTTAATATTGACTAAAAAATTCTCAAATTTGTAAAATTTTAAATATTTTTGAACATATTTTAAATTCATGGTAGTTTTTTAATCAGGGAAAAACTTTTTTAATTGAGGACCATGATCTTGAAATTCATGAATATTTATCAATTCGTGAACATTTTGTAAGATTATGATATTTTCCGAATTCATAAGTTTTTAATTTAGATAGAAAGGATGGAAAATACTGTGTGCTCGCGTGCTTAGTGCAGGCTCGCACGTAGGGCCTGGAATTTATTGATACATAGCATTTCTCCAAAACATCACCTTTTAAGATAGTTGGGCAGCAGCAGTACTATTTTGGACGGTTTTCTTCTATTCTCTAGACGTGTTTCTTCTATTCTCTTTTGTTCTCAATTTAATTTCCCTTTTATTTTTATTTTATATTTCCCCTTTTTGTAATTTCCACGCTCTTGTAATTTATAGATATTTACAAAATTTGCAAACATTTTCTAGAAAACAGACATATTTTAAAAATATATAACATCGTGCTAGAAGTAGACGCATCCAGTGCTCTTTTTCTTGTTATTTACCTTCTTCTTCTTTTTTGCTTTAATTGCAAGCTACAACCTTCCAGATCTGAAGAAACCTCCTGCTAGAGCAATAATCTACGAATAATTTGCATATATGTGTGCACACATGTACATAAATGTGGCCTAGCACAATCTCTGCATGATTAGTACTACTGACTACATACACGTACATCTCACTTGTTTCTTATACATTTATTTCATTCAATATTCAGATGGATATAGCATCTGCCCATTACACTGTCAAGCGACGCCGAGTCTTAGGTGTTCTAGCTGTTATGTTGGCCATTTTCCGATGGCGTCGACGACGTAGAAATTACAGTATTAGAATGTCTCGAAGAAAATATGGGCCATTGGTGGATAGACTTGGAGAGGCAAAGAAAGTTGAATGACCTGTACAATTCAACAGATAAAAACTGCATCAGTCAGCTCCGGATGAGGAAAGATGTGTTTTGGAAGCTATCAGCCCATTTACGTGATGCCAAACTTGTACGTGATTCAGTGCATGTATCAGTTGAAGAAAAATTAGCCATTTTCCTGCATACGGTTGGCCACAATTTGAGAAATAGAGTGGTCGGGTTTTTCCTCACGAGATCTAGCTATACAGTAAGCAAATGCTTCCATGAGGTCTTGAATGCCTTGTGTTTTCTTGCCAAAGATATGATAAAGCTTAGGTCGATAGAGACCCACCAAAAGATACTTGATAGCCCCGGTCGGTTCTACCCTACTTTAAGGTACCTACTGCTGCATCTGTTCGACATTTGGTTTGCATCATGAAATTGTTCACTAATACAAGTCCTTGTAATTAATATAGGACTGCATTGGGGCACTTGATGGAACCCACATCCCTGCATTTGTCCCTGAGAACATAGCTAACAGATTTCGAGGTCGGAAGTCATACCCAACCCAAAATGTCCTTGCAGTTGTGGACTTTGATTTGAGGTTTACCTATGTACTTGCTGGGTGGGAGGGATCTACTCATGACTCTGAAGTTCTGAAGGCTGCCCTTAACAGAACAAATGGGATTCCAATGCCAGAAGGTTTGCATGACACATTAGTTTATTTTAGGTGTACAATAACATTGAAAATGCAATACAACCATTTGTCTCATATTTTGTTGTAGGCAAATATTACTTAGCTGATGCTGGGTATGCAGCAAGACCTGGTATACTGCCGCCATATAGAGGTGTCCGATACCACTTGAAGGAATTCGGGGCTGGGAGACGTCCACAAACGCCACAAGAATTATTCAACCTTCGACATTCATCCCTTCGTACAACCGTTGAGCGAGCTTTTGGGACCTTAAAGAATCGTTTTAAAATCCTTGCAAACAAGCCATTCTTTCCATTTAGAAAACAAGTGAAGATTGTCATAGCATGTTGTGTTCTACAAAATTGGATCCTAGATAATGGTCCAGACAACATCATATATGATGAAGATCGTTGGTACAATAGTCTGCCTAGGTCATCTAGAGTTGCAACAGATAATGCGAGGGACAATAGGCAATGGACGGCAAAGCGAGACAATCTAGCAAATATTATGTGGGAGCACCGTCAATTCCATCATTGATATTCCCTTTGTTGTAGTTTGTTTTACTTTTGGCTTGTTTGCAAGACAATAATTTTCTATTATGTGTGCCAGTATCTTGTACTTGATTTGGTTCAGCGAATCTATATTATGGATGTTGCTATCATGTAATGGATCTGGTTGTTTTTATTATGGATTCTATCATTATTTCCTTGTTTTGTCATTACTATTTTTGTCATGTATCATCTTGTAGTTCATAAAATGGATGAAGCTGAAAGAAATATGAGCAGTAAGGGGAAAGAATGCAAAGGTGACAAGAATGCAAGTGCAAAAGCTATAAATTGGCCTATAGCTATATCTGAGTTTCTTCTTGACTGGTACATTGAGAAGAAGATTGAAATGCCTCCTAAAGCAGTATTCAAGAAGATGCATCACAATGCTTGCACATCAGCAATAAATGAGAAGTATGGGTGTTCTTATAGTGTCCAGCAAGTTCATTGTCACTTTAGGTGTCATAAGGAGACATGGGGGCAAGTGGCTAGGTACAGCAATGAGAGTGGTAGCGGTTTTGATGATGTCAACAAACAAGTGCTGCTCTCTCAATCTACTCTGGATACACTATCGGTAATGATCTCATATACATTATTTATTTATTGAGTGTTTAACTATCGATGTGGAAATAACAAAAAATAATCTTGTAGGCCAATGATCGTGGAATTCTGTGAAAACCGATTCAGTTCTACGACAAGTTGAAAGAACTATTTAGTGGTTCCTCAGCCGATGGCTCTTTTATGCAAGACCCTTTCTCTGCAGCTGAAACTGACAATGATGATAAGGCAAAAGATGACATGATGAATGATATGTCCACCTATGATGAAGCAAAGGGTCCAACAGGTCATGACTCAGATAAATTAGATACAGATAGTGATGATTGTGAAGCGGTGGCTGCTCTTGCTGCAACTAATAGTCAAGTTTCATCATCCAATGTTGGTGCTCTAAAGCCTAACAAGAAAAGTTTCAAAAAAACTACCAAGGCAAATACTCTCCCACCACCACAAAATGATAAAGCTAAAAAGTCAAAGGCGAGATCATCTCAAGCATCACAGGATGACACTGATATGGATGTGCTGCTCACAAGTACCTTGATAGGCATACGAGAGACCCTTGCAAGTCCAGTACAGACTGTAGCCCCAAAGGACCCAAATGCTCCTTTATGGGACATGCTCAAGAAGATTCCATTGCCACCTGATGAGAGGATGTCGGTCAGGATGCATCTATGCAAGCCAGAATTTGTAGTTCATCGTGGTTTCCTTGTCAGCATGGGTCGGGAATGCCTGGAGCGTTGGGTGTACACATACTTATCCGACAATGATCCTACTGGCAAACGTGGTGGCGATGGTCCTGCTGGTAACCTTGGCGACGATGGTCCGGCTGGTGACCTTGGTGATGATGCTGCAGTTAACTCCAGTACTTTCTAAGTAAGATTGATTGGTGGTCAACCATTTTGCTGGAGCCTTTTGGTTGCAAAACACTAGTTTCTTAGTAGTTGATTGTCTTTTGGCTATGCACAGTTGATGTCTAAGTAATGGCTGATGGTGGTATTCTTTTGCTACAGCCTTCTGCTCAGTTTCTAAGTAGTATCAGCATGCAAAATATGATTAGATGGTAACATGAAAGTTATGTTGCTTTCTGACGTTTGGATACTTTTTAGGGAGTATCAGGAGGCATACATAATTAGAATTGTGGTTATGGTAATCCCACAAGAATAATTTGTGCATCCAGATGTGCTAGACAACCAGTATTAATCAAATGTAATGAACTATGTTACTGTGTATCATCGGAGCTATAAAATTGTTTGCCTTCAATGCGTACGAAACTTCAAATTATAATTACTATTTGATTATCAAATTATTTGGCTGTGTTATGCTTATGAAATATTATATATTTTACAAACCCCGGGCAAAATGTTACCAAACACTGCCTGACCCTAGTATCCACACAGGCACGTTCCCAGGTCAGCAACAAAACACAGCCAAAAAAACATAGCCGTGCCTGGCCAGGCAACTTTGCTGAGATCTCCAGGCCACTCCCAGACAGCTACTTTTCCCAGGCAACTCAGTGAGGACACGATCCAAACTGACCCGTGTGCAGGAAAGACTAGTACTGGTGATATGTGGGGCTAGCCTAGATTCCACCAGGAGTAACAGACAGTAACCAGCAGGTGTGTCTGAGGCATTACATTAGCCCTAGACTCAACTAACAAACTTATCTCGGTCCCCAACTTCTCTAGCAAAAAATTTAATCTCACTCGCTTTGCTAGTTGCACAAGAATAAGCATAATGAGTGTGCTGGAATTGATTGAAAGCATGCAGAACAAATAATTTCATAATATTAAAGACCAGTAAAGCATAGAAAGGTTGAGTTTATGTGAAAGAATGGACCGATGACCCATAAGTTTGGTAGTAGCATCTCTCCAAATAGCATAGGCATGGTAGACAAATTAAAGTTGTGCATCGATCAAATTGTTATTTTTATATAGGCTTACATCATTGTACCCATAAGTAGAGAGTAGTCAGATTGCGTCGCTCACCTGGGTCAGTGTGCCTGCCCACCACGAGTAGCCGAAGTAGAGTGGAAATTACTGCAAATGTTATAGATCGCCTGAGGCGAGCGGTATCAAGAGATCCCTTACATACAACCCAACGCGGCTACAGCCAAGTAAACACAACCACTAGCTTTTTTATGTAACTTGTAGCTGCTGCCGAAGGATTCACAAGGTTTTTAAATTATTTTTTCATTTTTGTCATATTTTATTATTTTCTTATTTTCTTAATCCATGAACAAATTTCAAATATATGAACATTTTTCAATTTCTGATTTTTTAAATTGACAACATTTCTTCAATTCTCAAAGTATTTTGAAACCACGAAAACAATCATGAACATATTATGGATTCACTAACATTTTTTAATGGACCTTTTCAAATTTATGTGCACTTTTTGGATTCCAGAATATAGTTAAAAATTCATAATATTTTTTACAAATTCGTGAACATTTCTTCAATCCATAAATACTTTTGAATTCGTGGTCATTTTTTTATTCGTGAATTATTTTCAAATTCATGAATATTTATTCAAATTAGTGACCTTCTTTTAAATTTGTGAACATTTTAAATTTTCTGACCATTTTTAAAATTTGTTTAATTTTTAAAATTCGTGAAAATATTTTAAATTCCTGAACATGTTTCCAAATTCATTATGTTTTGAAATTAGTGGACATTTTTTGAATTTGTGAACTTTTATGAAATTCGCAAATAAATTTTCAAATTGGTGATAATATTTTTGATGGAAGAAAATTTTCTTGAAATTCATGAAAAGTTATCGAGTTCGCGAACATTTTCTAAGTTCACAAACTTTTTTCCAAATTCATAATTTTTTGCTCCCTCCGTCCCAAATTTTTTGTCTTAGATTTGTCTAGATATGGATGTATCTAACACTAAAACGTAACTAGATACATCCGTATTTAGACAAATGTAAGACAAGAATTTTGGGACGGAGGGAGTAGTAAAATAATACTGTGCAGGAGAAAATTGTTTTCTTTGGAAAAAAAGAGCGCTCGCTAGGTCGGTGGAAGCAGTTGGGCCAGCGCACCTGAAGGGTCGGGGCAGTAGTTTTGACGGTTTTCTTCTATTATTATCAAGGACGTGTTTCTTCTGTTTTTCTATTTCTTTTCTATTCTCGTTTTAATTTTCCTTTTATTTTTTTATTTTTTTAATTTTCACCATATTGATTTTATGAATTTTTTTATTTTTTTATTTTTTTCTACAATACGAACATGCTTTTAAAAAAGTGACCATCTTTAAAATCTGATTTTTTTAGAAGACAAGTGCATGTTTTAAAATTCAAGGATTTTCTAAATAGGATATCATTTTTCTAAGTCTGTGATCAATTTTAAATATATGACTTTTTTAAATTTAAAGAACTTTTGAAAATATGGTAATACTTTTAGAATGCATGAACGTTTCTTAAAATATATGAGTATTTTTAAAATTTAAAAACATTTTGTAAATTTGAGAATTTTTTTAAATTCCTTGAGAATTTTAAGACCACATTATTATTTTTTAAAATTGTAACCATTTTATGGGACATTTTTTAAAATTCAAGAATTTTTTGAATACATGATGTTTTAAAAAACATTTTAAATTTGTGAAAATATATTTTAAAATGCATTGATTATATTTTATTGGTTGTGAACAAAATCCAACACCTAGTTTTTTCAGGGAAATTGGCTGGAAAAGGATGACAATTGTTCGGGAGGGAGTTCTCCACTAATCGGCCAAGTGGGCCTTCCCACACGGAGCGATGTGTGCGATTCCATGACAATTTAACGCAGCGAGCTTCTGGGCTCTTGAATTTGATGAGGTTTATGAAGGAAATTCTTCTTAAGCAACCAACATCCTCGTTTTTTCTGAGGAACAACCAATCGTCCTCATAGATTTCCATTAAGAAATCCTCGCACTTTGCAAAGTTTCAAACAAACAAACGAAAAATTTGGAAACTAAGGTGCGATGTCGAGGCCTCTAGGCCTTATGTATGTTCCCCTACCTCTCCATGTTTTGATGTTTTCCTCTCATTTCCAGTTTTTCCGTTGGTTTTCCCTCGAAGCCACCTCAATTGTCCCACCTTTTAATGATTTACCAAATAAAATTGTGTTTTCTTTGGTAAGCCAATAATTTCTTACCGAATAAAATTCTATGTTTTTAGACAATCACATTAATATTGCCAGGTAACCACATGCTAATGTACTAGAACATTTACACCCTCATTGCGCTGCACATGCAATTATCTAGTGTCCTAAAAATGGACTAGAACATCAACCAACTAGGAAGACATTAGCAATGTAGCACTCATAGTGATCTCGAATCATTGGGTTTGACCAACGTCTCCTCACATACGCCTCCTCGAGCACCTCATCAATTTCTGTGACACCTTCAATTCCTTTTTTCCATTTCGTTTTCCGCATGATAACCCAATTGTTTTTGTCATGACAAAGGGTCTATCAAGGAAATTTCTACCAAAACATGCATCATTTCTTATTTTCCAAATCATCCAAGCAAACCACTGATGCTCCCTGGCAATAGTGCTAGAAGGATTGTTGTTGGGCCTTGGACTGCAAGGGTTTGCAGTACTCAGATGATTTGTAGCGACCCGACCCGAATGGATCAAGTCTCTGTGCTTTAGTGTCATCCCTGGATCGGTATGCTGACACACACAGTACTCGAGGATTTATAACAGAGGTAAATCACATGTATAAAGTAACGTAAATACTATTACCTCAATCCAAAATAGCGGAAGTAACAAGGTTGTGGATTCCCATCAACACCAACGGCAAAGTTGAGTGTAGAAGTCGTAACCCTAACGTATCACTTACTCGTCGTAAGATATCCTGCAACATGAAACGTTGCAGCCCGAAAACGGGTCAGTACATGGAATGTACTGGCAAATTCACACCATAGAGAAATGATGAACAAAGGCTATCACATGCATATATGGCTGGTGGAAAAACTCTATGGTTATAATGTTTTTGCGAAAAGCCAGTTTTTCCCTACTGCAAAGGAATAAATTTTATTTAACTATCATGGTGGTTGTGAAACATTGAGAAGGTACCTCCAACTCAATCCCAATTAAGTGTCATCATTAACCCAGCAAAATTAATTAAAAGTAACATGATGAGATCAACGGGATAATCCAAGAACTAGATACTCAAAATGTCCTTAACCGGGGACACGGCTAATCATGATTAGTTTGTACACTCTGCAGAGGTTTGCGCACTTTTCCCCACAAGACTCGATCGCCTCCGCTTGATTCTCGCACTGCATGATGTTTGAGAAACGGATGACCGAGACACAGTCTTTCAGAAACAATCACTCTTTACTCTGGATGGACCGATACACCTACTTTCCCCTACATCTGCTAGTCCACCTCTTCAAGAGATCCTGTAACCTACTCAGCTATGCTAGAGCCCATAATAGCTTGTGGCTGCACACGGAAGTTTCTAGCATGAATAATCTTATGATCCCTTTGAGCCTGGGTGGCGGACCTTATACATGCAGACAACACTGGGTTCTCCAGGTGCCTCAATCCACCCAGATGTGAGTTTTAGTTGCCACCTTAAGTTGAACCATTATTAACAATCTCACATCTGTCATGAATATCTCTCAAACCCAATCCACGTCTACGAGCATAGCATGGCAATAATAAAAGCAACGTAGAAGTAACTCCTAAGGGTTTGATAAAGTAAAACAGGTAATAGGTACTACCTCAACTACTTCCCAGATCCCACAATTTAATTAGATCCTAATCATGCAAGTGTTTGAGGGAAACAGATCTAATGCAATAAAAACTGGGTATGAACGGGGTATGATCAAAGTGTGAACTTGCCTGCACTGTTGATAAAGATGATCCGCACTCAAAACTCCTGATAGATCTACTCGTCACACTCCGGTCAATCTATCGTAAGCAAGCAATAGTAACCACACATAAGCAATCACTCAAAAGATCAGAAAGAACGAAGAAGACGATTCGGGAAACATCAAAACCAAGCAAATAACTTTTGCAACATAAAACAATTTCTAACAGTACCAAAATTATGTGAATTTGGCCTTATCAGAAAGTTTAGGTCAAGAGCTTCGATTTGCAAAAAGAATCAACTCAAACGGAGTTACGGAACTTAAGTTATGAGCAAAAGAAGTTTGAATACAAATCTGTTTGAATCCAAATTTTAAAACTTTCAAAAACATGTTTAAGTTGTTTTACTGGATATAGGAGATCATAACGAAGAAGTGGGCGTTGGTTTCGTTGGATTTGGACAAACGAGTAAAAAGTTATAGACGTTTGAAGATCAAGGCCTAATCTGTAAATAAAATATTCATAGACGGGTCCCTGGCCGAAAATAACAGAAAAAGAAAAAACTAAATAGTGAACGTTCGTTTTCTAAACCTAACCGGCGGACGTTCGCAGTTTAGTAAAACCAAAAGAAAACAGATCTAGGTTTTCTTAATAAAACCAAAAGCGAATAAAAAAAACGGGGCGGTTTATGGTTTATACCGGTTCGCGGCGGTTTTCGGCGGCGGACCGGGTCGGCGGTGGCGGGGTTCGCCGGCGAAGTGCGGCAGAGCGACGCGGCGGCGGCGGCGGCTCGGGTCCGGCGGCTCCGGTCGTCGAGGAGGGCAACGGAGGGGTCGGGGAGGGGCGGTGCGGTGGCGTGCGGGAGGGGGCAGGAGAGGAGGAGTCCGGCAGGGAGACGGCTCCGGCGAGCCGTGGCGGCGGCGGACTCCCGCCTGGAGGTCGGGGACGCGCGGGCGTCGGGCTGGGCCGGCCCAGTTCGGCGGAGGTTTTTTTTAACTCCGACAAACAAAATAAAAACAAATAAAAATAAAAATATTATATAGGCATATAATATATCAAAATTTTCAGAAAAAGATTTCCAACAGCGTGAACATTTTTGTAAAGTCAAACAAAATCCACACAAATTTTAATAAATCAAACAGTGCTGCTGCCTAAATAAAATCCAATAAAAATCATTTTAAAAATACCAAAATGATTTCAAATTTATTTTTCTCCAATTTTCTGATGTAGGGAATCATGTTACCCTATTTTCT
This sequence comes from Triticum aestivum, assembly GCF_018294505.1. Classification (NCBI taxonomy): domain Eukaryota; kingdom Viridiplantae; phylum Streptophyta; class Magnoliopsida; order Poales; family Poaceae; genus Triticum; species Triticum aestivum. The sequence continues at coordinate 510,391,202 of NC_057799.1, forward strand.
GTATATTTTATTTTTGGAGAAAAATAATTTGAATAAAACTCAATGACTCCAATATTGAAAAATAATTGCAACGAGACTTTGAATAAATCCTTTGAAACTCCCAACTTATATTTCATTTGTTTTGAAGAAGTCATTTTATCTTCTCTCGTGAAAATCATTGAGTTGCATAAAGTTTCAGAAATGAAAAATATTTTCAAATAAAATTCAAATATTTTCAACACCCCTTGTCATTTAAATAAATGGAAGAAGTCATGTCATCTTCTCTCGAGGGTTTTGTGATGAAAAGAATTTGAATTCATGGAAAGTTTGGGAAAGTCCCTTTATTCCCTCTCATTTAACTTTCAAAAGATTTCAAATTCCACTCACTTTCAGTCAATCAATTAAACAATCAATCCAATCTATCTGTTTATTATAACATTCCAAAATTTAGAATTTTGGGATGTTACAAACCTACCACCCTTAAAATGAATCTCGTCCTCGAGATTCGGAGAGGCTAGCAAGAAATAGGTTAGGGTTTGGGGGTCTCCTCAAATCCATCGATCATCACTGGGGTCTGGGGTGCTACCACCCTTAGAAGCATGGTTACGGTTCCATCAAAACTCATATACTCCATCCATTATTCTTGACGGGGCCGGTCTTCTCAAATTCTCGGGAAAAATTCCTTCTCTGGCTCTTTGGGTAGCGGCATAACCTTTTCCTCAATTCTTGTGTCCATTCCATCTTGGTAAGGTTATTCCATGACTAGGTCTTCTTAGCTGACGGGTCAGGCGCCAATACTAAACAACTATCGACATCTCATGGTGGTCAACAATTTACGGTTTCTCCTGCAGGAAATGGGTCTGGTTGATCCTCACCGTATAACCTACGATTGGCAAGAGCTGCCTTGTACAAGGGGAAAAATACTTACACCATTCTAAGGTTTAAACAAGGTTTAAATCTTCGTCACTCTACTATAGGCAAGTCACTCAGATTACCATCCCATATAGCAAAGTGAACAATAAGAGTAAGTCGGTATGGTGATCAATCCATCCCGCACCCAAATTATTACCTTGTATATGGTTTAGCGAATCTCGCATTCTAACACTCGGTCATCCTCGCAAGCATTGCAGAATTTATCTTGTCGACGAACCAAGTTCAAAAAAAATCCAATGATTCTGCAAGCCAAACAAACATCTATCGTTCCTTCACAACTCTCAGGTTTGCGTAACTCCTATAAGATCGTTTGTCGATAAAATCGTAGCTTCTTCCAGGGTCTTCCCTTCAACAAGAGTGCGCTTGCTTCTTGGCAGGTCCTGGGGCCTGCGGGTTATGGCCCATCTCATCACGTGTAGTTCCTTGAACTTATCATCGGGTAACTGATCCTTAATCCAACATCCAACTTCCTGGTATCCTTAAATCCATCCAATTGTACTGTCTTCCTTCCTTCTATTGGCACCAAACTGGGACATGATTACTCAGACTCATTATGGAATTTCCATAGATCCATATTTCCAACATCATACCTCCTTTATATCCAATAGTAATTTATCTCTTCATCCTCGTGGGATATCCCACATACCGAGATAAAAAAAAACTTATACTTATGAAGTCCATACTCCACTTCGTGGAACATCATTACTTTTTCCAAGGGTCAAGTTTCCTCACAGGGTACTACCACCCTTAAAATGCACAATCTTCCATAGACCATATTTCTCATATCCTCGAAAATGGTTAAAATCTTTCTTCATAGAGTAACAACTCATAGAATCCAAATCAATACCAATGATGCTAACTTTATTGATTCTCAAATTATTACAATCTCCTGCATTCCATTACATGTCTCAATCCGACACCTCACTAATGAAAGAAATGTCCACACTACTACTACATTTCTCGTTGCACTCAACTATTTATCACAAGTCTCCGTCTCCTTGGGGCATTCTCTGGCAAAGTGCCCTGCTTCATCACAACGGAAACATATTACTTCTGACATATCTCGGGGTTTCCTTGTGATTATATAGCCTCCTGGGGTCCTCATCTTCCCTTTTGGGCAATCACTGTGGTAGTGTCCTGAATTTTTGCACCTGAAACATGTGATATGACTCAGGTCTCTCTTTGTAGAAATTGGGTTGTTCCTGGGATCCAATCTATTTGTCTTCCTGGACTTTCCGTTCCAATCAGGGCTTCTATTTCCTGTGGGTCATACTCTACTTCCTCTGTCGGGAATTCTACTAAATCCCCATTCAGACAATTTTGGGAGATGTGTCCTTCTTCTCCACATGAATAGCATGACTTGGTGCAGGGTTTAATTGGTTCTTCTTTGGGTGTGTCCTCCACCTCTTCCTTCATCACAGATTCCTCTAAAATTTCCATGAGGGCTCTTTTCATTGCTTCTTTCTTCTGCTGGACGGTCCTTTGTACCATCAGGTAGATGTGACACTGAGCAGGGTAGTGGGTAGTCCCTTCACACAAGAAACAAGTGATCTGCCGAGTTGGGCATTCTTCAGCTGGGTGACTTCCTTCACAATTAGGGCATTCATCCTTGTGTTCCTTATGGTTGTGTCCTATTTCTCCACAAGGCTTGTATGCACAAGGTTTCTTCATATCCTTTCCATAAGGCTTCAATTTCTGGGACACAAGACGAGATCTTTGTAGAGTCCACTTAAATTCTTTCCAAGTGGTTACTTCTTGCCATCCATTGGTGGTTTGGTACATCCTCCACTAAGTAGAAACACCTCTTTCAAAACATTGAAGAGCATGCCGGGTCATATCCTTTCCGACTATAGGGTTATTCTTCATGTGATCCTCCATGTTCTGAATCCATCGGTCCGTCTCCAATTGACTCATCGGTCCAGAAAGTACAAGCTCATCTCCATTCATCCTCTATTGGGTCCATGGGTTTGCGGTGAGATAAAAGAGGTCGTGAGGGATGCACACAATACAAACAATAGTTTTGAAAAGACAGATTTTTATTGTGGCTGTGGGAAAAACAACAAACAAATGACAGCTCACAACGTCGCATCTAACGTAGGTATAACAGGGGTTTGGTCTTCTAAAGGTCAATAAGTCTTCAACGTCGCCAAACTCTTCAAGTCTTGTTCATGCCTCCAATGGCTTCTTCCGATCATGCTTGTCCTTCTCAAGTTCTTTTGCCCAAATCATCTCTGTTGACGCGAAGTCTCTCATGACGTCCTTTAATATTTCTGGAGTTGCGCTCCAACTTCTGGGTCTCAACATCCTTGACATGAACCCTGATCCTACTGTCCTTCAGTTCCTGACGAGTCTCCGTTATCTCGAGGTTTCGCTTTCCCAGCTTGGCTACTTTCAGTTTCTGGGTTCTGAGTTCTTCACGAAACACTTCTTTGTCAAAAACTTCTTGATGTAATACTCCAGATCCTGGTGATACACCGGTCTAAAGTTAAAACTTCATCTTGCTGATAGGTGCTCCATCAGCCTTCTACCATCCAATCCTTCCATGCATCTGCATGCTTAAGTCCGCACGGTGACAATAGCATAAGCGGATAATAACACCATGGTCAGCCGTGTCTATGCCCATGTTACTGCCATGAGCTTTCATTCCATAACTGATATCTCCTGTCTTTGGGTTTTCTTAACAAAACTTTGAGTTCTAATGCTCCATGTTCCGGTCTTTCTCCGATACACCTTGGTCTCGGGTATTGACAGCTTCCATAGTCTGCCAAGTTCCATAAGGGTAACCTTCCTAGGTCACACACATCTGGCAATTCTTCAGAGCCTTCAAATTCTCCCAGTCTTCAGAGTCCTTAACCGTTGTAGTTTCCATTATCATAATGCACGGTAAAATCCTCTTTATTCCGAATGGTCTTAGTTGTCCGATATCTTGTACTTCTTGAAGTGGTCTCATCCGTCGAATCTTCGAGTGGTCCAAAGGAAAAAGGGTATGGTCTCACTTAAAGGGAATATTTGAATTAACTCAGAAGAGAAGAGAGGTACAAGATTGTTTTGAAAAGAAAAGTTTTAGAGAAAATCCTTCCTATGGGCTTGCCAGTTTCTAGGGTCACGTCCTACAGTCAACATGTGCTCTGATACCATCTTGTAGCGACCCGACCCGAATGGATCAAGTCTCTGTGCTTTAGTGTCATCCCTGGATCGGTATGCTGACACACACAGTACTCGAGGATTTATAACAGAGGTAAATCACATGTATAAAGTAACGTAAATACTATTACCTCAATCCAAAATAGCGGAAGTAACAAGGTTGTGGATTCCCATCAACACCAACAGCAAAGTTGAGTGTAGAAGTCGTAACCCTAACATATCACTTACTCGTCGTAAAATATCCTGCAACATGAAACGTTGCAGCCCGAAAACGGGTCAGTACATGGAATGTACTGGCAAATTCACACCATAGAGAAATGATGAACAAAGGCTATCACTACATGCATATATGGCTGGTGGAAAAACTCTATGGTTATAATGTTTTTGCGAAAAGCCAGTTTTTCCCTACTGCAAAGGAATAAATTTTATTTAACTATCATGGTGGTTGTGAAACATTGAGAAGGTACCTCCAACTCAATCCCAATTAAGTGTCATCATTAACCCAGCAAAATTAATTAAAAGTAACATGATGAGATCAACGGGATAATCCAAGAACTAGATACTCAAAATGTCCTAAACCGGGGACACGGCTAATCATGATTAGTTTGTACACTCTGCAGAGGTTTGCGCACTTTTCCCCACAAGACTCGATCGCCTCCGCTTGATTCTCGCACTGCATGATGTTTGAGAAACGGATGACCGAGACACAGTCTTTCAGAAACAATCACTCTTTACTCTGGATGGACCGGTACACCTACTTTCCCCTACATCTGCTAGTCCACCTCTTCAAGAGATCCTGTAACCTACTCAGCTATGCTAGAGCCCATAATAGCTTGTGGCTGCACACGGAAGTTTCTAGCATGAATAATCTTATGATCCCTTTGAGCCTGGGTGGCGGACCTTATACATGCAGACAACACTAGGTTCTCCAGGTGCCTCAATCCACCCAGATGTGAGTTTTAGTTGCCACCTTAAGTTGAACCATTATTAACAATCTCACATCTGTCATGAATATCTCTCAAACCCAATCCACGTCTACGAGCATAGCATGGCAATAATAAAAGCAACGTAGAAGTAACTCCCAAGGGTTTGATAAAGTAAAACAGGTAATAGGTACTACCTCAACTACTTCCCAGATCCCACAATTTAATTAGATCCTAATCATGCAAGTGTTTGAGGGAAACAGATCTAATGCAATAAAAACTAGGTATGAACGGGGTATGATCAAAGTGTGAACTTGCCTGCACTGTTGATGAAGATGATCCGCACTCAAAACTCCTGATAGATCTACTCGTCACACTCCGGTCAATCTATCGTAAGCAAGCAATAGTAACCACACATAAGCAATCACTCAAAAGATCAGAAAGAACGAAGAAGACGATTCGGGAAACATCAAAACCAAGCAAATAACTTTTGCAACATAAAACAATTTCTAACAGTACCAAAATTATGTGAATTTGGCCTTATCAGAAAGTTTATGTCAAGAGCTTCGATTTGCAAAAAGAATCAACTCAAACGGAGTTACGGAACTTAAGTTATGAGCAAAAGAAGTTTGAATACAAATCTGTTTGAATTCAAATTTTAAAACTTTCAAAAACATGTTTAAGTTGTTTTACTGGATAGAGTAGATCATAACGAAGAAGTGGGCGTTGGTTTCGTTGAATTTGGACAAACGAGTAAAAAGTTATAGACGTTTGAAGATCAGGGGCTAATCTGTAAATAAAATATTCACAGACGGGTCCTTGGCCGAAAATAACAGAAAAAGAAAAAACTAAATAGTGAACGTTCGTTTTCTAAACCTAACCGGCGGACGTTTGCAGTTTAGTAAAACCAAAAGAAAACAGATCTAGGTTTTCTTAATAAAACCAAAAGCGAATAAAAAAAACGGGGCGGTTTACGGTTTATACCGGTTCGCGGCGGTTTTCGGCGGCGGACCGGGTCGGCGGTGGCGGGGTTCGCCGGCGAAGTGCGGCGGAGCGACGCGGCAGCGGCGGCGGCTCGGGTCCGGCGGCTCCGGTCGTCGAGGAGGGCAACGGAGGGGTCGGGGAGGGGCGGCGCGGTGGCGTGCGGGACGGGGTAAGAGAGGAGGAGTCCGGCGGGGAGACGGCTCCGGCGAGCCATGGCGGCGGCGGACTCCCGCCTGGAGGTCGGGGACGCGCGGGCGTCGGGCTGGGCCGTGGCCTGGCTGGGTGCTGGGCCGGCCCAGTTCGGCGGAGGTTTTTTTTTTAAACTCCGACAAACAAAATAAAAACAAATAAAAATAAAAATATTATATAGGCATATAATATATCAAAATTTTCAGAAAAAGATTTCCAATAGCGTGAACATTTTTGTAAAGTCAAATAAAATCCACACAAATTTTAATAAATCAAACAGTGCTGCTGCCTAAATAAAATCCAATAAAAATCATTTTAAAAATACCAAAATGATTTCAAATTTATTTTTCTCCAATTTTCTGATGTAGGGAATCATGTTACCCTATTTTCTGTATATTTTATTTTTGGAGAAAAATAATTTGAATAAAACTCAATGACTCCAATATTGAAAAATAATTGCAACGGGACTTTGAATAAATCCTTTGAAACTCCCAACTCATATCTCATTTGTTTTGAAGAAGTCATTTTATCTTCTCTCGTGAAAATCATTGAGTTGCATAAAGTTTCAGAAATGAAAAATATTTTCAAATAAAATTCAAATATTTTCAACACCCCTTGTCATTTAAATAAATGGAAGAAGTCATGTCATCTTCTCTCGAGGGTTTTGTGATGAAAAGAATTTGAATTCACGGAGATCATAAAAGCAAAATGAAAGTTTGGGAAAGTCCTTTTATTCCCTCTCATTTAACTTTCAAAAGATTTCGAATTCCACTCACTTTCAGTCAATCAATCAAACAATCAATCCAATCTATCTGTTTATTATAACATTCCAAAATTTAGAATTTTGGGATGTTACATGATTTCTCATAATGTAGAGAACCAAGGTTATCAATGTGTGAAGCTCAGGTCCAAGAACAAGTTATTAGCCCTAGACTCAACTAAGAAACTTATCTTGGTCCCCAACTTTTCTAGCGAGGTTGTCAGTCTCACTAGCTTTGCTAGTTACACAAGAATTAAGAGAATGAGTGTTTGGAATTGATTGAAAGCATGTAGAACAAATAATTGCATAATATTAAATAGCAATAAATCATAGAAGATATGTTGTGTTTATGTGAAAAATGGACCAATGATCCATAAGTACACTGGCGGCATCTTTCCAAATAGCATAGGCACGGTAGATAAATTAAAGTTGTGCATCGATTAAATTTTAATGTTTACGGTCAATCATACATGTCATGATTCCATATAGGTCTTCCATCCTTGTACACATAAGCCGCTTATTGATAGTAGTCAGGATGCATCGCTCACCCGGGCTAGTGTCCCTGCCCATGATGAGTAGCTGAATTAGAGTAGAAAAAATTGCGCGATATTATCTCTAAGGGTTTCAGGGGTATATAAATCCAACGGGGCAAAAGGCGAGAGAGGGGACTTAGGTGGGCCTCACATGCCATGTTGGAGTGCCCCAGGCCTGGGGCACGTGGGGGCGTGTGGGCCCCAGATGCTCCTTCTCATCAATGTCTTCTTGCCCAAGCTTGCTTCTGTCCTGAACTCAACATCGTATTGTTATTTATTTTTTGGTCCTTAGAAAATACATGTTCGTGTTACACAAAAAACACTGAAAACATCAGCTAGTACCTGTCACTGAACTAATATGTTTATCCAGAAAAATTATAAAAAACCTATGCCAAAACTATGTATAAACGATATGAATATAAATTATACATAACAAAACATACAGAGATGTTGGATACTTATCAGCATCCCGACGCTTAATCCATGCCTATCCTTGAGCATGTAGATGACAAAAGAATAATTTTAGTTCTAAATGCTACCTTAACATAAACATGATTATCTTATCTAATTCTCTATATGAAATTAAACAAATAGAATAAGTGATGCAAGGCAATTGTCTACAGTTAAGAATTATCAAACAATATCAAAGCACATAGACAAATTCCTTATTACCTTTTCATAAGTCAATGCATCATGTCAAAATTCTCTTTGCCAAATATTTAGGAAGAATGAAATATTATGTTGGAATCTAAGCTTCGAACTTATGCTTAACTGCAATCCTATCACAAACCAACCCAAGGTTGACCAAGAACAATAACTGTATGATCTTTCAATATTATGGATGATACGTCTCCAACATATCTATCATGTTTGATTGTTCCATGCTATTATATTATCTGTTTTGGATGTTTTATATGCATTAATATGCTATTTTATATTATTTTTGGGACTAACCTATTAACCTAGAGCCCAGTGCCAGTTCCTGTTTTTTCCTTGTTTATGAGTTTCGCACAAAAGGAATAGCAAACGGAGTCCAAACGCAATAAAACTTTCACGATGATTTTTCTCGGACCCGAAGACATTCAGAAGACTTGGAGATGAAGTCAGAAGAGCCACGAGGCGGCCACAAGTACGGAGGGCGCGCCCAACCCTTGTGGGCCCCTTGTGACTCCATCGACCTATTTCTTTCATCTATATATTCCCATATATCCCCAAACCAACAGGGGGAGCCAGAAAAACACTTTTCCACCGCCGCAACCTTTTGTACCCGTGAGATCACATCCAGGGGCCTTTTCCGGCGTCCTGCCGGAGGGGCATTCGATCACGGAGGCGTTCGTTGGGAAAAAACTGAGGATTGATCTCGCCGAAAGACGACGAGGGTCGAATGACTCAAAAAGAAGCGCGCCGGATAGAAGAGCTGACATCAGAACGATCGGAAAACTAACTGCGTGATACTAAAAAAATTTGAAGGGGAAGAGGAGTATATCAAAACACCTACATCAAGATTTCTCACTAGAGCGACGAAGGGGCTGAGGAGTAAAAAGAATTCCTACTCTCCAACATAACTAGACTCCGAAAAAGGTTTTCTTCTAGACTCGACAACGGCCATGCTACGAAAAAACAAGGGGGCTCCTATGGTCAGTCGAGGCTCTGATACCAACTTGTCACGCCCAATATGCGATCCTATCCGAGAGGAACTCGAAGGTCCCACCAAGGATATAGCCGCATATTGAAATGCTTTTGCAAGGTGGATATCATTACATCGTACCATTACATAATACCTGGGGATACATACAAAGGGAATACAAATGCCACAAGAATACATCAATGCATCATAATGAGAACAACATCCGACTACGGACAAAACACAAACAGAAACTCAAACGACATCCACCCTACTAGCCCAGGCTGCCGACCAGGAACCTAACCTGCAATCGTAGAAGAAGCAGAAGAAGAACTCCAAAACAAGTAAACAGCACGTTCATGTCGGGTCATCGCATTACCTGCACGTGCAATTGTTGTTGTAGTAATCTATGAGCCACAAGGACTCAGCAATCCCATTACCATGGGTATCAAGACTAGCAAAGCTTAATGGGTATGGAATGGATAAGTGGTGAGGCTGCAGCAAGCGACTAAGCATTGTATGGTGGCTAACTAAGGAGTACCAGATTAAGATGAGAAACTACGCAATGGTCGCAAACTAGTAATGATCAAGAAGTGATCCTGAACTACTTACGTTCAAATATAACCCAACTGTGTTCTCTTCTCGAACGCACTCGAAAATAGACAGTCACGGTTACGCACGTGGTTTGTGTATTTTTAATTGAGTTTAGTTCAAGTCCACTACAACTGGATATTAACAAATTCCCATCTGCCACATAATCGTGGGCACGGATCTCGAAAGTTTAAACCCTACAGGGGTGTCCCAACTTAGCCCATGACAAGCTCATGATCCGCGGAGACAATCCTCCATCGCGGGACATCCGATCAAACTCGGGATCCCGGTGCACAAGACATTTCGACAATGGTAAAACAAAACCAGCAAGACCTCCCGATGCACCGACCTAGCCTGATAGGAGTTGCACGTATCTCGTTCTCAGGGTACACTGGATGGGCAAGACGTCGGGTTGGCTGAGACCCTAGTTGCCCAGGGGGCGCCAGACATCGCCCGGTTTGGACCAACACTCATGAGGAGCATTGTCCCGGGGGTTGATTAAGAGACCTAGAGGGCCGGCAGGCCCCTATGCAAGTTTTAGTTGTTATTAGGCAAATGGAAAACCAATGTTGGGTCTTGCTGGAAGAGTTTTATTCAAAGTGACAAGAGGGGCCCATAAACCCTCATCGTGTTAGGGACGCAAAATCAAGGAACATAACACCGGTATGACGGAAACTAGGGCGGAAAGAGTGGAACAAAACACTAGGCAAAAGGCCAAGGCTTCCACCCTTTACCAAGTATATAGATGCATTAATTAAATAAGAGATATTGTGATATCCCAAGAAATCCATGTTCCAACATGGAACAACCTGCAACTAGCAACGCTATAAGAGGGGCTGAGCAAAGCGGTAACATAGCCAAACAATGGTTTGCTGGGATGGTGAAAAGGTTAGAGGCTATCATGGCAATTTGGGAGGCTTGAGAAACAAGTGGTAGGTAGCGCGACATAGCGATAGCATCGAGACAACTAGCAAAGCAAAGATAGTAGTGAGATCCAAGGTGACAGTCATCTTGCCTGAAATCCTGCTAGGAAGAAGAACGAGTCCATGAAGAAGATGAACGGGCGTAGATGAACCAAGCGTAGTCGAACGAATCCTCACGATCGCAATGAAACATGAACTATCGAGAAGAAGCACACCCAGAAAGAAGCAAACAACATGGTAAACACACAACACATAAACACGCCATGATGCTCAACCAAGTATGATGCATGACAAGGCTATATGATGCTACTCATGGCAAGATAAGATGCATGAAATAACATCACGACAAAGCAAGTTTAAATGAGGCCGGAAACAACATAGAACAACTCCGGAAAGTCCCCATATGAAAATTTCGAAATTGGTATTGATCTGAACAAAACATTAAGTTAAATTTATTAAACAGAAAGTTAAGGAGCACCATGACAATCTACATGATTTTCTAGTCAAGTTACGTATAAAGTTCATTTAATTCGGAGCTACGGCCTAGAAGATATGAGCAACACAAGTTAAACATGGCATTGATGCAAGAGCAAGCAAAACACAACCACAAACACTCCAAACAAGGATGCAACAAGGTAACATGAAACTACATATAAAACTAAGCAAGTTTCATATAGAGCATGCTCCAAACGGAGCCACGGTTCAATACATACACTCAAAATAAGATATAACAACAATCTGCCCAAAACAGCAACTAGGCACTTTGCAAACACCAAAACAACATGCTACAGGAATCATAAGAGCACAAACTTGACATGCACTTCAAGTACAGGTTACCTACTTCAAATATCATCAAGGTTCAGGTTCATAGACATCTATATTAATCCAACATGAGCAAATCAAAAGGCAACTTTATAACACAGATCATGACAGTGAAAAACAGGGCATACATGTGAGCAGAAATAACATGTTGACATGTTGGAGGCACAAAACAATGATGCCACAGTGCAAGATCATGGCAAACAAAAGCATGGCATTAAAGTAAAGGTTAAATATGGCATTACTGAGCTACTGCTAGAAACCAGTAGAACATGCTCAAAACATCATGGCAAGATTGCAAATGATAACAGATTCAGACTTTGGTGGAATCTACTAGACATGACAGAAACAACGATAAGTAGGCATGTTTGCGAGCTTGTGCAACTCTCCACAAAGCATTTCATGGCATGTGAATATAATCAACAGCAATAAGACATGTTTTTGCAACTATTCATGGCAAGAACATGGTCATAGGTTGCATAGATCACTAGCTATTCACATGGAAAAAATGAACTTACTGATAACAGACTGACAGAAATATTGTTTAGCAATTTGAGAGCATGGTAATGACAAGCTACAGTAGGATATAATTGCAAAAAAGGGCACGGATGGATAGACCATAACATGAACTTCAAAACATGCTCTCTGAACATCTCCAAAATATGCATGCATTGACTAGTAGCATCAAGCAAACATGGCACACGATATAACAGTTTCAGACTTAGCAGAACAGTAACAGCAAGTCGGTCACTTTGCAAGCTTGTTCCAATCAACACAGGGCATATCATGACATGAGAGTTATACCAATTCAAGGAGGACATGATTATTATCTTAAAACATGTTGAAAAGATGCTCAAAAGAAAATCACACAAAATGCTATGAAAAAGACAAATAGACAAGTTACAACAGTTTTTAGCAGATTATATCATTTAACACTTCTGCAACGAGGGTTAAGGCATCAAGATTAATAGTTACATACAAGAAAACTACACTATCATGTAGAGCATTCATAGATGAACATTTTGACGTATCATACACGTAAAACGGAGCAATATGCACGAAGTTATGCCATGATGAAGATGCACACATGCTGCTGGATCTTAGGGACTTGGACGAAAATCTGCTGGACCGAAACTGAGCGCTACACAACTATAACGTGCACGGGGCGAGGGATAGCGGCGGTCGCTCACCCTGGGCTCGGCCCACGCGAATAGGAGGCGAGGCAGGCCGGCGGGAGGCCTGGGCTGGGTCGGATCGCCCATGCAGGCCCACACGGCGCAAGCGGGGCGCGATCGTCGTCTCCGAGCGAGCGAGGGGGAGTTGGTGGAGACGCGGCGGTGGTGTACTCCGGCGAGGGTGGTGAGGCCGGGGATGTCGAGGACGGGCAGATCCGGCGACGCCTTGCCGGATCTGGGCGAGGGCGGAGCGCGGGGAGGCGTGGACATCGAGGCGGGCATATCCGGGGCAGCGTCGGCGCAGATCTCGCACGCGGCGGCGAGGTACGGCTCGGCCAGCACGGGGACGGGCGCGGGGCGTGGTCCCGGGCGGCGAGCGACGGAGGACGGCGTGGCGAGGGCGGAGCGCGAGGAGGCTCGGGCGGCGCGGCGCGAGGTGAGGTGCGGTCGGGCCCAGATCAGGCCCGGGGCGGGCCGGCTGCGGGGTCCGGGGGCCGCGGCGGCGGGGAGGAGAGAGAGAGCGGCGCTGATTTCGAGGAGGGATTAGGGTTTGCCCAGATTTCGGGGGAGGGCGTGTTTAAATAGGCAGAGGGAGCTAGGTGAGGGCTACGGAGGTGCGGTTTTCGCCCACACGATCGTGATCCAACGACGAAGAGCATGGAGGGGGTTTGACGGGCTAGTGGGTGTTGTGGAGGGGTGCTGGGCTGCAAAGAAAGAGGGGTCCGGTGGTTAACGCGGTTAACCGTTGGGGCATCAAACAACCTTCAAATGGAAAGAAATTTGATAGGCGGTCTACCGGTGACATACCAAGACCACTCGTCAACTCTCAGCCCATTTTGAGAACGTTTTTCTCCCGCTCACGAAACAAGATCTGGGAGGTGCGACGGGTGCGTGTGAGGGTGTCGGAATGGAAAACGGAGAGAACTGGAAGACCCAGACGAATGCAAGTTTTGAAAACATGAGGATGCAATGCACATGACGACATGGCAAAGTGCAACACACAAACGAATGACATGGCAACGACGACGAATAAACGGAAGGCACCTGGCGCATCGGTCTCGCGGCGTTACAGGATTCGATCACAGAGGGCTTCTACATCAACACCATTGCCCTTCCGATGAAGCGTGAGTAGTTTACCATAGACCTACGGATCCATAGCTAGTAGCTAGATGGCTTCTTCTCTCTCTCTTTGATTCTCAATACCATGTTCTCCTCGATGTTCTTGGAGATCTATTCGATGTAATACTCTTTTGCGGTGTGTTTGCCGAGATCCGCTGAATTGTGGATTTACGATCAACTTATCTATGAATATTATTTGAATCTTCTCTGAATTCTTATATGCATGATTTGATATATTTGTATTTCTATTTGAACTATCGATTTGGTTTGGCCAACTAGATTGGTTTTTCTTGCAATGGGAGAAGTGCTTAGCTTTGGGTTCAATCTTGCGTTGTCCTTTCCCAGTGATGGTAGGGGCAACAAGGCACGTATTGTATTGTTGCCATCGAGGATAAAAAGATGGGGTTTTCATCATATTGCTTGAGTTAATTCCTCTACATCATGTCATCTTGCTTAATGCGTTACTCCATTCTTTATGAACTTAATACTCAAGATGCATGCTGGATAGCGGTCGATGTGTGGAGTAATAGTAGTAGATGCAGAATCGTTTCGGTCTACTTGACACAGACGTGATGCCTATATTCATGATCATTGTCTTAGATATCGTCATAACTTTGCGCTTTTCTATCAATTGCTCGGCAGTAATATGATCACCCACCGTAATATTTTCTATCTTGAGAGAAGCCTCTAGTGAAACCTATGGCCCCCGTGTCTATTTTCCATCATATAAGTGTCCGATCTACAATTTTAGTTTCCGATTTACTTCCTTTGCAATCTTTTACTTTCCGTTCTATAAACCAAAAATACAAAAAATATTTACTTTACCGTTTATCTATCTCTATCAGATCTCACCTTTTCAAGTAATCGTGAAGGGATTTACAACCCCTTTATCGCGTTGGGTGCAAGTTGTTGATTGTTTGTGCAGGTATTCGGTGACTTGTTCATTATCTCCTACTGGATTTATACCTTGGTTCTCAAACTGAGGGAAATACTTACTCTACTTTGCTGTATCACCCTTTCCTCTTCAAGGGAAAAACCAACGCAAGCTCAAGAAGTAGCAGGAAGAATTTCTGGCGCCATTGCCGGGGAGATCTATGACAAGTCAAGACATACCAAGTACCCATCATAAACTCTCATCTCTTGCATTACATTATTCGCCATTCACCTCTCGTTTTCCTCTCCCCCACTTCTAAAACGACTTTCGAAAAGATTTTCCTTTTCTTCGCCCCTCTTCCGTTCGTCTTCTTCGCTTGCTTTTGAAGGAAATATGCCCTAGAGGCAATAATAAAGTTGTTATTTATATTTCCTTATATCATGATAAATGTTTATTATTCATGCTAGAATTGTATTAACCAGAAACTTAGTACATGTGTGAATACATAGACAAAACTGAGTGTCCCTGGTATGCCTCTACTTGACTAGCTCGTTAATCAAAGATGGCTAAGTTTCCTGACCATAGACATGTGTTTTCATTTGATGAACGAGATCACATCATTAGAGAATGATGTTACGGACAAGACCCATCCGTTAGCTTATCATTATGATCATTTAGTTTTATTGCTATTGCTTTCTTCATGACTTATACATATTCCTCCGACTATGAGATTATGAAACTCCCGAATACCGGAGGAACACTTAGTGTGCTATCAAATGTCACAGCGTAACTGGGTGATTATAAAGATGCTCTACAGGTGTCTCCGATGGTGTTTGTTGAGTTGGCATAGATCGAGATTAGGATTTGTCACTCTGTGTATCGGAGAGGTATCTCTGGGCCCTCTCGGTAATGCACATCACTATAAGCCTTGCAAGCAATGTGACTAATGATTTAGTTACGGGAAGATGCATTACGGAACGAGTAAAGAGACTTGCCGGTAACAAGATTGAACTAGGTACGAAGATACCGATGATCGAATCTCGGGAAAGTAACATACCGATGACAAAGGGAATGACGTATGATGTTATGCGGTTTGACCGATAAAGATCTTCGTAGAATATGTAGGGGCCAATATGAGCATCTAGGTTCCGCTGTTGGTTATTGACCGGAGATGTGTCTCGGTCATGTCTACATAGTTCTCGAACCCGTAGGATCCGCACGCTTAACGTTCGGTGATGATTTGTATTATGAGTTATGTGATTTGATGACCAAAGTTTGTTCGGAGTCCCGGATGAGATCACGGACATGACGAGGAGTCTCGAAATGGTCAAGAGGTAAATAATCATATATTGGAAGGTTACATTCGGACACCGGAATGGTTTCGGGAAGTTTCAGATAAGTTTCAGAGTACCGGGAGGTTACCGGACCCCCCCTCCCCGGGAAGTTAATGGGCCAACATGGGCCTTAGTGGAGGAGAGAGGGCCGGCCATAGGAGGTGGCGCCCCCCTTACCCTCTCCTACTCTTTCTCTCTTCCCCCTTTGCTACTCCGGAAAAGGAAAAAGAAAGGGGAATCCTACTAGGACTTGGAGTCCTAGTAGGACTCCCCACACTTGGCGCGCCCCTAGGGACCGGCCTCCTCCTCCTTTATATACAGGGGCAGGGGGCACCCCGAAGCACAACAAGTCTTCTCTTAGCCGTGTGCAGTGCCCCCTTCACAGTTTAACACCTCGGTCATATCGTCGTAGTGCTTAGGCGAAGCCCTGCGCCGGTAACTTCATCATCACCATCGCCACGCCGTCGTGCTGACGGAACTCTCCCTCGTCCTCAACTGGATCAAGAGCTCGAGGGCCGTCATCGTGCTGAACGTGTGTTGAACACGGAGGTGCCGTACGTTCGGTACTTGGATCGGTTGGATCATGAAGATGTTTGACTACATCAACCGCATTTTTAAACGCTTCCGCTTTCGGTCTACGAGGGTACGTGGACACACTCTCCCGTCTCTATGCTATGCATCTCCTAGATAGATCTTGCGTGACCGTAGGTTTTTTTTTGAAATACTGCGTTCCCCAACAGTGGAATCCGAGCCAGGTCTATGCGTAAATGTTATATGCACGAGTAGAACACAATGAGTTGTGGGCGATAATAGTCATACTGCTTACCACCAACGTCTTACTTTGATTCGGCGGTATTGTTGGATGAAGCAGCCCGGACCAACATTACATGACCGCGTTCATGAGACTGGTTCTACCGACGTGCTTCGCACACAGGTCGATGGTGGGTGTCTGTTTCTCCAACTTTAGTTGAATCGAGTTTGACTACGGCCGGTCCTTGTTGAAGGTTAAAACAGGACACTTGACGAAAAATCATTGTGGTTTTGATGCGTAGGTAAGAACGGTTCTTGCTAGAAGCCCGTAGCAGCCACGTAAAACTTGCAACAACAAAGTAGAGGACGTCTAACTTGTTTTTTCAGGGCATGTTGTGATGTGATATGGTCAAGACGTGATGAGATATAAATTGTTGTATGAGATGATCATGTTTTGTAGAAGTTATCGGCAACCGGCAGGAGCCTTATGGTTGTCGCTTTATTGTATGAAATGCAATCGCCATGTAATTGCTTTACTTTATCACTAAGCGGTAGCAATAGTCGTAGAAGCAATAGTTGGCGAGACGACAATGATGCTACGATGGAGACCATGTGTCAAGCCGGTGACGATGGAGATCATGACGGTGCTTTGGAGATGGAGATCAAAGGCACAAGATGATGATGGCCATATCATGTCACATATTTTGATTGCATGTGATGTTTATCCTTTATGCATCTTATTTTGCTTAGTACGGCGGTAGCATTATAAGATGATCCCTCAATAAATTTCAAGGTATAAGTGTTCTCCCTGAGTATGCACCGTTGCTACAGTTCGTCGTGCCGAGACACCATGTGATGATCAGGTGTGATAAGCTCTACGTTCACATACAACGGGTGCAAGCCAGTTTTGCACGTGCAGAATACTCGGGTTAAACTTGATGAGCCTAGCATATGTGATACGTCTCCAACATATCTATAATTTTTGATTGTTTCATGCTATTATATTATCTGTTTTGGATGTTTAATGGGCTTTAATATGCCCTTTTATATTATTTTTGGGACTAACCTATTAACCGGAGGCTCAGTGCCAGTTTATGTTTTTTTGCCTATTTCAGAGTTACGCAGAAAAGGAATACCAAACGGAATCCAAACGGAATGAAACCTTCGCGATGATCTTTCTTGGACCGAACGCAATCCAGAAGACTTGGAGTTGAAGGCTGGAACTCCGCGAGGCGGCCACAAGGCAGGAAGGCGCGCCCAGGAGGGGTAGGCGCGCCCCCCACCCTCATGGGCCCCTCGTAGCTCCACCGACGTACTTCTTTCGCCTATATATACTCTTATACCCTAGAAACATCAGGGAGAGCCACAAAACCACTTTTCCACCGCCGCAACCTTCTGTACCCGTGAGATCCCATCTGGGGGCCTTTTCCGGCGATCTGCCAGAGGGGGAATCGATCACGGAGGGCTTCTGCATCAACACCATTGCCTCTCCGATGAAGCGTGAGTAGTCTACCACAGACCTTCTGGTCCATAGTTATTAGCTAGATGGTTTCTTCTCCCTCTTTGATTCTCGATACAAAGTTCTCCTTGATGTTCTTGGAGATCTATTCGATGTAATACTCTTTTGCGGTGTGTTTGTCGAGATCTGATAAATTGTGGATTTATGAACAAGATTATCTATGAATATTATTTGGTTATTCTCTGAATTCTTATATGCATGATTTGATATCTTTGCAAGTCTCTTCAAATTATCGGTTTAGTTTTGCCTACTAGATTGATCTTTCTTGCAATGGGAGAAGTGCTTAGCTTTGGGTTCAATCATGCGGTGTCCTTTCCCAGTGACAATAGGGGCATAAAGGCACGTATTGTATTGTTGCCATCGAGGATAAAAAGATGGGGTTTATATCATATTGCTTGAGTTTATCCCTCTACATCATGTCATCTTGCTTAATGCGTTACTTCGTTCTTATGAACTTCATACTCTAGATGCATGCTGGATATCGGTCGATATGTGGAGTAATAGTAGTAGATGCAGAATCATTTCGGTCTACTTGACACGGACGTGGTGCCTATATTCATGATCATTGCCTTAGATATCTTCATAACTATGCGCTTTTCTATCAATTGCTCGACAGTAATTTGTTCACCCACTGTAATCCATGCTATCTTGAGAGAAGCCACTAGTGAAACCTATGGCCCCCGGGTCTCTTTCTTATTATATTGCATCTCTTTTATTTACATCGCATCTCATTTACTATTTTGCAATCTTTACTTTCCAATCTATACAACAAAAATACCAAAAATATTTACTTTACTATCTTTATTAGATCTCACTTTTGCAAGTGACCGTGAAGGGATTGACAACCCCTTTATCGTGTTGGTTGCAAGGTTCTTGATTGTTTGTGCAGATAATAGGTGACTTGTGCGTTGTCTCCTACTGGATTGATACCTTGATTCTCAAAAATGAGGGAAATACTTACGCTACTTTGCTGCATCACCCTTTCCCCTTCAAGGGAAAACCAATGCATGCTCAAGAGGTAGCAAGAAGGTTTTCTGGCGCCGTTGCCGGGGAGATCTACGCCAAGTCAAGACATACCAAGTACCCATCATAAACTCTTCTCCCTCGCATTACATTATTTGCCATTTGCCTCTCATTTTCCTCTCCCCCACCTCTAAAACGATTTTTGAAAACCTTCGCCTTTTCTTCGCCCCTCTTCCGTTTGATCTTGTGTTACCATGTGCCTTCTTTTTACTTGCATATTTTGCTAAAAGTTTATGGATCCTTATCCACTTGCTAATCTTTTTAAGAGATCCAATTATGATGAACCAATTGCTACTGAGTTGAGTGCACTAGATTATATTTATGGAGTTTTGCTTGAAATCCATGAATCTGGAAATTGTGATGAAGTGCTTTATAAAGTGATTCACGATAGATCTTTGAATAAAAAGCACGATTGCTATGATATTACTATAAATTCCCTTAATGTCAATTGTGCTAATAATATGCAAAACTCTAAGCTCGGGGATGCTAATTTTGCTATGTCTACTACTTGTTACATTGATCATGATTGGGGTGATTCTTCTTATGATCTTGAAAATTTATTTAAGCCCCATGATGAATATGAGATTGATAATAATGTTTGCAATAATATTGAAAGTGGGTTTGGAAGAGTGTCGACTTTAGATCCCACATATTTGGAGAATATTCAATCTTATGAATTTTTTGATAAAAGTGGGTTCGGAGAGGTCATGACTTTAGTTTATGATAATCCCACTATTTCGGAAGAGTGTCAACTTTGCATGCATGTGGATCATGAAGAGAAAATTTTATGTGATAGATATATTGTTGAATTTGAGTATGATCCCACGTGTAATTATTATGAGAGAGGAAAATATGGTTGTAGAAATTTTCATGTTACTAAATTACCTCTATGTTGAGATTGCTATTGTTTCTTTCTTATTCCTTGCATATGCTAGATCTTGCTTGCCTTGCTAATTTGTTTTCCTATAAAATTCCTATGCATAGGAAGCATGTTAGACTTAGATTTGTTTGTCACATGTTTTATGATGCTCTCTTTGTCCTTCAATTGCTATCTTTCATGTGAGCATCATTAAAATTATCAACGCCTAGCTAAAAGGCTTTAAAGAAAAGCGCTTCTTGGGAGACAACCTAATATTTTTATTTCCTGTTTTAAATAAATATTTCATCTAGCTTCTGTTTAGATGTGGATTTATGTTTTAATTAGTGTTTGTGTCAAGTATAACCTTTGGGAAGACTTGGGTGAAGTCTTTGCGATCTTGCTGTAAAAAACAGAAACTTTTGCGCTCACGAGATTAGCTGCCATTTTTTTTACTGGAGAGTGCTTTTAGGTTGATTCTTTTTGAAGAAGATTAATAGACAAATTCCTCATGTCCACCAATTTATTTCAGAATTTTTTGAGTTACATAAGTATTCGAATGATACAGATTGCTACAGACTGTTCTGTTTTGACAGATTCTGTTTTTTGTGTGTTTTTTTTTTGCTTATTTTGATGAATCTATGAGTAGTATCGGGGGTATGAACCATAGAGAATTTGGAATACAGTAGGTTTAACACCAATATAAATAAATAATGAGTTCATTACAGTACCTTAAAGTGGTGGTTTATTTTCTTATACTAACGGAGCTCATGAGATTTTCTGTTGAAGTTTTGTGTTGTGAAGTTTTCAAGTTTTTGGGTAAAGATTTGATGGATTTTGGAATAAGGAGTGGCAAGAGCCTAAGCTTGGGGATGCCCAAGGCACCCCAAGGTAAAATTCAAGTACAACCAAAAGCCTAAGCTTGGGGATGCCCCGGAAGGCATCCCCTCTTTCGTCTTTGTCTATCGGTAACTTTACTTGAGGCTATATTTTATTCACCACATGATATGTGTTTTGCTTGGAGCGTCTTGTATGATTGAGTCTTTGCTTTTTAGTTTACCATAGTCATCCTTGCTGTACACACCTTTTGGGAGAGACACGCATGAATTGGAATTTATTAGAATACTCTATGTGCTTCACTTATATCTTTTGAGCTAGATAATTTTGCTCTAGTGCTTCGCTTATATCTTTTTAGAGCACGGTGGTGGTTTTATTTTATAGAAATTATTGATCTCTCATGCTTCACTTATATTATTTTGAGAGTCTTTTAGAACAGCATGGTAATTTGCTTTGGTTATGAATTTAGTCCTAATATGATGGGCATCCAAGATGGGTATAATAAAAACTTTCATATAGAGTGCATTGAATACTATGAGAAGTTTGATTCCTTATGATTGTTTTGAGATATGAAGATGGTGATATTAGAGTCATGCTAGTGAGTAGTTGTGAATTTGAGAAATACTTGTGTTGAGGTTTGTGAGTCCCGTAGCATGCACGTATGGTGAACCGTTATGTAACGAAGTTGGAGCATGAGATATTTTTTGATTGTCTTCCTTATGAGTGGCGGTCGGGGACGAGCGATGGTCTTTTCTACCAATCTATCCCCCTAGGAGCATGCGCGTAGTACTTTGTTTCAATGACTAATAGATTTTTGCAATAAGTATGTGAGTTCTTTATGACTAATGTTGAGTCCATGGATTATACACACTCTCACCCTTCCACCATTGCTAGCCTCTCTTGTGCCGCGCAATTTTCGCCGGTACCATAAACCCACCATATACCTTCCTCAAAACAGCCACCATACCTACCTATTATGGAATTTCCATAGCCATTCTGAGATATATTGCCATGCAACTTTCCACCGTTCCGTTTATTATGACACGCTTCATCATTGTCATATTGCTTTGCATGATCATGTAGTTGACATCGTATTTGTGGCAAAGCCACCTTTCATAATTCTTTCATACATGTCACTCTTGATTCATTGCACATCCCGGTACACCGCCGGAGGCATTCATATATAGTCATATTTTGTTCTAGTATCGAGTTCTAATTCTTGAGTTGTAAGTAAGTAAAAGTGCGATGATCATCATTATTAGAGCATTGTCCCGTGTGAGGAAATAAAAAATAAATAAAGAGGAGGCCAAAGAAGCCAAACAAAAGAGAGAGAGAGAGAGAGAGAGAGAGAGAGAGAAAGAGAGAAGGGGCAATGCTACTATCCTTTTACCACACTTGTGCTTCAAAGTAGCACCATGATCTTCATGATAGAGAGTCTCCTATGTTGTCACTTTCATATACTAGTGGGAATTTTTCATTATAGAACTTGACTAGTATGTTCCAACGATGGGCTTCCTCAAATGCCCTAGGTCTTCATGAGCAAGCAAGTTGGATGCAAACCCACTTAGTTTTCTTTTGAGCTTTCATACACTTACAGCTCTAGTGCATCCGTTGCATGGCAATCCCTACTCACTCACATCGATATCTATTGATGGGCATCTCCATAGCCCGTTGCTACGCCTAGTTGATGTGAGACCATCTTCCTCCTTTTTGTCTTCTCCACAACCACCGCTCTATTCCACCTATAGTGCTATGTCCATGGCTCACGCTCATGTATTGCATGAAACTTGAAAAAGTCTGAGAATACTAAAGTATGAAACAATTGCTTGGCTTGTCATCGGGGTTGTGCATGATTTGAGTATTTTGTGTGATGAAGATGGAGCATAGACAGACTATATGATTTTGTAGGGATAAGATTTCTTTGGCCATGTTATTTTGAGAAGACATAATTGCCTTGTTAGTATGCTTGAAGTATTATTTTTTTATGTCAATATTAAAATTTTGTCTTGAATCTTTCGGATCTGAACATTCATGCCACAATAAAGAAAATTACATTGATAATTATGTTAGGTAGCATTCCACATCAAAAAATCTGTTTTTATCATTTACCTACTCAAGGACGAGTAGGAATTAAGCTTGGGGATGCTTGATACGTCTCCAACGTATCTATAATTTTTGATTGTTTCATGCTATTATATTATCTGTTTAGGATGTTTAATGGGCTTTAATATGCTCTTTTATAATATTTTTGGGACTAACCTATTAAACGGAGGCCCAGTGCTAGTTTCTGTTTTTTTGCCTATTTCAGAGTTTCGCAAAAAGGGAATACCAAGCGGAATCCAAACGGAATGAAACCTTCGCGATGATCTTTCTTGGACCGAACGCAATCCAGAAGACTTGGAGTTGAAGTCTGGAACTCCGCGAGGCGGCCACGAGGCAGGAGGGCGCGCCCGGGGGGGGGGGGTAGGCGCGCCCCCACCCTCGTGGGCCCCACGTAGCTCCACCGACATACTTCTTTCGCCTATATATACTCTTATACCCTAGAAAGATCAGGAAGAGCCACAAAACCACTTTTGCACCGCTGCAACCTTCTGTACCCGTGAGATCCCATCTGGGGGCCTTTTCCGGCGATCTGCCGGAGGGGGAATCGATCACGGAGGGCTTCTACATCAACACCATTGCCTCTCCGATGAAGCGTGAGTAGTCTACCACAGACCTTCGGGTCCATAGTTATTAGCTAGATGGCTTCTTCTCCCTCTTTGATTCTCAATACAAAGTTCTCCTCGATGTTCTTGGAGATCTATTCGATGTAATAGTCTTTTGCAGTGTGTTTGTCGAGATCCGATGAATTGTGGATTTATGAACAAGATTATCTATGAATATTATTTGGTTCTTCTCTGAATTCTTATATGCATGATTTGATATCTTTGCAAGTCTCTTTGAATAATCGGTTTAGTTTGGCCTACTAGATTGATCTGTCTTGCAATGGGAGAAGTGCTTAGCTTTGGGTTCAATCTTGCGGTGTCCTTTCCCAGTGACAGTAGGGGCAGCAAGGCACGTATTGTATTGTTGCCATCGAGGATAAAAAGATGGGGTTTATATCATATTGCTTGAGTTTATCCCTCTACATCATGTCATCCTGCTTAATGCGTTACTCCGTTCTTATGAACTTAATACTCTAGATGCATGCTGGATAGCGATCGATGTGTGGAGTAATAGTAGTAGATGAAGAATCGTTTCGGTCTACTTGACACGGGCATGATGCCTATATTCATGATCATTGCCTTAGATAGCTTCATAACTATGCGCTTTTCTATCAATTGCTCGATAGTAATTTGTTCACCCACCGTAATACATGCTATCTTAAGAGAAACCACTAGTGAAACCTATGGCCCCCGGGTCTCTTTCTTATTATATTGCATCTCTTTTATTTACATCGCATCTCGTTTACTATTTTGCAATCTTTACTTTCCAATCTATACAACAAAAATACCAAAAATATTTACTTTACTATCTTTATTAGATCTCACTTTTGCGAGTGAACGTGAAGGGATTGACAACCCCTTTATCGCGTTGGTTGCAAGGTTCTTGATTGTTTGTGTAGGTACTAGGTGACTTATGCGTTGTCTCCTACTGGATTGATACCTTGGTTCTCAAAACTGAGGGAAATACTTACGCTACTTTGTTGCATCACCCTTTCCTCTTCAAGGGAAAACCAACGCATGCTCAAGAGGTAGCAATATGCAGATATGGCCTCGGAACACTGAGACCGAAAGGTCGAACGTGAATCATATAGTAGATGTGATCAACATAGTGATGTTCACCATTGAAAACTACTCCATCTCACGTGATGATCGGACATAGTTTAGTTGATATGGATCATGTGATCATTTAGATGACTCGAGGGATGTCTATCTAACTGGGAGTTCTTATGTAATGTGATTAAATGAACTTTAATTTATGATGCACTTAGTACCTGATAGTATTTACATGTCTATGTTGTTGTAGATCAATGGCCCGTGCTACCGTTCCTTTGAATTTTAATGCGTTCCTAGAGAAAGCTAAGTTGAAAGATGATGGTAGCAACTATACAGACTGGGTCCATAACTTGAGGATTATCCTCATTCTTGCACAGAAGAATTACGTCCTGGAAGCACCGCTAGGTGCAAGACCCGCTGCAGGAGCAACTCCGGACGTTATGAACGTCTGGCAGAGCAAAGCTGATGACTACTCGATAGTTCAGTGTGCCATGCTTTACGGCTTAGAATCGGGACTTCAAAGATGTTTTGAACGTCATGGAGCATATGAGATGTTCCCGGAGTTGAAGTTAATATTTCAAGCAAATGCTCGAGTTGAGAAATATGAAGTCTCCAACAAGTTCTATAGCTGCAAAATGGAGGAGAATAGTTCTGTCAGTGAACACATACTCAGAATGTCTGGGTACCACAACCACTTGACTCAGCTGGGAGTTAATCTTCCTGATGATAGTGTCATTGACAGAGTTCTTCAATCACTACTAGCAAGCTATAGAGGCTTCGTGATGAACTATAATATGCAAGGGATGGAAAATACTATTCCCGAGCTCTTCGTGATGCTAAAGGCTGCGGAGGTAGAAATCAAGAAGGAGTATCAAGTGTTGATGGTTAACAAGACCACTAGTTTCAAGAAAAAAGGCAAAGGGAAGAAGGGCAACTTCAAGAAGAATGGCAAGCAAGTTGCTACTCTAGTGAAGAAACCCAAGTCTGGACCTAAGCCTGAGACTAAGTGCTTCTACTGCAAAGGTACTGGTCACTGGAAGCGGAACTGCCCCAAGTATTTGGCGGATAATAAGGATGGCAAAGTGAAAGG
Source organism: Triticum aestivum (assembly GCF_018294505.1). Lineage (NCBI taxonomy): Eukaryota > Viridiplantae > Streptophyta > Magnoliopsida > Poales > Poaceae > Triticum > Triticum aestivum. The sequence goes on from NC_057799.1 coordinate 510,416,939, forward strand.
TATATTTGATATACATGTTATTGATGTGTACCTTACTAATGCTCGTAGTAGCACCTAGGTATTTGATACTGGTTCTGTTGCTCATATTTGCAACTCGAAATAGGGGCTACAGATTAAACGAAGATTGGCTAAGGACGAGGTGACGATGCACGTGGGAAATGGTTCCAAAGTCGATGTGATCGCCGTCGGCACGCTACCTCTACATCTACCTTCGGGATTTGTTTTAGACCTGAATAATTGTTATTTGGTGCCAGCGTTAAGCATGAACATTATATCTGGATCTTGTTTGATGCGAGAAGGTTATTCATTTAAATCAGAGAATAATGGTTGTTCTATTTATATGAGTAATATCTTTTATGGCCATGCACCCTTGATGAGTGGTCTATTTTTGTTGAATCTCGATTGTAGTGATACACATATTCATAATATTAAAGCCAAAAGATGCAAGGTTAATAATGATAGTGCAACTTATTTGTGGCACTACCGTTTAGGTCATATTGGTGTAAAGCGCATGAATAAACTCCATGCTGACGGGCTTTTGGAATCACTTGATGCTTGCGAACCATGCCTCACGGGCAAGATGACTAGGACTCCGTTCTCTGGAACAATGGAGCGAGCAACTGACTTATTGGAAATAATACATACTGATGGAAAAGTAACTAAGCAAAGAGCAATATGTGAAAAGCTCGTAGGCATTGGATCAGTGATGGATAATTATGTCGGATGTGATTCCTCATGCAATAGTTATAACATAGGGTGACACAGAACTTGCTCCAGTTCATCAATGTAATGTAGGCATGTATTCCAAATATAGTCATACGTGCTTATGGAAAAGAACTTGCATGACATCTTTTGTCCGACCCTCCCGTGGCAGCGGGGTCCTATTGGAAACTAAGGGATATTAAGGCCTCCTTTTAATAGAGTACCGGACCAAAGCATTAACACTTAGTGAATACATGAACTCCTCAAACTACGGTCATCACCGGAAAGTATCCCGATTATTGTCACTTCGGGGTTAACGGATCATAACACATAATAGGTGATAATAGACTTGCAAGATAGGATCAATAACTCACATATATTCACGAAAACATAATAGGTTCAGATCTGAAATCATGGCACTCGGGCCCTAGTGACAAGCATTAAGCATAGCAAAGTCATAGCAACATCAATCTCAGAACATAGTGGATACTAGGGATCAAACCCTAACAAAACTAACTCGATTACATGGTAAATCTCATCCAACCCATCACCGTCCAGCAAGGCTACGATGGAATTACTCACGCACGGCGGTGAGCATCATGAAATTGGTGATGGAGGGAGGTTGATGATGACGATGGCGACGGATTCCCCTCTCCGGAGCCCCGAACGGACTCCAGATCAGCCCTCCCGAGAGAGTTTAGGGCTTAGCGGCGGCTCCGTATCATAAAACGCGATGAATCCTTCTCTCTGATTTTTTTCTCCCCGAATGTGAATATATAGAGTTGGAGTTGAGGTCGGTGGAGCACCAGGGGGGCCACGAGGCAGGGGGCACACTGTCACATCCTAGCTAGTTCATGCATTAGAGTGTTGCATCATGTTTCTTTTTTTCCAGAAACTTGAAATGGGGAAGACAGAAACCCCAGCACCCCCTGTTAACAACTAGGGTTTACTAAAAATAATTTCAATGAACCTGAAATGCCCTTCTAAAATATTCATCATCTCTGCCTTGGTCTTAAACCACTGCCAAAAGTGATGCACAAATTTCTAGGACATCTTAAGGTCACTGGATTAATCCATTAGCTATTTGATTTTGGGCATTTAAATAATATAAAATATTTCAAGTGCTCAAATAATTCCAAACTAAAATGTTCCATGCCATATAAATTCTAAACAGTGGCCATGTGCATTTTGGTGATTTTAGGAGATGCCTAAGTATTTTTAATAATGCAACAAACCTATAGAAAAATAGAAAAACAATTTAAATTAGAAAAAGAGAGAGAGAGAGAGAGAGAGAGAGAGAAAGGCCAGAGGCCACTTACCTGGCGCCCACCCGCAGCCCAGCAGAGGCCCAGCCCACCCGGCCGTGCCAGTCATCCCCCACCTCTGCCAGTAGGTAGAGGAGGGACAACCGCGACGCCGCCGCGCGCGCCACGGCGTCACCTGCTTGCCGCCCGCGCCTCTGGAGGATCTGGACGACGCCCACGTCGCCCGCTCGACCGCCCCGACACCTCATTCGCCCCCTGCACCTCTCCCTCGCCTCGCCTCCGCCATGGCCGACGCTGCCGAGCTCGCGCCGGCGTGAACCTCGCAGCCACCGTGCTCCCCTCGCCTTCCCGTGCTGTCCAGCAGCTCCGTCTCGACGCCTCGTCCTCTCAGCCGAGTCAGGCAACACCGAACGGCCTGCATCGCCCCCTGCACCCTCGACTTCGCCGCCTCTGCTTCGAGATCGCCGGCGACCTCCCGACGTCGTCAGCCCGTCCCCGACCGCGCCGTTTGCTTCTACGTGACCGCAGTGAGCTCCGCTATCTTCTCCCCCTTCTCGTTCTCGCTCTCGAGCTCCGTAGCAACTGCACGTAGCTCACCCGCCCGCGCCACCGCCGAGCTCGTCGCCGTCGCCACTCCGGCCACTCCCCGGCCGCGCCACCCCCATGGTTGGATGTGGACGAGCGTCCGCATCCCGTAGCTGTGCTCCGCGCGCCAAACGGCGCCCCGTAGGGCAAACCCGTGGCTCGCCGCCACGTCTGGCCTCGCCGGCGGCTAAACGCCGGCGAGTTGACCCCGTTTGACCCAGGCTGACCCCCTCCCCTGAGTCAATGACAAGTGGGGCCCGCCTGCTAATTAACCTGGATTAACTTTTAATTAATTCTAAATTAGTTAGTTTACTAACAGTGACACTGACGTGTGGACCCCACACGTCAGGTTTGACCTGGACAACCCCGCTGACCAGCTGACGTCACCCTGACGCAATGCTGACGCATTAATTTAATTACTGGAATTATTTTTATACAGGAAATTCCAGAAAATACCCAAAACTTCTAAAATTCATAGAAATTCAACCATAACTCCAAATGAAACAGGTTATATATGAAAAATGATCAGAAAAATCCAATATTTCCATCTGTACTGGTTTCATGCATGTTTAAGCACATTAACCTGCTGTTTAGTACAGAACTAGATAAAGCACTAATAAGAGCCACTTATGAGCTTGGAATTTGAATCTTTGATTCAAAATGGTCCAAACCCATCTGGTCTTAGTTGCATTAGCCCAATACATTCATTTTGCCATGTCTCATGCATGCATCATATTGTTGCACTTGCTTGGTGTTGATTGTGCTATGATGTATTCTTCGTGGTAGGTTCTGCCTCCGAGGATATTCACGATTATCCGACTGAAGGGCAGTATCCTACTACCACTCCATCAGGCAAGCAAAACCCCCTTGTTCATTCCGATACAATCCCACTCTCTTGCTCTGCTTTGTTTTACTGCATTAGGACAACAACGATGCAACTGTTTCATGCTGCGGTAGTTGAACCCCTTATCCTCTGCATGACCTGTCATTGCCACAGTAAATAGATGAAACCCACTAGCATGAGTAGGAGTTGTTTGAGCCCTAATGTGCCTACTCATTCCTGCTTGTTTGTCATGCCTGCTACTGCTTAGAGTTGAGTCGGGTCTGATTCATCGGGGATGAGTTGGAATGGTGATGAACATGTCCTACTGTGTGTGAGCTAAGTGTGTGAACACGATTTGGTAAAGGTAGCGGTGAGAGGCCATGTAGGAGTACATGGTGGGTTGTCTTATTGAAGCCGTCCTCAGGAACTGAGTTCTGTGTTTGTGATCCATGAAACAGTTACTACCACGCATTGGGCCCGAAACCAATGGACCCTCTCGGCTTCTTAATCACCCTTGTCCTCTGTCCAGGAGTTGCAAGTAGTTTCTAGTGTTTGTAGTATGCGGGAGGCCGTGGGCAGCGTTGACCCGAGGGGTGGGCTGTGATGCGGTAGGCACGTGGCCGGGTATGCCGGGCGCCCGTTTGGTGTTGCGGAACCCTGTACACATCGTTCGGGGCCGTATGTGGAAACCTCGGCCGGACTCCCTGCGGATGGAACCTGAATAGGCGATAAACCTGGACTAGAGACTTGAGTGTGTAGGTAGGCTGTGGCCGACACCCACGTTGGGCTTCCGCTTGAAGGTTGCCGAGTACATGTCGTGTAAACGGCGGTAAGTGGTGAGAGCGTGTGTGACGAAGTACACCCCTGCAGGGTTAATATGATCTATTCGAATAGCCGTGTCCGCGGTAAAGGACTTCTGGGTTGCCTATAACAGTTCATAGACAAGTGAAAGTGGATACTCTAAAATGCGCAAGATAAGCGTGAGTGCTATGGATGGCGTTCTCGTAGGGAGACGGGAGCGGATCCATAGTGGAGTATTGATATGGTGAATATGTGGACTCGTGTGCGCCACCTCAAAAGAGTTACTTGCAGTCGTAGTTTAGGATAGCCACCGAGTCAAAGCTGGCTTGCTGCAGTTAAACTCCACCACCCCCTTTGTTGATACCGATGCATATGTAGCTAGTTCTGATGTAAGTCTTGCTGGGTACATTTGTACTCACGTTTGCCTATTTTATGTTTTGCAGAGAGACGTCAGTCTCGCTAGTAGTTCCGTGTGGACTTCGACGTTTAGCTTGATACCTCAGCTACGATCTTGTGCCCTCGGCAGGATCTAGTAGATAGTCAGGCTTCTCAGCCTTTTTCATTTGTAGATGTCTGTACTCAGACATGTTAAGCTTCCGCATGTGTTTGACTTGTATGCTCTGAATGTTGGGTCATGAGACCCATGTTTGTAATATCTCGCTCCTCGGAGCCTAATGAATAAGTACTTGAGTCGTAGAGTTATGTTGTGATGCCATGTTGTATTTACACATATCGAGCATATTGTGTGTATGATTGAAATGCTTGGTATGTGTGGGATCCGACAACCTAGTTGTTTATCCTTGGTAGCCTCTCTTATGGGGAAATGTAGTCTTGTGCTTCCATGAGCCATAGTAGTCCGCTACAGCCCGGTTCACCGGAGTCCTGCTAGCCCAGCACTACTGCTCCGGAACACTTGACTGGCCGGCATGTGTTTCACTTCGTTCCTGTGTCTGTCCCTTCGGGGAAATGTCACGCGGTGACATCCGGAGTCCTGCCTAGCCTGCTACAGCTCGGGTTCCCGGAGTCCTGTTAGCCCAGTGCTACAGCCCGGATTCGCACGCTGCTGACCGACATGCTCGATGTTGATTCATGTATGCCTGTCCCCGTAAGTTAGTGCCACTTTGGGTTCACGACTAGTCATGTCGGCCCGGGTTCTCTGTCATATGGATGCTAGCGACACTATCATATACGTGAGCCAAAAGGCGCAAACGGTCCCGGGCCATGGTAAGGCGACACCCGTGGGAATACCGTGCGTGAGGCCGCAAAGTGATATGAGGTGTTACAGGCTAGATCGGTGTGACTTAGAATCGGGGTCCTGACAGCGTTGGTATCAGAGCCTGACTGCCTATAGGATTACCAGGCCAAACTAGTCGAAGTTGAGTCTAGAAATGCTTTAGTTATATAAGGGAATTGATTGTGGAAGGGAACGTAAGGCTCTTTTTACTCCTTTACCTTATGCCCTTCTGATCTGAGTCACCCTCTTCTCTTCTACGGGGATTAAGAACTAGGCTTCTCATCTTTCTATCAGGATCACGTGTTACTAATCTATTGACTTGTAGGATTGTTGGATTTAAGCCCCAGTTCAGTTTCTACTACTTCCGTGTGTTCATAGTTGCTCTCGGAACCTTGATATTGTGCTTCTAAGTGGTTATGCCACCATTTTTGCAGGATGTCTCAAATCCTTTGAGCATTTACAGCCGTTATGCTGTCCGAGTCATCCCAGGCTTCTAAATAATCTGATGCATTTGTAAATCCCTTCTTTCCGTTCTTGATGTTCCTTTGGGCCAGGTTAACCACACTAATCGTTGAGTTGAGGTACTCTGTTGCCTTGACATATATGTTGGAGTTATTATTATGACCCTAGGTGTCTTAGAGGACCACTTAGTAATCTAGCAATGCTTGCATCCCCAGTGTGATGATTCTGGCCATTATTCTCGAAAGCATCCCGTGATGCCATTTAGTTAGTAGGCATTCTATTTTTGGGTTCTTGAACCCAAGATTCACTCTACTTAACTCGTGTAGCTAGTGTTTGCTCGTTCCTTTAGGATATTAGTAACCTTGCGATAGTCCTCGAGGTCCGTGGTATTTCCTTCTTCCAAATACCATGAACCATTATGGCAGAAGTTCTTTAACCAAAAGATCACAACCAGGGCGCTCTTGAGGAGTACTCCATTCATATTGTGACTCTGCCAGTCCTTCCTCCTCTGCATGGGTTATCCGGAAGAAATATGTTGAATTTGTTCGACATACTAATCCATGCATCCACAACTCAGAAAAACATATGTTCCTTTGGGTTGTCCCTCTTTAGTTATTTTCTGGCCCTCGTCTATCAATTGATAGTCAGGAGCAATTGTGCATTTGTGTTATCGATGCCTATTATTCTTGTGGTCTGTCAAGCCATTCTAATCCGGAATGACTAGGAGAAACAAACTCCAGTACCTCGTCCATCTCTGGGATTGGGTCAAAGTAGTTGTATTCCGCAGATCAAATGCCTAACCAGCTTTTGTTCTGTTCTACCTTCGAGTATTACCCCCTTTATGTCGAGAATATCGTAGGAATTGCACCACCTTTTGTGAATTCTTGACGCAGTGATACTCCTCGCCATCATCATTCATTTCTCGGTCCCGTGTTATTGTAACCGGAACACCGACAAGTGAATCGTGATGCGTGAAATCAATACTCCTAGCAACTCCGTTGCTTGGTAGTTAAAGGACAATAATTTCATCCTTAGCGTGTTGGTTACTGAATCACATCCTAAGGTTGATCGTGCTACCTAGTCCTTATTTCCGGTGCACTCTTCGATCAATGAGTTAGGATTATTCAATCCCTTGCTTATTTGATCATATCGTCTTGCTCTGAAAGGCGAGATTGTTCTCGAGCCTAGTAACATATCGGTGGTTCGTGATTTCCTGAATATCTTCTCGGAAGTATCACCAGGTTGCTCCTTGACCGTTATGTTGAGCTCGTGATCAAGTTGGTTTCCTATAAACCACCCCTTCTCCAAGAATCTGTGTTGGATACCCCTGAGCTAGTTGGTTGAGCTAAACAACAACTTGGAGAGTTGGAAGATAAAAGCTTTGTCTGACTTAGTTCATCATTAAGGGATATCTTGGTGTGTGTGTGTGTGTGTTAAAGAAAGATGATATCTTCATTGATTGACCCTCCTGATCAGTTGTTGGATCTATTATCTTACCAATCTTTGATTTGAGTATGGGCTATCGTCAAGTCAAATCAGAACCAACGATGTTCGTAATGTTGTCTTACTCGTGGTTGATCGCTCGAGCATACACCATTACATCTTTAGGTCTGACCAATGCTATCACCGTGTTCACACGATGGTGGAAGTCCAGTGATATGGAAATTCCGATGAGTTGCTGTTGAGCCCATCAGCAGCATCTTGTTTTCCCCATGATTCGTGTTAAACATTAAGCTAGTGTTGGAAACTTTGTAAACAATGCCTTCATGTTCCGTTCATGAAGCATATGTTTGGATGAAAGTAGTGACTTCCTCTAATTCACGTGCATCTGATGCAAGTTGCCGTCGTGGATTTGAGAAAGTCAATGTTGCTTCTTTTGGAATCATCCCAAAATCGGTCATGCATACGTGCGAAGTATTCTGTGGTTCGGAGACTTGCAACCTTCGTTCTATATGTGTTCCTAGCACACCAAGCCACTGATTGATTTGTTCAAGGAAAAGGAGTTGTTGTGCAAATCCTAGGTCATGCACAAGACTTCGTTACCCTATATGATGGTTCCCCACCTGAACTCAGTAGTGTTTTATCATAAGACTACTATGTGGTCATGCTTGTCTGGGACAGCGTGTTCACATGTGTTTAGCAGAACCAGCTCATGTTTTGGAGCTTGCTATCTTAGTTCATTCCTCGAGAATCTCGCAACGCCATCTCATCGAATTGTGTTGCAAACTTTCTTTTCAGACATGCTGAGTCTGAAGTATCCTATCACCAATCGGATCTGAATCTCAGGCAGATATGATGGTTGGAACATTCCCAACGGTTGCATTTTGTTCCCAGCTTGCACCCCATCGTGCCAATTTTCCATGGGCTGCCCTTCTCAGTAGTTGTTGTCCAGGTCCATCTACAAAGGTGGACTTACCATGAGTCCCATTCATTTCCGATGATAAGCAAAAATCATCCATTTCGTTGTCTTCAACAAGGTAGTCCACATCGTCCATTCTAGCTCGAGTGTGTCGTTCTCCCGAACTCCCTCGAACGATCGTTTGTGATTGCCTTAGGCTGGCATAAAGAGTTTCAATGATATTTATATCAAAAGTAATTCTTTTTGCCACTTGAGGGAATAATTCTACGAGTCACCTTTCCCAAGGTGCCCCATTATGGAATCATGGCAATTTTCCTCGCTGCTTTGAAACCCTCGTCAAATTGTTTCTTTCTCCCCTCCTGATGCATGTTTTGCCTCTCAGCTCCAGAGATGTTTCTATATCTCATTCCGTGAATTGATCTTGTGATCATTAAGATGATCCTAAGTTGCTCAAATCTCAGAAAGATTGATTCTTCTAAAATTCTCTCTCTCTATTCGTTGTTATGTTGGATGTAGTTCTCAAAGCAAGACGTCGAGATCAAGGTGATGCAATGAATCAACATCTTCGAGAAGAGCAATTGGATCATGAAGATTGTGTTAGTTTGTGTCCCCTCTGTCTTCTTACCTCACGTCTTGAATCTCGGGACGAGATTCTTGTTTAGTGGGGGTGAGTTGTCACATCCTAGCTAGTTCATGCATTAGTGTTGCATCATGTTTCTTTTTTTCCAGAAACTTGAAATGGGGAAGACAGAAACCCCAGCACCCCCTGTTAACAACTAGGGTTTACTAAAAATAATTTCAATGAACCTGAAATGCCCTTCAAAAATGTTCATCATCTCTGCCTTGGTCTTAAACCACTGCCAAAAGTGATGCACAAATTTCTAGGACATCTTAAGGTCACTGGATTAATCCATTAGCTATTTGATTTTGGGCATTTAAATAATATAAAATATTTCAAGTGCTCAAATAATTCCAAACTAAAATGTTCCATGCCATATAAATTATAAACAGTGGCCATGTGCATTTTGGTGATTTTAGGAGATGCCTAAGTATTTTTAATAATGCAACAAACCTACAGGAAAATAGAAAAACAATTTAAATTAGAAAAAGAGACAGAGAGAGAGAGAGAGAGAGAGAGAGAAAGGCCAGAGGCCACTTACCTGGCGCCCACCCGCGGCCCAGCAGAAGCCCAACCCACCCGGCCGTGCCAGTCATCCTCCACCTCTGCCAGTAGGCACAGGAGGGACACCGCGACGCCGCCGTGCGCGCCACGGCGTCACCTGCTTGCCGCCCGCGCCTATGGAGGATCTGGACGACGCCCACGTCGCCCGCTCGACCGCCCCGACACCTCATTCGCCCCCTGCACCTCTCCCTCGCCTCGCCTCCGCCATGGCCGACGCTGCCGAGCTCGCGTCGGCATGAACCTCGCAGCCACCGTGCTCCCCTCGCCTTCCCGTGCTGTCCAGCAGCTCCGTCTCGACGCCTCGTCCTCTCAGCCGAGTCAGGCAATGCCGAACGGCCTGCATCGGCCCCTGCACCCTCGACTTCGCCGCCTCTGCTCCGAGATTGCTGGCGACCTCCCGACGTCGTCAGCCCGTCCCCGACTGCGCCGTTTGCTTCTACGTGACCGCAGTGAGCTCCACTACCTTCTCCCCCTTCTCGTTCTCGCTCTCGAGCTCCGTAGCAACTGCACATAGCTCACCCACATGCGCCGCCGCCGAGCTCATCGCCGGCGCCACTCTGGCCACTCCCCGGCCGCGCCACCCCCACGGTTGGATGCGGACGAGCGTCCGCATCCCGTAGTTGTGGTCCGCGCGCTAAACGGCGCCCCATAGGGCAAACCCGTGGCTCGCCGCCGCGTCTGGCCTCGCCGGCGGCTAAACACCGGTGAGTTGATCCCGTTTGACCCAAGCTGACCCCCTCCCCTGAGTCAATGACAAGTGGGGCCCGCCTGCTAATTAACCTGGATTAACTTTTAATTAATTCTAAATTAGTTAGTTTACTAACAGTGACACTGACGTGTGGACCCCACACGTCAGGTTTGACCTGGACGACCCCGCTGACCAGCTGACGTCACCCTGACACAATGCTGAAGCATTAATTTAATTACTGGAATTATTTTTATATAGGAAATTCCAGAAAATACACAAAACTTCTAAAATTCATAGAAATTCAGCCATAACTCCAAATGAAACAAATTATATATGAAAAATGATCAAAAAAATCCAATCTTTCCATCTGTACTGGTTTCATGCATGTTTAAGCACATTAACCTGCTGTTTAGTACAGAACTAGATAAAGCACTAATAAGAGCCACTTATGAGCTTGGAATTTGAATCTTTGATTCAAAATGGTCCAAACCCATCTGGTCTTAGTTGCATTAGCCCAATACATTCATTTTGCCATGTCTCATGCATGCATCATATTGTTGCACTTGCTTGGTGTTGATTGTGCTTCGATGTATTCTTCGTGGTAGGTTCTGCCTCCGAGGATATTCACGATTATCCGACTGAAGGGCAGTATCCTACTACCACTCCATCAGGCAAGCAAAACCCCCTTGTTCATTCCGATACAATCCCACTCTCTCGCTCTGCTCTATTTTACTGCATTAGGACAACAACAATGCAACTGTTTCATGCTGCGGTAGTTGAACCCCTTATCCTCTGCATGACCTGTCATTGCCACAGTAAATAGATGAAACCCACTAGCATGAGTAGGAGTTGTTTGAGCCCGGATGTGCCTACTCATTCCTGCTTGTTTGTCATGCCTGCTACTGCTTAGAGTTGAGTCGGGTCTGATTCATCGGGGATGAGTTGGAATGGTGATGAACATGTCCTACTGTGTGTGAGCTAAGTGTGTGAACACGATTTGGTAAAGGTAGCGGTGAGAGGCCATGTAGGAGTACATGGTGGGTTGTCTCATTGAAGCCGTCCTCAGGAACTGAGTTCTGTGTTTGTGATCCATGAAACAGTTACTACCACGCATTGGGCCCAAAACCAATGGACCCTCTCGGCTTCTTAATCACCCTTGTCCTGTGTCCAGGAGTTGCAAGTAGTTTCTGGTGTTTGTAGTATGCTGGAGGCCGTGGGCAGCGCTGACCCGAGGGGTGGGCTGTGATGCGGTAGGCACGTGGCTGGGTATGCCGGGCGCCCGTTTGCCGTCGCGGAACCCTGTACACATCGTTCGGGGCCGTATGTGGAAACCTCGGCCGGACTCCCTACGGATGGAACCTGAATAGGCGATAAACCTGGACTAGAGACTTGAGTGTTTAGGTAGGCTGTGGCCGACACCCACGTTGGGCTTCCGCTTGAAGGTTGCCGAGTACATGTCGTGTAAACGGCGGTAAGTGGTGAGAGCGTGTGTGACGAAGTACACCCCTGCAGGGTTAATATGATCTATTCGAATAGCCGTGTCCGCGGTAAAGGACTTCTGGGTTGCCTATAACAGTTCATAGACAAGTGAAAGTGGATACTCTAAAATGCGCAAGATAAGCGTGAGTGCTATGGATGGCGTTCTCGTAAGGAGACGGGAGCGGATCCATAGTGGAGTATTGATATGGTGAATATGTGGACTCGTGTGCGCCACCTCAAAAGAGTTACTTGCAGTCGTAGTTTAGGATAGCCACCGAGTCAAAGCTGGCTTGCTGCAGTTAAACTCCACCACCCCCTTTGTTGATACTGATGCATATGTAGCTAGTTCTGATGTAAGTCTTGCTGGGTACATTTGTACTCACGTTTGCCTATTTTATGTTTTGCAGAGAGACGTCGGTCTCGCTAGTAGTTCTGTGTGGACTTCGACGTTTAGTTTGATACCTCAGCTACGATCTTGTGCCCTCGGCAGGATCTAGTAGATAGTCAGGCTTCTCAGCCTTTTTCAGTTATAGTTGTCTGTACTCAGACATGTTAAGCTTCCGCATGTGTTTGAGTTGTATGCTCTGAATGTTGGGTCATGAGACCCATGTTTGTAATATCTCGCTCCTCGGAGCCTAATGAATAAGTACTTGAGTCATAGAGTTATGTTGTGATGCCATGTTGTATTTACACATATCGAGCATATTACGTGTATGATTGAAATGCTTGGTATGTGTGGGATCCGACAACCTAGTTGTCTATCCTTGGTAGCCTCTCTTATGGGGAAATGTAGTCTTGTGCTTCCATGAGCCATAGTAGTCCGCTACAGCCCGGTTCACCGGAGTCCTGCTAGCCCAGCACTACTGCTCCGGACACTTGACTGGCCGGCATATGTTTCACTTCGTTCCTGTGTCTGTCCCTTCGGGGAAATGTCACGCGGTGACATCCGGAGTCCTGCCTAGCCTGCTACAGCCCGGGTTCCCGGAGTCCTATTAGCCCAGTGCTACAGCCCGGATTCGCACGCTGCTGACCGACATGCTCGATGTTGATTCATGTATGCCTGTCCCCGTAAGTTAGTGCCACTTTGGGTTCACGACTAGTCATGTCGGCCCGGGTTCTCTGTCATATGGATGCTAGCGACACTATCATATACATGAGCCAAAAGGCGCAAACGGTCCCGGGCCATGGTAAGGCGACACCCGTGAGAATACCGTGCGTGAGGCCGCAAAGTGATATGAGGTGTTACAGGCTAGATCGGTGTGACTTAGAATCGGGGTCCTGACACACACCCAGGGGGTAGGCGTGCCCCCACCCTCGTGGATAGGGTGTGGGCCCCCTGGCCTTGATTCTTTCGCCAGTATTTTTTATTAATTCCAAAAATATTCTCCGTGAAGTTTCAGGTCATTCCGAGAACTTTTATTTCTGCACAAAAATAACACCATGGCAATTCTACTGAAAACCGCATCAGTCCGGGTTAGTTCCATTCAAATCATGCAAGTTAGAGTCCAAAACAAGGGCAAAAGTGTTTGGAAAAGTAGATACGATGGAGACGTATCAACTCCCCCAAGCGTTAACCTTTGCTTGTCCTCAAGCAATTCAGTTGACAAACTGAAAGTGATAAAGAAAAACTTTTACAAACACTGTTTGCTCTTGTTGTTGCAAATATGTAAAGCCAGCATTCAAGTTTTCAGTAAAGATTATGAACTAACCACATTCACAGTAACATTTAGGTCTCATGTTTACTCATATCAATGGCATAATCAACTAGCGAGCAATAATAATAAATCTCGGATGACAACACTTTCTCAAAACAATCATAATATGATATAACAAGATGGTATCTCGCTAGCCCTTTCTCAGACCGCAAAACATAAATGCAGAGCACCTCTGAAGATCAAGGACTGACTAAACATTGTCATTCATGGTAAAAGAGATCCAGTCATAGTCATACCCAATATAAATTAATAGTAATGGATGCAAATGACAGAGGTGCTCTCTAGCTGGTGCTTTTTAATAAGAGGGTGATGACTCAACATAAAAGTAAATAGACAGGCCCTTCGCAGAGGGAGGCAGGGATTTGAAGAGGTGCCAGAGCTCGATTTTGAAATAGAGATAAATAATATTTTAAGCGTCATACTTTCATTGTCAACATAACAACCGAGAGATCCCGATATCTTCCATGCTACTTAAACAGAATATTAAAGTTTATACTCCCCCACCACCAACAAGCATCAATCCATGGCTGGCCCGAAACAACGGGTGCCTCCAACTAACAACAGTCCCGGGGGGAGTTTTGTTTGCAATTATTTTGTTTTGATTTGAGCATGGGACTGGGCATCCCGGTGACCAGCCATTTTATCATGAGTGAGGAGCGGAGTCCACTCCTCTTGAGAATAACCCGCCTAGCATGGAAGATACAGACAACCCTAGTTGATACATGAGCTATTCGAGCATACAAAACAGAATTTCATTTGAAGGTTTAGAGTTTGGCACATACAAATTTACTTGGAACGGCAGGTAGATACCACATATAGGAAGGTATAGTGAACTCATATGGAATAACTTTGGGGTTTATGGAAGTGGATGCACAAGCAGTATTCCCGCTTAGTACAAGTGAAGGCTAGAAAAAGACTGGGAAGCGACCAACTAGAGAGCGACAACAGTCATGAACATGCATTAAAACTAATAAACATTGAGTGCAAGCATGAGTAGGATATAATCCACCATGAACATAAATATCGTGGAGGCTATGTTGATTTTGTTTCAACTACATGCGTGAACATGTGCCAAGTCAAGTCACTCGAATCGTTCAAAGGAGGATACCACCCTATCATACCACATCACAACCATTTTAATAGCATGTTGGCACGCAAGGTAAACAATTATAAACTCCTAGCGGATTAAGAATGGCATAAGCAACTATAATCTCTAATTGTTATTGCAAACATGTTTCATTCATAATAGGCCGAATCAGGAATGATGAACTAATCATATTTACAAAAACAAGAGATGTCGAGTTCATACCAGCTTCTCTCATCTCAATCAGTCCATCATATATCGTCATTATTGCCTTTAACTTGCACGGGCGAACGGTGTGATAATAATAATAGTGCACGTGCAATTGGACTAAGCTGGAATTTGCAGGCATTCAATACAAGGGAGAAGACAAGGTAGCCTGGGCTATTGGTTAAATCAACAATAATGCATATAAGAGCCGCTTCAACATTTTCATTACGGTCTTCTCCTCTCAACCCCCAAAGAAAAGAAAGAAAATAAAACTATTTACACAGGAAAGCTCCCAACAAGCAAAAGAAGAACGAGAAATCTTTTTGGGTTTTCTTTTAATTATTACTACTACAGGCATGGAAAGTAAACTAGCTAAAGGCTACAACTATTTTTTTTGTTTTTCCTAAGGTTATTCAAACACACAAGAAGAAGACTAGAAAAAGAAAATAAACTAGCATGGATAGTACAATGAAAAAGTATGAGCACCGACAACTAGTATGAGTGTGTGAACATGAATGTAATGTCGGTGAGAAATACGTACTCCCCCAAGCTTAGGCTTTTGGCCTAAGTTGGTTTATGCCCATGAATCAAAGTTGTAGTTGGGGTCGTACTGAGAAGCAGCAGCTATTGCCTCATGAGCTGCAGCTTGGAGGCGAGCTGCCTCCGTCCTCCTCTTATACTCGTTCGCCTCCTCTCTGGTTATAATATATCTCCCTTTTGCCTAGCGTGAAGCCCTCGAGTTCAGCATTACGCACATATGCGTCAAATTCCTCCTTAATTCCTGCTTGGACCATGAAATCTTCTGACGGACACTCACAAGGCCACACTTGAGCTTCTCTTGGTAGTTCATGGTCCGACTCACGTATTGCGGGCCTGGGTCCTTGCTTCCTTAAAGAACCACCTTGGTACATTTTCCTAAACATATTTCTTCCTCTGAAAAATTTCTAAAATTTTTAGTAACTTAAAATAAAAGTGAAACAAACTCAACAAAATTGATAGCAACTACTGCCACAAGTGCCTAGAGACAATATCATGCATTAGAAATACTTGGGACCATATAAATTTGGCATGCAAGCTCAAGAACATGGTCACCTAGGCAGCAAAAATTTGCAATGAATAAAGCACTAGAACAAAAACTAATTGGACCATTGGAGGAGTCACATACCGAAGAACAATCCCCAAAGCAGTTTTGTGAGTGGAGAGCAAGGAGATCGAAAATCGTAGCAAAACGAGCAAGAACACGAGTTTGAGCTAGTTGGTGATTTTTTCTGGAGGAAGAAGGAGTGTGTGGGTGCTGGAATAAGTGGAGGGGGGCCACCAGGGGCCCACGAGGCAGGGGGCGCGCCCAGGGGGTGGGCGCGCCCTGGACCCTCGTGGCCAGGTGCTAGCTCCCCCTGATGTAGTCTCAGTGCCAAATATTCTCAAATATTCTAGAAAAAATCATATTACATTTTCAGGGCATTTGGAGAACTTTTATTTTCGGGGTGTTTTTTTATTGCAAGGATAATTCAGAAAACAAACAGAAAATACTATTTTTGCTTTATTTATTCTAAATAATAGAAAGTAAAAGGAGGGTACAGAAGGTTTTTCTTTCTAACTTCATCCATCTCATGCTCATCAAAAGGAATCCACTAACAAGGTTGATCGAGTCTTGTTAACAAACTCATTTTGAACCGCATGAAACCGGAGAATTTTCGAATAGCACTAGGTTACCTCAACGGGGATATGCACATCCCCAATAATAAGAATATCATATTTTTTCTTGATAGTAGGAAGAGGAAATTCAAAACCTCCAATAGTGATAGTTGAAATTTTTCCAATAGAATTGATACTATGGACTTGAGGTTGTTTCCTCGGAAAGTGTACCGTATGCTCATTACCATTAACATGAAAAGTGACATTGCCTTTGTTGCAATCAATAACAGCCCCTGCAGTATTCAAAAAGGGTCTACCAAGGATAATCGACATACTATCGTCCTCGGGAATATCAAGAATCACAAAGTCCGTTAAGATAGTAACGTTTGCAACCACAACAGGCACATCCTCACAAATACCGACAGGTATAGCAGTTGATTTATCGACCATTTGCAAAGATATTTCAGTAGGTGTCAACTTATTCAAATCAAGTCTATGATATAAAGAGAGAGGCATAACACTAACACCGGCTCCAAGATCACATAAAGCAGTTTTAACATAGTTTCTTTTAATGGAGCAAGGTATAGTTGGTACTCCTGGATCTCCAAGTTTCTTTGGTATTCCACCCTTAGAAGTATAATTAGCAAGCATGGTGGAAATTTCAGCTTCCGGTATCTTTCTTTTATTTTTAACAATATCTTTCATATACTTAGCATAAGGATTCATTTTAAGCATATCATTCAAACGCATACGTAAAAAGATAGGTCTAATCATTTCAGCAAAGCGCTCAAAATCCTCATCATCCTTTTTCTTGGATGGTTTGGGTGGAAAAGGCATGGGTTTCTGAACCCATGGTTCTCTTTCTTTACCATGCTTCCTAGCAACGAAGTCTCTCTTATCATAACGTTGATTCTTTGATTGTGGGTTATCAAGATCAACAGCAGGTTCAATCTCTACATCATTATTATTGCTAGGTTGAGCATCAACATGAACATCATCATTAACATTATCACTAGGTTCATGTTCATTACCAGATTGTGTCTCAGCATCAGAAATAGAAATATTATTGGGATTCTTAGGTGTGTCTACAATAGGTTCACTAGAAGGATGCAAAGTCCTATCATTTTTCTTTTTCTTCCTTTTAGAAGGACTAGGTGCATCAACATTAGTTCTCTGAGAATCTTGCTCAATTCTCTTGGGGTGGCCCTCAGGATACAAAGGTTCCTGAGTCATTTTACCCCCTCTAATCATAACTCTAACAACATTATCATTTTTCTTATTATTTAATTCATTGAGCAAATCATTTTGAGCTTTAAGCACTTGTTCTACTCGAGTGGTAACCATAGAAGCATGTTTACTAATGAGTTTAAGTTCACCTTTAACTCTAGACATATAATCACTCAAGTGTTCAATCATATAAGCATTTTGTTTCAACTGTCTACCAATATAAGCATTTAAGTTTTCTTGTTTAACAATAAAATTATCAAACTCATCTAAGCATTGGCTAGCAGACTTATAATGAGGAATATCACCTTCATCAAATCTATAGAGAGAATTTACCTTTACTACCTGTGTCGGGTTATCAATACCATGTATTTCTTCAACAGGCGGAAAATTAAGAGCATGTATCTCTTTAATAGGAGGTAAATTCTTAACATCATGAGCTTTAATACCCTTTTCTTTCATAGATTTCTTTGCCTCTTGCATATCTTCAGGTCTGAGAAATAGAATACCCCTTTTCTTCGGAGTTGGCTTAGGAGTTGGTTCAGGAAGTGTCCAATTATTTTCATTAGTCAACATATTATTCAATAGCAATTCAGCTTGATCAACTGTTCTTTCCCTGAAAACACAACCAGCACAACTATCCAGGTGGTCTCCGGAAGCATCGGTTAGTCCATTATAAAATGTATCAAGTATTTCATTTTTCTTGAGAGGATGATCAGGCAAAGCATTAAGTAATTGGAGAAGCCTCCCCCAATCTTGTGGGAGACTCTCTTCTTCAATTTGCACAAAATTATATATTTCCCTTAAAGCAGCTTGTTTCTTATGAGCGGGGAAATATTTAGCAGAGAAGTAATAAATCATATCCTGGGGACTACGCACACAACCAGGATCAAGAGAATTAAACCATGTTTTAGCATCACCCTTTAATGAGAACAGAAATAATTTAAGGATATAGTAGTAGCGAGTTTTCTCATCATTAGTGAACAGGGTGGCTATATCATTTAATTTAGTAAGATGTGCCACAACAGTTTCAGATTCATAGCCATAGAAAGGATCAGATTCAACCAAAGTAATTATCTCAGGATCAATAGAGAAATCATAATCCTTATAAGTAACACAGATAGGTGAAGTAGCAAAAGCAGGGTCATATTTCATTCTAGCATTGAAAGACTTTTCCTTCAGCTTAGCTAATAATTTCTTAAGATCATATCTATCATTGCAAGCAAGAAAGTCTCTAGCAGTTTCTTCATCCATAACATAACCCTCAGGCACAACAGGCAATTCATATCTAGTGGGAGAATCTTCATCATCACTTTCATCAATATTATCAGTTTCAATAATTTCATTCTCTCTAGCCCTAGCAAGTTGTTCATCAAGAAATTCACCTAATGGCACAGTAGTATCAAGCATAGAAGTAGTTTCATCATAAGTATCATGCATAGCAGAAGTGGCATCATCAATAACATGCAACATATCAGAATTAATAGCAGAAGCAGGTTTAGGTGTCGCAAGCTTACTCAAAACAGAAGGTGAATCAAGTGCAGAGCTAGATGGCAGTTCCTTACCTCCCCTCGTAGTTGAGGGAAAAATCTTAGTTCTTTCGTCTTTCAAGTTCCTCATAGTGACCAGTAGATATAAATCCCAAGTGACTCAAAGAATAGAGCTATGCTCCCCGGCAACGGCGCCAGAAAACAGTCTTGATAACCCACAAGTATAGGGGATCGCAACAGTTTTCGAGGGTAGAGTATTCAACCCAAATTTATTGATTCGACACAAGGGGAGCCAAAGAATATTCTTAAGTATTAGTAGTTGAATTTTCAATTCAACCACACCTGGATAACTTAATATCTGCAGCAAAGTATTTAGTAGCAAAGTAGTATGGAAGTAACGGTAACAGTGGCAAAAGTAACAGTAGCAGTTTTGTAGTGATTGTAATAGTGGCAATGGAAAAGTAACTAAGCAAAGAGCAATATGTGAAAAGCTCGTAGGCATTGGATCAGTGATGGATAATTATGTCGGATGCGATTGCTCATGCAATAGTTATAACATAGGGTGACACAGAACTAGCTCCAGTTCATCAATGTAATGTAGGCATGTATTCTGAATATAGTCATACGTGCTTATGGAAAAGAACTTGCATGACATCTTTTGTCCTACCCTCCCGTGGCAGCGGGGTCCTATTGGAAATTAAGGGATATTAAGGCCTCCTTTTAATAGAATACCGGACCAAAGCATTAACACTTAGTGAATACATGAACTCCTCAAACTACGGTCATCACCGGTAAGTATCCCGATTATTGTCACTTCGGGGTTAACGGATCATAACACATAATAGGTGACTATAGACTTGCAAGATAGGATCAAGGACTCACATATATTCATGAAAACATAATAGGTTCAGATCTGAAATCATGGCACTCGGGCCCTAGTGACAAGCATTAAGCATAGCAAAGTCATAGCAACATCAATCTCAGAACATAGTGGATACTAGGGATCAAACCCTAACAAAACTAACTCAATTACATGGTAAATCTCATCCAACCCATCACCGTACAGCAAGCCTACGATGGAATTACTCACGCACGGCGGTGAGCATCACGAAATTGGTGATGGAGGAAGGTTGATGATGACGTTGGCGACGGATTCCCCTCTCCGGAGCCCCGAACGGACTCCAGATCAGCCCTCCCAAGAGAGTTTAGGGCTTGGCGGCGGCTCCATATCATAAAACATGATGGATCCTTCTCTCTGATTTTTCTCCCCGAACTTGAATATATAGAGTTGGAGTTGAGGTCAGTGGAGCACCAGGGAGCCCACGAGGCAGGGGGGCGTGCCCAGGGGGGTAGGCGCGCCCCCACCCTCGTGGACAGGGTGTGGGCCCCCCCGGCCTTGATTCTTTTGCCAGTATTTTTTATTAATTCCAAAAATATTCTCCGTGAAGTTTCAGGTCATTCCGAGAACTTTTATTTCTGCACAAAAATAACACCATGGCAATTCTGCTGAAAACAGCATCAGTCTGGGTTAGTTCCATTCAAATCATGCAAGTTAGAGTCCAAACAAGGGCAAAAGTGTTTGGAAAAGTAGATACGATGGAGATGTATCAGATGTCAAAACTGCATTCCTTAATGGATATCTTAAAGAAGAGTTGTATATGATGCAACCAGAAGGTTTTGTCGATCCTAAAGGTGCTAACAAAGTGTGCAAGCTCCAGCGATCCATTTATGGACTCGTGCAAGCCTCTCAGAGTTGGAATATACGCTTTGATAGTGTGATCAAAGCATATAGTTTTATACAGACTTTTGGAGAAGCCTGTATTTACAAGAAAGTGAGTGGGAGCTCTGTAGCATTTCTAATATTATATGTGGATGACATATTGTTGATTGGAAATAATACATAATTTCGGGATAGCATAAAAGGATACTTGAATAAGAATTTTTCAATGAAAGACCTCGGTGAAGCTGCTTATATATTGGGCATCAAGATCTATAAAGATAGATCAAGACGCTTAATTGGACTTTCACAAAGCACATACCTTGATAAAGTTTTGAAGAAGTTCAAAATGGATCAGTCAAAGAAAGGGTTCTTGCCTGTGTTACAAGGTGTGAAGTTGAGTCAGACTCAATGCCCGACCACTGCAGAAGAAAGAGAGAAAATGAAAATCGTTCCCTATGCCTCAGCCATTGGTTCTATCATTTATGCAATGCTGTGTACCAGACCTGATGTGTGCCTTGCTATAAGTTTAGCAGGGAGGTACCAAAGTAATCCAGGAGTGGATCACTGAACAACGGTGAAGAACACCCTGAAATACCTGAAAAGGACTAAGGATATGTTTCTTGTTTATGGAGGTGACAAAGAGCTCGTCGTAAATGGTTACGTCGATGCAAGCTTTGACACTGATCCGGATGACTCTAAGTCACAAACCGGATACGTATTTATATTGAATGGTGGAGCTGTCAGTTGGTGCAGTTACAAACAGAGCGTCGTGGCCGGATCTACGTGTGAAGCAGAGTACATAGCTGCTTCAGAAGCAACAAATGAAGGAGTCTGGATGAAGGAGTTCATATCCGATCTAGGTGTAATACCTAGTGCATCGGGTCCAATGAAAATCTTTTGTGACAATACTGGAGCAATAGCCTTGGCGAAGGAATCCAGATTTCACAAGAGAACCAAACACATGAAGAGGCGCTTCAATTCCATCCGCGATCAAGTCAAGGAGGGAGACATCGAGATTTGCAAAATACATACAGACCTGAATGTTGCTGACCCGTTGACTAAGCCTCTTCCACGAGCAAAACATGATCAACACCAAGACTCCATGGGTGTTAGAATCATTACTATGTAATCTAGATTATTGACTCTAGTTCAAGTGGGAGACTGAAGGAAATATGCCCTAGAGGCAATAATAAAGTTGTTATTTATATTTCCTTATATCATGATAAATGTTTATTATTCATGCTAGAATTGTATTAACCAAAAACTTAGTACATGTGTGAATACATAGACAAACTGAGTGTCCCTGGTATGCCTCTACTTGACTAGTTCGTTAATCAAAGATGGTTAAGTTTCCTGACCATAGACATGTATTGTCATTTGATGAACGGGATCACATCATTAGAGAATGATGTGATGGACAAGACCCATCCGTTAGCTTAGCATTATGATCGTTTAGTTTTATTGCTATTGCTTTCTTCATGACTTATACATATTCCTCTGACTATGAGATTATGCAACTCCCGAATACCAGAGGAACACTTTGTGTGCTATCAAACGTCACAACGTAACTGGGTAATTATAAAGATGCTCTACAGGTGTCTCCGATGGTGTTTGTTGAGTTGGCATAGAGATTAGGATTTGTCACTCCGTGTATCGGAGAGGTATCTCTGGGCCCTCTCGGTAATGCACATCACTATAAGCCTTGCAAGCAATGTGACTAATGAGTTAGTTACAGGATGATGCATTACAGAACGAGTAAAGAGACTTGCCGGTAACGAGATTGAACTAGGTATGAAGATACCGACGATCGAATCTCGGGCAAGTAACATACCGATGACAAAGGGAATGACATATGTTGTTATGCGGTTTGACCGATAAAGATCTTCGTAGAATATGTAGGAGCCAATATGAGCATCTAGGTTCTGTTGTTGGTTATTGACCGGAGATGTGTCTCGGTCATGTCTACATAGTTCTCGAACCCGTAGGGTCCGCACGCTTAACGTTCGATGATGATTTGTATTATGACTTATGTGATTTGATGTCCGAAATTTTTCGGAGTCCCGGATGAGATCACGGACATGACGAGGAGTCTTGAAATGGTCGAGAGGTAAAGATTCATATATTGGAAGGTTACATTCAGACACCGGAATGGTTTCGGGAAGTTTCAGATAAGTTTTGGAGTACCGGGAGGTTACCGGAATCCCCCGGGAAGGTAATGGGCCAACATGGGCCTTAGTGGAGGAGAGAGGGCCGGCCATAGGAGGTGGCGCGCCCCCCTTGCCAATCCGAATTGGACAAGGGGTGGGGGCGGCGCCCCCCTTTCCCTCTCCCACTCCTTCTCTCTTTCCCCCTTTGCTATTCCGGAGAAGGAAAAAGAAAGGGGAATCCTACTAGGACTTGGGAGTCCTAGTAGGACTCCTCAGACTTGGCGTGCCCCTAGGGGGCCGGCCTCCTCCTCCTCCCTCCTTTATATACAGGGGTAGGGGGCACCCCAAAGCACAACAAGCCTTCTCTTAGCCATGTGCGGTGCCCCCTCCACAGTTTAACACCTCAGTCATATCATCGTAGTGCTTAGGCAAAGCCCTGCGCCAGTAACTTCATCATTACCGTCGCCATGCCATCGTGCTGATGGAACTCTCCCTTGTCCTCAGCTGGATCAAGAGCTCGAGGGACGTCATCGTGCTGAATGTGTGCTGAACACGAAGGTGCCGTATGTTCGGTACTTGGATCGTTGGATCGTGAAGACGTTCGACTACATCAATCGCATTACTAAACGCTTCCGCTTTCGGTCTACGAGGGTACGTGGAGACACTCACCCGTCTCGTTGCTATGCATCTCGCAGATAGATCTTGCGTGATCGTATGATTTTTTTTGAAATAATGCGTTCCCCAACAGCTTTATGTGTGCTCGTGTGTTGGATTGCTTGCTTTGTCACGATGGCTCAAGACAATACCAAATTGTGTGACTTTTCCAACACCGATAATAATGATTTTATTAGTACTCCGATTGCTCCCTCTACTAATGCGGAATCTTGTGAAATTAATGCCGCTTTGCTGAATCTTTTTATGAAAGATCAATTTTCCGGCCTTCCTAGTGAAGATGCCGCATCCCATCTAAACAATTTCATTGATTTGTGTGATATGCAAAAGAAAAAAGATGTGCATAATGATATCGTTAAATTGAAGCTATTTCCGTTATCGCTTCAAGATCGTGCTAAAACTTGGTTTTCATCGTTGCCTAAAAATAGTTTTGATTCATGGAATCATTGTAAAGATGCAAGTATTTTCCTCCCACTAAGATCATCTCCCTTAGGAACGATATTATGAATTTTAAGCAACTTGATCATGAACATGTTGCACAATCTTGGGAGAGGATGAAATTGATGATACGAAATTGCCCTACTCATGGCTTGAATTTGTGGATGATTATACAAAAAATTTATGCCGGATTGAATTTTGCTTCTAGAATTTTTTTAGATTCGGCCGCAGGAGGTACCTTTATGGAAATTACTTTAGATAATATTATGGTTAATTATTCTCAATGGCATACCGAAAGATCTTCCACTAGTAAAAATGTGCATGCTATAGAAGAGATTAATGTTTTGAGTGGAAAGATGGACGAGCTTATGAAATTATTTGCTAGCAAGAGTGCTTATATTGATCCTAATGATATGCCTTTGTCTACTTTGATTGAGAACAATAATGAATCTATGGATGTGAATTTTGTTGGTAGGAATAATTTTGGTGATAATGCGTATAGAGGTAATTTTAATCCTAGGCTGTTTCCTAGTAATTCCTCTAATAATTATGGTAATTCCTACAACAATTCTTATGGAAATTATAATAAGATGCCCTCTGATTTTGATAATATTGTTAAAGAATTTATGAGTTTGCAAAAGAGTTTCAATGCTTTGATTGAAGAAAAATTAATTAAGATTGATGATTTGGCTAGGAACGTGGATAGAATCTCTCTTGATGTTGATTCTTTGAAACTTAGATCTATTCCACCCAAGCGTGATATCAATGAGTCTCTCAAAGATATGAGAATTTCCATTGATGAGTGCAAGGAAAGAACCTCTAAGATGCGTGCTAAAAAAGATTGGTTTATGAAAGCGTGTTCTTCTAGTTTCTGTGAAAATAAAGATGAAGATCTTAAAGTGATTGATGTGACTCCTATTGAATCTTTGTTTTCCATTATAAATCATGATAAAGATGGGACTGGAGATGAGTCAACTTTAGTTAAAAGGCATCCCAATGATTCAGAGTTTTTAGATCTTGATGCAAAAATTGATAAAAGTGGGATTGGAGAGGTCAAAACTTTAAGTAGCAACGAACCCAATCTTTTGGATTTCAAGGAATTTAATTATGATAATTGTTCTTTAATAGATTGCATTTCCTTGTTTCAATCCATGTTGAATTCTCCTCATGCTTATAATCAAAACAAAGCATTTACTAAACATATCGTTGATGCTATGATGCAATCTTTTGAAGAATAGCTTAAATTGGAAGTTTCTATCCCTAGAAAACTTTATGATGAGTGGGAACCTACTATTAAGATTAAGATTAAAGATTATGAGTGCCATGCTTTGTGTGATTTGTGTGCTAGTGTTTCCACGATTCCAAAAACTTTATGTGATGTGTTAGGTTTCCGTGAATTTGATGATTGTTCTTTAAATTTGCATCTTGCGGATTCCACTATTAAGAAACCTATGGGAAGGATTAATGATGTTCTTATTGTTGCAAATAGGAATTATGTGCCCGTAGATTTCATTGTTCTTGATATAGATTGCAATCCTAATTGTCCTATTATTCTTGGTAGACCTTTCCTTAGAACGATTGGTGCAATTATTGATATGAAAGAAAGAAACATTAGATTTCAATTTCCGTCAAGGAAAGGCATGGAACACTTTCCAAGAAATAAAATTAAATTGCCTTACGAATCTATTGTGAGAGCCACTTATGGATTGCATGCCAAAGATGAGAATACCTAGATCTATTCGCGTTTTATGCCTAGCTAAGTGCGTTAAACAATAGCGCTTGTTGGGAGGCAACCCAATTTTATTTTTGTTTTTGCTTTTTAGGTTCTGTTTTGCAATAAATAATTCATCTAGCCTCTGGTTAGATGTCATTTTGTGTTTTAATTAGTGTTTGTGCCAAGTAAGACCTTTGGGATAGCTTACAGTGATAGTTGATTTGATCTTGCTGAAAAACAGAAACTTTTGCGCCCAGTCCCAGAATTTTTAAAAATCACATAAGCGTGATAAAATTATGATTTTTTACACAAGATTGATATAAAAATTGCCCCTGTTGTCCTAATGTTTCAGAATTTTTGGAGTTACAGAAGTATTCGAACTATCCATATTACTACAGACTTTTCTGTTTTTGACAGATTCTGTTTTTAATAGATTCTGTTTTCTATGTGTTGTTTTCTTATTTTGATAAACCTATGGCTAGTATCGGGGGGGGGGGGGTATGAACCATGGAAAAGTTGGAATACAGTAGATACTACACCAATATAAATAAAGAATGAGTTCACAATAGTACAAAAAGTGGTGATTTATTTTCTTATACTAACGGAGCTTTTGAGATTATCTGTTGAGTTTTGTGTTGTGAAGTTTTCAAGTTTTGGGTAAGGATTTGATGGACTATGGAATAAGGAGTGGCAAGAACCTAAGCTTGGGGATGCCCAAGGCACCCCAAGGTAATATTCAAGGACAACCAAGAGCCTAAGCTTGGGGATGCCCCGGAAGGCATCCCCTCTTTCGTCTTCGTCTATCGGTAACTTTACTTGAGGCTATATTTTTATTCACCACATGATATGTGTTTTGCTTGGAGCGTCTTGTATGATTTGAGTCTTTGCTTTTTAGTTTTCCACAATCATCCTTGCTGTACACACCTTTTGAGAGAGACACGCATGAATCATGATTTATTAGAATACTCTATGTGCTTCACTTATATCTTTTGAGCTAGGCAATTTTGCTATAGTGCTTCACTTATATCTTTTTAGAGCACGGTGGTGGTTTTATTTTATAGAAATTGATGAACTCTCATGCTTCACTTATATTATTTTTAGAGTCTCTAAACAGCATGGTAATTTGCTTTCGTTATAAATTTAGTCCTAATATGATAGACATCCAAGAGGGATATAGTAAAAACTTTCATATAAAGTGCATCGAATACTATGTGAAGTTTGATTCCTTATGATTGTTTTGAGATATGAAGATGGTGATATTAGAGTCATGCTAGTGAGTAATTGTGAATTTGAGAAATACTTGTGTTAAAGTTTGTGATTCCCGTAGCATCCACGTATGGTGAACCGTTATGTGATGAAGTCGAAGCATGATTTATTTATTGATTGTCTTCCTTATGAGTGGCGGTCGGGGACGAGCGATGTCTTTTCCTACCAATCTATCCCCCTAGGAGCATGCGCGTAGTACTTCGTTTCAATAACTAATAGATTTTTGCAATAAGTATGTGAGTTATTTATGACTAATGTTGAGTCCATGGATTATACGCACTCTTACCCTTCCACCATTGCTAGCCTCTCTAGTACCGCGCAACTTTCGCCGGTACCATGAACCCACCATATACCTTCCTCAAAACATCCACCATACCTACCTATTATGGCATTTCATAGCCATTCCAAGATATATTTCCATGCAACTTTCCACCGTTCCATTTATTCCGAGATATATTGCTTTGCATGATCATGTGGTTGACATCGTATTTGTGGCAAAGCCACCGTTCATAATTCTTTCATACATGTCACTCTTGATTCATCACACATCCTGGTACACCGCCGGAGGCATTCATATAGAGTCATATTTTGTTCTAAGTATCGAGTTGTAATTCTTGAGTTGTAAGTAAATAAAAGTGTGATGATCTTCATTATTAGAGCATTGTCCCATGTGAGGAAAGGATGATGGAGGCTATGATTCCCCCACAAGTTGGGATGAGACTCCGGACGAAAAAAAGAGGCCAAAAAAATGAGAGAAGGCCCAAATAAAAAATGAGAGAAAAGAGAGAAGGGGCAATGCTACTATCCTTTTACCACACTTATGCTTCAAAGTAGCACCATGATCTTCATGATAGAGAGTCTCCTATATTGTCACTTTCATATACTAGTGGGAATTTTTCATTATAGAACTTGGCTTGTATATTCCAATGATGGGCTTCCTCAAATTGCCCTAGGTCTTCATGAGCAAGCGAGTTGGATGCACACCCACTTAGTTTCTTTTTGAGCTTCCATAAACTTATAGCTCTAGTGCATCCGTTGCATGACAATCCCTACTCACTCACATTGATATCTATTGATGGGCATCTCCATAGCCCGTTGATACGCCTAGTTGATGTGAGACTATCTCCTTCTTTTTGACTTCTCCACAACCATCGTCTATTCCACCTATAGTGCTATGTCCATGGCTCACGCTCATGTATTGCGTGAAAGTTGAAAAAGTTTGAGAACATCAAAAGTATGAAACAATTTCTTGGCTTGTCATCGGGGTTGTGCATGATTTAAATATTTTGTGTGGTGAACATGGAGTATAGCCAGAATATATGATTTTGTAGGGATAAGCTTTCTTTGGCCATGTTATTTTGAGAAGACATAATTGCCTTGTTAGCATTCATGCCACAATAAAGAAATTACATGGATAAATATGTTAGGTAGCATTCCACATCAAAAAATTTGTTTTTATCATTTACCTACTCGAGGATGTATCCAATGTATGATCTTTCAATATTATGGATGATACGTATCCAACGTATCTATAATTTCTTATTGTTTCGTGCTATTATATTATCTGTTTTGGATGTTTTATATGCATTAATATGATATTTTATATTATTTTTGGGACTAACCTATTAACCTAGAGCCCAGTGCCAGTTCCTGTTTTTTCCTTGTTTTTGAGTTTCGCAGAAAAGGAATACCAAACGGAGTCCAAACGGAATAAAACTTTTGCGATGATTTTCTTGGACCCGAAGACATCCAGAAGACTTGGAGATGAAGTCAGAAGAGCCACGAGGTGGCGACAAGGACAGAGGGAGCCCCCACCCTTGTGGCCCCCGTGACTCCACCGACCTATTTCTTTCGCCTATATATTCCCATATATCCCCAAACCAACAGGGGGAGCCACAAAAACACTTGTCCACCACCGCAACCTTCTGTACCCGTGAGATCCCATCTAGGGGCCTTTTCCGGCGTCCTGCCGGAGGGGGATTTGATCATGGAGGGCTTCTACATCAACACCATTGCCCTTCCGATGAAGTGTGAGTAGTTTACCACAATCCTACGGGTCCATAGCTAGTAGCTAGATGGCTTCTTCTCTCTCTTTGATTCTCAATACCATGTTCTCCTCGATGTTCTTGGAGATCTATTCGATGTAATACTCTTTTGCGGTGTGTTTGCCGAGATCTAATGAATTGTGGATTTATGATCAACTCATCTATGAATAATATTTGAATCTTCTCTGAATTCTTATATGCATGATTTGATATCTTTGTAATTATATTCGAACTATCGATTTGGTTTGGCCAACTAGATTGGTTTTTCTTGCAATGGGAGAAGTGCTTAGCTTTGGGTTCAATCCTGCGGTGTCCTTTCCCAGTGACTGTAGGGGCAGCAAGGCACGTATTGTATTGTTGCCACCGAGGATTAAAAGATGGGGTTTTCATCATATTGCTTGAGTTAATTCCTCTACATCATGTCATCTTGCTTAATGCGTTACTCCGTTCTTTATGAACTTAATACTCTAGATGCATGCTGGATAGTGGTCAATGTGTGGAGTAATAGTAGTAGATGCAGAATCGTTTCGGTCTACTTGACACGGACGTGATGCCTATATTCATGATCATTGCCTTAGATATCGTCATAACTTTGCGCTTTTCTATCAATTGCTCGGCAGTAATTTGTTCACCCACCGTAATATTTTCTATCTTGAGAGAAGCCTCTAGTGAAACCTATGGCCCCGGGTCTATTTTCCATCATATAAGTTTCCGATCTACAATTTTAGTTTCCGATTTACTTCCTTTGCAACCTTTTACTTTCCGTTCTATAAACCAAAAATACCAAAAATAATTACTTTACCATTTATCTATCTCTATCAGATCTCACCTTTGCAAGTAACCGTGAAGGGATTGACAACCCCTTTATCGCGTTGGGTGCAAGTTGTTGATTGTTTGTGCAGGTATTTAGTGACTTGTTCGTTGTCTCCTACTGGATTGATACCTTGGTTCCTACTTTGCTGCATCACCCTTTCCTCTTCAAGGGAAAAACCAACGCAAGCTCAAGAAGTAGCAATGGACATAACTTGTTCATGTAATACTAAAGAATAAGTCTAGACCTTAACACTTACATGGGAAAAGTGAATAATGATGGTGGTCGTGGGAAGTTAAAAATAAAGAAAGTCTTTCATCATCAGGGTTGATCACTAGGTAATGGTAAGGCCTTATAATTGGTGTAAATGGCAGAGTAGTGATTGCGAAGCAATAAAGGCACTAAGAGCTATAAATGTATGAAAGCTCTCCTAATGAACTAATGTGGGTGCAACCAGCTTGTTTGATGATACGTCTCCAATGTATCTATAATTTTTGATTGTTTTATACTATTATATTATCACTTTTATATACTTTATATGCCATTTTATATTATTTTTATGGACTAACCTATCTATCATTTTTAAGAAGTTGCTCCCGCTATTTCCTATTCTCTCACCATGCACACTGTCCACATCAGCCATGAGCCACATCATCCTATATAGACCTAAGCAGCCTGCCACATCAGCAAGTTAAACTTTTTTCTAGAAAAAATTCATATTTTCATTTTTTCCTAATAATGATCTCCACGTCTGAGGGAGTCCTGGATTAGGGGGTACTCAGGTGTCCGGACTATTTGATATGGGCCGGACTGATGGGCCATGAAGATAAAAGCAGAAGACTTTCCCCCGTGTCCGGGTAGGACTCCCATATGCGTGGTAGGAAAGTTTGGTGTCCGGATATGTTATTTCCTTCCCCCCACAAACTGACTCTGTACAACCCTAGACCCCTCTGGTGTGTATATAAACTGGAGGGTTTAGTCCGTAGAGGCTATCAGAACTCTCATAGGCTAGACAACTAGGGTTTAGCCATTACGATCTCGAGGTAGATCAACTCTTGTAACCCCTATACTCATTGAATATAATAGCGCAGGACGTAGCGTTTTACCTCCTTTAAGAGGGCCCGAACCTGGGTAAACATCGTGTCCCCATCGTCCCTTGTTACCATTGATCTTCAGACACACAGTTCGGGACCCCCTACCCGAGATCTGCCGGTTTTGACACCGACATTGGTGCTTTCATTGAGAGTTCCACTATGTCATCGACAGAAGGATCGATGGCTCAACTTATCATCGGCGACGATGCTGTTTCCGGGGAGACTTTTCTCCCTGGTCAACTCTTTGTGTTTGGCGGCTTCGCTCTGCGTGCCAATTCAACTGGCCACCTCGAGCAGATCGACAGCTACGCCCATGGTTATAAGATCAGGTTTGGAAGCTTGAATTACATCATTGATATCCGAGGAGACTTGATCTTCGAACGGTTCTCGGCCTCGGCCGCCGCTCCTCATCTATATGAAGGCAGCCCATCGGATCCACCATCAGATTCTGTTCAAGGATCGACTCTCGTGCCTGCCCTGGCCGTAGATCCTGAGCGGACCACTCTGTCCAAAGATGGGAGGATAAGCCCCGCGGGACTCTCTCCCATTACGGAGGTTCCTGCCGAAGACCCAGAGACGACCATGTTCTGAGTGAGCCCGGAGTCAAACAGGACCCTCCCTGTCATCGGGAAGCCGGACTTATCTCTAGATGTCAACTCCGAACTCTCGAGGCCTGCATCCATCGAGCTCGGTCAAGTGGTGATTACCAGACCCAGCTCCGCAGGTCCTCAGTCACCAGTCTAGCTTTCGCTCCTAAACGAGGCGCTGGACCTAATGCGATCTCTGGCCATCACGAGAGTGTCACTTCCGAACTACACCCAGCCTGAACTGGGGGCTGAGAGCGGGGAATTTTACGCCCCACCAACCACCCACTTAATAGCCACTATCGAGGACCTAGCCGACATGCTGGACTACGCCTCCGAAGACATCAATGGTATGGACGACGATGCCAGAGCCGAACCAGGCCAAAACCCGCCTATCACTGGGCGTTGGACGGCCACTTCTACTTACGACGTGTACATGGTGTATACGCCCGATAAGAAGGACGACGATGGCACTCAAGATCTGATTGAGGACAAGCTCGTTGAGGCACCACCAAAGTGCCGATGTCAGCGGCGCCGCTCATGATCGCGTCAGGAAAAGGAAAGCAATACCGGCACCGGAGATAATGACACTTCGGACAATGCCGAAGACTCCAACCACCCCGTCGAGCCTGTGTTCGAGCAGGATGAATGGGAAGAAGGACAAGTCAACCCAGATGAACTTTTCGATCATGAGGATTTGGAAGATAGTAACTATCTATCGGCCTCCGAGGAGGATGTTAGCCTCGGTAACGAATATTTCATCGTGCCAGAGGAACCCCTCGAACAAGAACGCTTCAAGCGACAGCTCATCGCCACTGCGAGGAGCCTGAAAAAGAAACAACAACAACTTCAAGCTGAACAGGATACGCTCAACGACAGATGGACCAAGGTCCTGGCCGCTGAGGAATATGGCCTCGAGCGCCGGACAAAGAGCTACCCAAAGCGCAGGCTACTACCACAATTCGGCGACGAGGCCTTTAAGCCAATACCGTGAAAATATAATCATGCTGATCAACCGGACCAACCACCACGTGGCCGGGACAAAGCGGCTAATTATGCTGAACACCAGCCCGCGCCACCTCGCCATAGAGGCAAAGAGGCAGCGGCCCCGGGCTACACGTACGACTTACGTCAGGACCTGGACAATAGAGCCAGCCAGACCAGATCAATCTACGGATCAAGGGGATGTGCTCCAACACGAGACGACGGCCATCAAGCCTGGCGCGACAAACATAACCAAGTTTGGGCCGAGAACCGAACACAGATGTCTTCTGAACTCCTTCGTGATGTTGCCCGATATAGAGGCGCCGCACACCCCATGTGCTTTAGCAATGAGGTAATGCAGCACTAGTTTCCGGAAGGGTTTAAACCCGTAAACATTGAGGCATACGATGGAACGACAGATCCCGCGGTATGGATTGAAGATTTTCTTCTCCACATTCACATGGCTCGCGGTGATGATCTCCACGCCATTAAATACCTCCCCCTAAAGCTAAAAGGACCAGCATGACACTGGTTGAATAGCCTCCCAGAGAACTCCATTGGAAGTTGGGAGGACATGGAGGATGCCTTTTGAGACAACTTTGAAGGCACTTATGTCCGGCCACCGGATGCTGATGGCCTTAGTCACATAGTCCAACAGCCTGGAGAGTCAGCCCGCAAACTCTGGACTCGGTTCGTAATCAAAAAGAACCAAATCATCGACTGTCCGGACGCCGAAGCCTTAGTGGCCCTTAAGCACAGCGTCCGTGACGAATGGCTCGCCCGACACCTCGGTGACGAAAAGCTAAAGACTATGGCAGCCCTCACCGCACTTATGACCCGCTTCTGCGCGGGCGAAGATAGCTGGCTGGCTCATAGAAGCAACAGTACCAGCGACCCAGGCACCTCTGAGGCCAGGGATGGAAATGGAAGGCCACGACATATTAAAAATAAGCGTCGGAACAACAATGAAGAAACCGAAGACACGGTGGTCAACGCCGGATTCAGCGGTTCCAAACCCGGTCAGCGGAAGAAGACGTTCAAAGGAAATAGAGATGGTCCATCCAATTTGGACAAGATACTAGGTAGGCCTTGCCAGATTCATGGCACCCCTGACAAGCCTGCCAACCACGCCAACAGAAACTGCTAGGTTTTTAAACAGGCCGGTAAACTAAACACCGAACATAAGGGGAAAGGACCTCAAAGCGAGGACGATGATGAATCCCGCCCTCCGAACACCGGGGGACAGAAGAAGTTTCCCCCCAAGGTGAAAATAGTGAACATGATATATGTCACACACATTCCCAAGAGGGAGCGCAAGCGCGCACTAAGGGACGTCTACGCCGTAGAGCCTGTTGCCCCAAAATTCAACCCATGGTCGGCCTGTCCGATCACTTTCGATCACAGGGACCACCCAACCAGTATCCGACATGGAGGTTTAGCTGCCCTGGTACTCGGCCCTATAATCGACGGGTAACATCTTACCAGAGTCCTAATGGACGGCGGCAGGAGCCTCAATTTGATCTAACCGGATACTGTCCATAAGATGGGTATCGACCCCTCAAGAATCAAGCCTAGCAACACTACCTTTAAAGGAGTGATACCCAGCGTGAAGGTCCGCGTACGGGCTCCATAACATTGGAAGTAGTCTTTGGTTCTCCGAACAACTTCCGAAGCGAAGACTTGATCTTCGATATCGTCCCTTTTCGCAGTGGTTATCATGCACTGCTCGGACGAACCACTTTCGCCCGCTTCAATGCAGTCCCACATTATGCTTATTTAAAGCTCAAAATGCCCGGATCGCGCGGCGTCATCACAGTCAATGGAAATATGGAGCGCTCCCTCCGTACTGAGGAGCACACCGCGGCCTTAGCAGCTGAGGTACACAATGGCCTCATCAAGCTGAGCAACTCATCGGTCATCAAGACCAATGACAGCGCTAAACGAGTCCGGTCCACATTACAACATGACAGCTCGAAGGATCCGGAGCTTGAATAGCAGTTCAGCCTCCGCCGATCGCCCCATAAGGTTGCGGCATACGCACCGCCTATGCATAATTACGCACTTAAAATATCTTGGGCAGCACCGGAGGCATACTACAGAAAAGTCTATAGCACAACTTGACCCTATTCGGACCTTAGCCTTTTTCCTTTTTCTTTTTTCTTTTCCCAATATAGGTTCATAAAAACCTACCTACTCTACGGTTGTATAGGGGCTCTTTTCCAGGCCCCCCTTTCTTATAGACGACCATAGACTTTTCCTTTCAAAGGATTTTTCACCAAGGAGAAACGACGCAGACGTGCGGCAGGGCACCCCTGGGATGTTCAAGACCACTGCTTTTAGGCCCTGTGTAAAACTTTCCCTTGTGTAAACTCTCGGCATGTAAAATAGCCTTGATATTCACGGCATTATCTGTAATAGCACGTCTCGATGTATTAACCAGGATATAAAGGAAGGAGTCGATCACCACTTTCGTTTGGCATTGAGTTACTTTGTCATCCGTATTCCCTCCTTACTTCAGATTGCTACACGTGCTTTAGTCCGGCCTTAAACACCGGGGGTTGTATTCGGCTCCGCATGTTTTCAAGTCTGAACACCTATAGGGTACTCTTCGGCGTCCCGAATATTGCAGTATATGCATCAGCTCCGAATCATGTCCTTGGTCTATAGTTGGGTTGCCTGGCTCCTGTGCTTACCACCTTATGTTCCGCTCGTTCGACTAAGGTAGTAAAGGGAGAACTACTGCGATTGTATTTCTGGTTTGTCCAGTCAAATCTCAGTAGAGAAAGCCGAAAACTGACTGTCATGATAATGCGAGAGCTGGTCAGCAATTCGGCGACTTAGTATTATACTACAAATCGATAGTGATTTACTCCGTGTTATACGAGGGGCTGGTCTTCACCCAGCCGCGTGGAAAAGGCACCTTAGTTCGGATTGCCACACACGCATAAGGGGCTAGTACTTAGCCCCACCGTCAAACTCCTATGGCTAAGTGAAAGTAATAAAGCCTTATAGTCTGATTGCCTGGTTCACCTCACGGACACCTCCTTTACGAACCAAGACGTTGGATAAAGTCTGGTCACGCGCTACGCCGAACACTCCCGTAGCATCTATGTGGGGGCTGAAGCCGATGACTGGCAACTTTCAGAATTAAACGGCCGCACAGGAGGAAAAATCGCTTAAGATAAAAGGCGCAAATATATTACAAGCAGGGGATCATAACATAGTGTTTGCAACCCGCACACATCTAATCAAATATCACGTCCATAGAGCACTGGCCCTCTACTATTCGGGCACCTGCCAGGACGTCTTCGAAATACCTCTCCGGCTTGCAGTGGTCCATGCCTTCGGGTGGGCCTGCGATCGCCATGTCGGTGGCCTTCATCTTTGCCCAATGCATCTTGACACGGGTGAAGGCCATCCGAGCGCCTTCTATGCACGCCGAGCGCTTCACATCATCAACTCGAGGCAGCGCGTCGACGAGCCGCCTCACCAAACCAAAGTAGCTACTGGGAATTGGTTCGGCTGGCCAAAGCCGGACTATTAACTTCATGTCCAAGCCGTCCATCCTATGCAGCTCCATCAGCTGCTTTAGCTGGTCGTTCAGGGGCGTCGGGTGCTCCGGCGCAAGAAACTACGACCAGAACAACTTCTCGGTCGAGTTCCCCTCCTGGGCTTGGAAGAACTGCGTGGCATCGGCAACACTCCTCGACAGATTCGCAAACGCGTCTGGAGAACTCCACACTCGAGTGAGCAAAGCATATCTTTGACCTTCGAATATACTCTACAAAAGAAAGGCCTTACCAGCCGCTATCTGCTTCGCCTGACGGATCTCCTCGCGAGCACTCCGAGACTCGACCCGCACCTCTTTAGCCTCCTGGAGGGCTTTGGCAAGTTCGAACGATTAGGCTGAAGCCTTCTCCTCCAAATCTTTGCATTTGCTGATAGCGTCCTTCAGCTCCTGCTCGACTTCGGCCACCCGAGCATCGTGTTTACGGCGGGCGGCCTGCTCGGTCTCCAGTTCGGCAACCGCTTTGTCAGAAGTTGCCTTGTTTGCCTCCTTCTGGGCTTGGGCAAGGGCGCCTTTGAGGGTCTCAACCTCGGCTGCACCAACTATGCCCATAAACAAAAGCATTACATGAGTTAATCTCTGAATATAACTATCACTTATGATATACAACTAAACTTTTAACACTATATGCATACCTTGCGTCTCATCGAACCGCTTGTTAACGCGATCGATTTCTTCATCGGCCAACTTCAATTTCCGACTGAGTTCGGAAACTTCTGCGGGCTGGGCGGTTGCCGCCAATAGGGAAGCCTGTTACGATTACAGAGAAGTATGTTAGGTTTCCGAAATTTTATGTGGATCCTCTGTCCGGTTTCTTTCACACCGGACAGAGCCTCAGGGGCTACTCTCTGTGTACAGGTATATTCCTCTATATATGGAAAAGCGTTTAGAGCATTACGTCGCATACCTCAAAGCCTGACAGTAGACTGGTAAAGGCTTCGGTCAGTCCACTCTTGGCAGACTGAACCTTCTCAACCACCACACCCGTCAGGGTGCAGTGCTCCTCCACGACGGAAGCACGTCGCAGTGCTTCCGCTAAAGCATTCGGAGCCTCCGGATTAGCGGAGGTCGCCGATGGAGCCTCCCCCTCTTTTGAAGGGGGCTGCTCACCTGATCCCGGAGCCGCATTGGTCTCCGGAATGGTGTTCGGCTGGGGCCTGGACTGTTGGGGGTCCCCACCGTCACTTGCCATAGGGGTTGCCTCCCCTATGTCTTCGACGACCGAGGTATTAACCTCGGGCGCCTTCTCGACAGCCTCGCCCGCCCCTCCGCGGCCAGGAGGGGTCCTTTGGGACAACACCTCGGCGTCGTCCATGGTGATAGGCGAGGGGTCTCGTGGCGGCGTCTCACTCTCTGCCATCTTGGGCGGCAGAGAGCTCCCCTTCGATAACGGAGTATTCAGAAGCTCGCATGGAGGGCTGAATGGCACACATCAAAATAGCTTATATAATAGAAAGGGAAAACTAAAGATAAATAGTGAGTATCTAAATATTTACGATTCGGTCAAGGGGTTCGCCCTAGGAGGCTTTTTGGGGACCAGTTCGACATCTGAGTCCGAACTGTCCTGGAGGACCATCTTCCCCCTCTTGGGCGCCTCCCCCTTAGGGTCTTCGGAGGCTGCCCTCTTCTTCTTCTTCGTCTTCTTCTTCCTCTTCCTCGTCTCCCTCATGAGAGGAGGGGACTTCGGTCTCTCCGGCGTTCAAAGGACCCTTGTGGCGGGGGGCGCCCTTGGCCTCCTTGCACTTCTTCTTCTTGGCCTTCTTCTCCGGCGCCTGGTACGGCGCCGGGACTTGCATCTCTGTTAGCTGGGGTGTGGCTGGGTCTTCAGGCAGCGGCGCCGGACAGTTGATTCGCTCCGCCTTCGCTGTCCAGCCATGTATGAAAGACAGGCAATGTGGCTTACATTATATTCGAAATTATGACCGGATACGTCTTCGAAAAGGTCATGCTTACCGCTGAGGCCGGATTCTCGATGTCGAGTCCGATATCCTCAGTCTTCTTCGTCCATGTTTTTTGGGCCTTGAAGAGCTGCTTCCAAATATCTTCGTGCGTTGTGCCGAACAAGCGCTTCAGGGTCCGTGGCTCCTCCGGATTGAACTCCCACATGTAAGAGGCCCAGAGTTAGCAAGGGAGAGTGCGGCGGAAGAGCGTCACCTGAATCACGTTTGTGAGACCGGTGTTTTTTCCTATCATGTTGGTGATGCATTTTTGCAGCATCTGCACCTCTGCCGTGGATCCCTAATCCAGGCCCTTGGTGGTCCACGAGGTGAGCCTCGTAGGGGGTCCGAATCTGAAGTCAGGTGTGGCCGCCCACTTGGGGTCGCGGGGTTCGGCGATGTAGAACCACTCCTGCTGCCACACCCTGATGGTCTTCACAAAAGCCCCTTTGGGCCAGACGACATTGGGAAGCTTTCTCACCATAGCACCGCCGCAGTCCGCGTGCTTCCCATCAACCACCTTCGGGTTCGGATTGAAGACCTTGAGCCATAAGCCGAAGTGTGGGGGGAGGCGGAGTAGAGCCTCACACACGACGATAAACACCAATATGTGGAGGAAGGAATTTGGGGCTAGAGCATGGAAATCTAGCCCGTAATAAAACATGAGGCTCTGGACGAAGGGATGAAGGGGAAACCCTAGCCCTCGGAGGAAATGAGGGATGAATACGACCCTTTCGCGAGGCTCCGGAGTGGGGATGACCTGATCTTTAGCGGGGAGCATGTGCGCGATGTTCGCGGACAGATAGCCCGCGCCCTGGAGGT
Source organism: Triticum aestivum (assembly GCF_018294505.1). NCBI lineage: Eukaryota > Viridiplantae > Streptophyta > Magnoliopsida > Poales > Poaceae > Triticum > Triticum aestivum. The sequence goes on from NC_057799.1 coordinate 510,455,677, forward strand.
CCTTGACGTCCTTCTCGGTGACGCAGGAGGCCTCCCACTTTCCCTTGGAACCAGATCCAAACATGGCTGGGGAGGTTGGTGGCGGTGGGAAAGATCAAGATTTTGGGCGCTGGAGCTCAGAGGAAGGGAAGGCAGGAGCTGGAAGAAGGCGTGGGGAAAAGGAGGAATCTTTACCCTCTTATAGGCGGTGAAATACCAAACGCCCCCCTCTTGAGACTTAAATCTCGCATGTTCCCGAAGAGATCGTGCGAATGGCGCGGTTGGATTACCCAAAACCGTATTGATGAGGATCCCACAACGGGCAGGCACGATCTCTGTTTTGACAAGACGTGCCAATGGAGGCTATGCCTCGAAACACAAAACGAGGGGCGTGAAAACGGCTCGAAATGTTAAAAAGCTAGACGTGATGCTTCGCCGAAAAAGTTGTCAGTAAAAGACACTGTTTTATTTTGATATCTTGCCTTCGTGGCTAAGGGTTGTATTAGTTATGCAGAGCCAGATACAACACCTTTGTGCAGGGAGTTATTTTAAAATGCTTAAGAGAGGGAACCCGCCTTGCAATGCCGAAGATAAGCTGCGTGCCAAACACATCGTCATCGAAGACTAGTTCGGGGGCTACTGAGGGAGTCCTGGATTAGGGGGTCCTCGGGTGTCCGGACTATTTGATGTGGGCCAGACTAATGGGCCGTGAAGATAAAAGCAGAAGACTTTCCCCCATGTCCGGGTAGGACTCCCATATGCGTGGAAGGCAAGTTTCGTATCCGGATATGTTATTTACTTCCCCCACAAACCGACTCTCTACAACCCTAGACCCCTCTGGTGTGTATATAAACCGGAGGGTTTAGGGCGTAGAGGCTATCCGAATTCTCATAGGCTAGACAGCTAGGGTTTAGCCATTACGATCTCGAGGTAGATCAACTCTTGTAATCCCTATACTCATTGAATATAATCAAGCAGGACGTAGGGTTTTACCTCCTTTAAGAGGGCCCGAACCTGGGTAAACATTGTGTCCCCATCGTCCATGTTACCATTGATCTTTAGACACACAGTTCGGGACCCCCTACCCGAGATCTGCCGGTTTTGACACCGACAACGGCACCCTTGGTTTCCTCAATTTATTTTCTCCATGACATGGTTGATCTCCTCTGCTATTGCTCTCTATCTTCCGGGCTCCTCGGTTCCACTCTCGCCAAAAAACTAAAACACATGCCGTGGTGGGGAAAGAAGTTAGTCTTCCGAGCACGCCGTTCTTCTTCTCTCATTGCATGTATCGATGTCTACATACACAGCTACCTGCCAAGCCTTCGAGGTCTGCCATCACCAGAGATTTTTTGTTGCTGTCAACCTGGATCCCCATGGTCGCCACCGCCGACGGCTCTACTGGCCCTCTTCCAAAAACACCTGGATTAGAGGTTGGGACTCTTCTCCCACTCAGTCTTCTCAGATCCGCGGTTATTTTAGTTGGCTTGGTTGGAACTTCTGATTTGTATGTGCTAGGAAGTTCTTTTCTGTCCACAATCTTCTCCTTTGTGGTAGCAAGTCCGGTCAGCCCCCACCCCCTCTCTCTCTCATGTTAGATTAGTACAAACAACTACACTATTGATACAGTCCTGCATATCTCTCTTTCTCATGTTTGATTAGTAAAAATAAATCGGTATTCAGTTTGAATTATTATGATTGTTTTGTAGGATCAAAGGTTATGGTATATATAGTCCAGTTCATTTTCAGGTACGTTGTTTGCTGGCAGTATTATTCCATTGTAAACGACATGGGCTTGATATAATTCCTGAGTGATATAATTTTTTGATTGACTATGTTGTTCTTTCCGTACAAATGGTACATGATCATCTACTTACAATACAAAGTTGCTCTTATGAACATACTTGCATTCTCTCTGAAATTCAAGATAACTATATGATGCCTATAGTCCTATACTACATGCTTGCTAACACATATTGTATTGAACAGGACGCCTGCATAATGTTGGATAAATATATCAGAATACACCCTTCAAATATGTAATAGTATAGCCCATGATCAAATAATGCACACGGATCCCAATTTCAAAGGTTTGATTTTATTTCCTTAATTTGCTAGCACATTACAACTTACAAATGACTTGTGGTGTTCAACTGAATGTCCTCCCTCCTTATGCAGTGGTAACTAACATAGTTTCTCTCCCATATAAGCAGTTGAGCTTCTTTCTTCCTGCCGTCTCCATAGATTATGGTCCACAAATTACAGAAAATTTACCTTGATGGGATGAATTTGAAGTCTCTATTGTGGACACCCGTTGTCTGTTGGTCCCGCGCGTGTTAGCTGGCACACATCTAAAGCCCTTGAAGTTGCATCGGTCGGCGTTCTAGGAACGGGGGTACCCAGACCTACCTGCCTGCGGCCCATGGCGTGGCTTCATCGACGGCCTGGTACGGCCCAGCTTCAGCATCAACAACTCAAGACCCTCGCGAGGAGCCAAGCCTCACGAAGCAGGCGACACCAAGACCTCCATGAGGAGCGGCCTCCTCAGGCTGGCTCCTGAGGAGCGGAGATTTCTATGCAAGCTTCACCTCGTGATGATCAGATGGCGTGAGCCATGATGACCAAGGCCAGGCGGGCGCCAGCGGGCGCGGGACAACAATTTCCTCTTTGGTTCTAAGGAGGCAAGCGCAGGCGCGGAGTCCCGTGGAATCAGCCAAAGGTTTCCATTCCCGTGCAACAAGACCAAGACCGCCAGGATGGAGGTCATCACTGAGCCCACCACGACATCACGACCAGAGGCTTTTGCAGGCGAAGACTACTTTTGTCAGGATAGCATGTCCTAGTTGTCTCCCTTCAAATTTGGCCGTTGTGGGATCCCTTCCCGCCTTCATTTGGGAAGAGGACCAAGGCCACTATAAATATGACCTAGCCACCACCATAGAGAGGGATCCGGATCCTGGAGATCACCCTCTTCCCCACCAGCTCAAGAACACGCCTCCTCCTGAGGTTGTTCTCCCACTGTACTAGTTCATCCTCAGCCCCTCGAGGCCAATCCACCACAAAGCAGGAGTAGGGTTTTACACCGCAAGGTGGCCTGAACCTGGGTAAACTGTTGTGTCCCATTTCCTTCTTGTTCATCGAGCTAGGCCGTGAGATTGGCGAGTAGGAAGACTGGGGAGGTTGAGTTCTTCGCACGCACCCCAGAGTTCGAACTTCTCAAGGGTCTGTGGAACCCGAAATCTGACATTTGGCGCGCCAGGTAGGGGTGCGTCGGAGCCTCTCTTCCTCCGGTTGATTCGCCACTGTTTTGCCGTCCCCATGGCTGATGCTCGTCGAGTTTGTGCTGAGCGCCGGGCCACCCTCGCCACCAGACCGCATCCGCTGGTGATGGTGCTTCCCACTGTTCCCCGTCGCCCGCGGCGAACTCTACCACCGGCCCCGTGGCCCACGAGCAGCAGGCTTCGTCGATGCAGCCCTCCGTGCGGCAGGATGGGCGCACCGCCACTCCATCGCTGACCCCGGTGGCCGCTTCCTCGTCTCATGCTCGTCGCGGGCCGGCGAACGCGCAGGCTGCGTTGCTCATGGCACGCGAGCTCCTGCGCTATCGCCCCATCGACGACCTCTATGAGGACTGGCTGGACAGCATCGCCGAGCTTGTTAGTGCCGCCGGAGAGTCTCCTACACCATCTTGCTCGCTGCCTCACCTGCCGCCTGCCGCGGGTGACGTGGCTCACGGAGCACCTCCTCCACCTCCCAGGCAGGACGCCATCATCGAGCCAAGGCACGAGGCTCCACGGCGCGACCCGCCGCGCATGGCGCCGATGCGCGGCGAAGAAAGCTGCCAGGTGGTGCAGCGACCGCAAGGAGAGGCGCGTGCGCTCCCAGCACTGCCACGTCAAGACCGCGCGCTGCTTGCGGTGGTGGCGCGTGAGCGCCAAGATCTGGCTCCACCTCCACGGCGGCCTCCGGTGAGCACAGCTGGATGCCGCGCGTTCACCCCAGAGCTGCGCAGCGTCGTCTGGCCAAGGAAGTTCAAGCCCAACATGCCTCCACGCTACGACAGCACCCCCGACCCTGCTGAGTTCCTGCAGCTCTATGAGCTGAGCATCAAGGCGGCCAACGGTGATGAGAAGGTTATGGCGAACAGGTTTCCCATGGCCCTCAAGGACGGCGCGCGCTCATGGCTCCTGAACCTCCCCACGGGATCGATCTCCTCCTGGGACGAGATGCAAGAGCATTTCGTCGCCAACTTCCAAGGCACTCGCAACCGCCCACCGGCTGCGGGTGACCTGCGGTGCATCAAGCAGCAGCCAGGAGAGACCTTGTAGAAGTACATCCAGTACTTCAACAGTGTTCGCCTCAAGATCCCCAAGGTGTCGGATGAGGCCATCATCTCGGCGTTCACTGATGGCGTCCGCGATGTCAAGATGAAGGAGGAGCTCGCCATACACGAGGACCTGTGCACGGCTCTGGAGATGTTTAACATGGCAACCAAGTGTGCGAGAGCTGAGGAGGGACGCATCTCCCTCCTCGGGCTCCCTGAGGCTGACCCAAAAGACAAGAAGACCAAGGCCAAGGACGTGAAGCGCAAGGGACCAGCCATACTCGCGGCCGAGCCGGAGATGAAGCGCGGCTGTGACCACCCGGAGTCATCCAAGGGCAGCCGCCCATTGTGTGTCTTCCACAACGTGCACAGGCACAACACCAACGACTGCTAGGAGCTCAGGGCCATCCACGATGGGCGCCTCGGTCGTCGCCCTGAGCGCAACGATCGAGGCTACGACCGCGGAGGAGGCCGAGGCGGAGGACGCTGGGACGGCTGCGACCATCGCCAGGAGTGGTGCGATCAACCTCGTGAGGATCGCTGGCAGGGCCAGCCTCGTGAGGGCGCCTGGAGGGATCAACCTCGCGAGGACCGTCCTCAGGGAAATGCTGGCCTTCCTCCACTACCGCCAACACCGAGAAGGAATGATGACCATCACCAGAACGAGGGGGTTGGGGGCTTCCAGGAGCCTCGTACCATCGCTTGCATCCTGGGTGGTGCTCAGGCCCCAGCCTCCCATCGCATCTTCAAACAGTTCGCGCGTGAGGTGAACGCAGCCCTCCCCAAGCTCGAGGCAACACGTCCACTCTGGTGGTCCAAGTACACCATCACCTTCAACTCATCCGACCAGCTCAAGTGTGCGGCAACTGCCGGCGCCCTCTCGATGCTTTGCTCGCCTACCATCAGCAACGTGCTCGTCACCAAGACACTCATCGATGGCTGTTGGAGTAAATGGCCACGGGTAGCCTAACCGACTCCCCCTGGCTCTCTGAAAAATTATCATGCCGATTGGGCCTTCAAGTATCCAAAACACAGGGCCGCCTTCCCCTGGTCGGCTATCTCACAGGCCGGCTACCGGAAGGCGACCCAACCTCCAAAAACCTTCCCGAAGATAACCATAAGATGGCCGACTCCCAGAAGCCGGCCATAAGTAGACCGACTCCCAAAAGCCGGCCAAAAGAAGACCGACTCCCGGAAGCCGGCCAAGACTGCACCCACCAGGGCTACGCCCACATAACGGTGATGAGACGGGGCGTGGCCACAGTACAGCCTGCCGCCCCCGAATCCCGGAGCATGCATGACCACAGTGCGTCGTACGGGTCAGCCATCCCCCGTCCGGTGCGGCACTGTTGCCATGTTGACCGTGACGTCACCCACGACAGGCGCCAGTACGGCCCGCGGGCGGCGGGCCCCTTCAGCCAGAGAGACGTTCGAAGGCGGCCCGACCTCCCCTAGTCGGCCTGAGGCGTAGCTGGCCCCCAATAGCCGGCTACCTCCCTCCCTCGAAGTATGTGCATTATTAAGGAGACAAGACGAGGTGAGGCTACAGTGAGAGCCCGCCAGGCGGCGGCACTATAGCCACGCTTACCTTGACAAAGCCCTCGTCATCAGGGGCGAGGCAACAGTAACCAGCCGCCGACAAAGCCCCCGGGCGGTGGGGCCGGCCTGTCAACCAAGAGGCCAGCAGCCGGCGGGACCCACCAGTCGGCGGGCCCCAGCGGCCGGCGGAGAAGCCGGCGAGCACAGACACTGACGGCTGGGACCCGCATCCAGCCGTATTACCATTGTATCCCTGGGGGGTAGGCCTATATAAACCCCCCAGGGCACCCATGCAAAGGGTTGATCTCTAAGATAGTTTTAGCCACCACGTAGAGGGAAGAGGAGAGCTAGCCTTGCCTTTCTTCCTCCTCTAGCCAAACAGCTCAAGGAGCACTTGTAGCTACTTGTGTTGATCTAGTGATCATGCGGAGACCCCGCAGAGCAGGACTAGGGGTGTTATCTCCACTGAGAGCCCCGAACCTGGGTAAGATTCGCCGGCGTGCATGTCTTCGCCTTATCCCGTTTCCAGGCACCGGCAATGTCTTACTGGCTCCCACAATGATAAGCCACCCGTTGGCATATGTCGCACCTACCACCCGACATTTGGCGCCCACCGTGGGGCCAGGTGCACCGTCGTCCGGAGACCTGTTCTTGACGGGAACCCTTTTCCTCCCCCGCGAGCGTAGCCAGCCCGCTACGCCCGATGGCGCTTGCCCTGACGCGCTGCAAGGCATCGACGACGCCTGCGTGGTGAGCTGCCTCGCCGATCTTCTTGGCGAGGCTCGCATCTCCGACGAGCCTGCGTTCGACGCGGGCACAGACTGCCCCGAGAGCCGCCTCGTCAGCCTCCTCGACCAGCTTCACGTCTCCAGCGAGCTTGCCGTGGACTTGGAGTCGGTCGGCTCCACCAACCCGATGCTTGTCGACTCCGACACGGCATCGCTTGACGCGTTCCCCACCAACGTGGTGATCATCGACAACCCTCTCCCTCGAGCTGACAATGGCAGCAACGTGGTCACTGAGGTGCTGGTCATCAGCCACGGCGCCGTCTCGGGCGAGAACGCCCACGACGCCCTACAAGCGGTGCTGCACGACTTGTCCGTCCCCATCCCGGCCGACGCCGACGCCGGGACTCTGCAGGCACGCCGCCTTGCCCTCATCATGGAGGGCCAGAAGATAGCATCCATGAGACGCCTCACCGAGGCTCACCAGCGTGAAGTCGACCGCGCCGCCTTTGGTACGCCGCCTCCTGGCGGGCCGAGCCGAGTCGGCCTCGTGAAGAAGCACGGCGCGGCCATCGCCAGCATGCTGGGAGCAGACCGCCCAGTCTACGCCACGCCACTCGAGAACCTGCATGCCGCTCAGGCGGCCGTAGATGAGCTGAACGGGCTGGGGGCTGATGAGCTCCCCTACATGACTAGACGCATCCAGCAACTGATCAACGCGGCCGCAGAACGGCATGAAGCAGGCGCCCGTGCTGAAAGTCCTCCCCCACGCCGAGAGCACGCCGCGACATCCCGGACGCCGACTGCAAGCGGCGCCCGCGTAAGAAAAGACAAGGAGCCGGCTGCTAGCCGCAGTCGGACTCGGGTCACCATTGAGCGCGACGCAGAAGGCCACCCTTGAGCGGTGGAACAACAAGGCAATCCTCCTCCCCCCCCCCCGCCTCGTGGGGAGAGA